>NC_090921.1:298857815-299159727 GCF_040938575.1 Ambystoma mexicanum
TGCTCTGCTTTGTAAAATAGCTTTCCTAAAATGTCTATTGTCTAGCAACAGTTCAGTCAAAGCTTGTGCGTTCTCATTAAGCCCTTTAACCACCAGACAGACTCATTAAATCATGGTTTTATATCCCTCAGCCGCTAAGCCCCAAATTCCAATCTTGGAAATGGCTAATGCTAACACTGCCGTTTCAGAGAGTAAATGCACTTAAGAATTGCAGTCTGCCGATAGGGCAGTATGTGAAACAGCACGTATAGAACAACCAATTACAGGTCTCAAAGGGTACATCATTAAACCAAGACGTGTCAAAGCACATGGGCCACACCCGAAATATTAGCAAGAATGTATGAATAAGTGAAGTTCCCACAGGAAAATAACCAACCGGGGGGCGGGGGGGTTTACATGGTTCAGGTGGCTAGCAGTGGAAATAGTAAAGTTGCATACCATATCATTTGAAACGTCAATACAAACATGTATAGAGCTTGTACACAACCGTTGCTCAAAATCAGTCCTTTTTCCCAAGACTATGGAACTGTTGGGCATTATTCCACCACGGGACAAATCTGATTTGTGATGAGTTGGGACACTTTCTCACAGCAAGTTTAAGGGGAGGCCCACGTATGTCCATGTTCTCTAATGTCTTCCGTGCTCCTTGGTGAAAAGACTTTAAAATAGATACGACCACGTGTGCAGTTCATATATTCTGAGTTGAACTAGAAGACCTGTTGGATCGGGAGGGAGGGGGGGAGAGCAGGGACTTGGAAAAGGGGGGGATTTCTTTTGTGTTATCTGTTTGTCATCTACGTTGTTGTTGTTGTTATTGAAAAGGTCAATAAAAACTTATATTTTTAAAAAAAATCTGTCCTTTTCCCATTCTCGTCAATCTTTAGTTGACACTTTCCAATGTAGGATGGATCACAAGTCATTTGGTAACAGACATCCGCAGGAGCCATGTCATGTGTCATGATACGGGTCATGTTTCTCCATTTGTGGATAGTGTCTGTACAGAACGTACGATATTCATATACAGAAAACGAATTCCGGATATCCGAATACTCAACCATGGAATCATTATGCAAGACTCTGAATAACTCCTTTAAAATTGGGGTAGGCATTGGAATAGCCATAAGGCATCACCATCAGCTACGTACTTTACAGTGGTGGATCTGTGTTCTGCCTTCTTCTCAATACCCATATATAAAGACAGATAGTTTTTGTTGGCATTATCCCATAGAGGAGTTCAACATACATGGACTAGGCTACCCCAGTGATACAACGAATCCCCTACTCTATTTTCCCATAAGTTAAAAAAAGACTGAGATGGAAATAATTTTCCAGAATAGTGCTTGTGCAGTACGCTGATGATTTGTTAGTAGCATCTCCTCATATGAAGCATGTAAATTGGACACACAAGTGCTGTTGACAGCACTAGCTAACAAGGGACATACAACTTCTAGGTAGAAATTACAACTTTGCAGAGAAAGGGCGCCCTCATTAGGACACAATATTAAAATGGGGCATGAAGTTATCAGTTCATTTAGAAAGCTGTCACGGTCTGCCTTTACCAGCGGTTTGCAGGCATCCAATATGGCTTTCGTCGGCAAATCTGTGACCACACCAGTTTCTCAGCGACCATTGCAAGGTCGATTACATGGTGACCAACTTGACTGGTAATGCTCTAACCTGGGCTACACCTCTAGTAACCTCCAGAAATCCTGTGTTGGACAGTTACCCTGCCTTCATTACAACCATCAGGATGATGTTTGAACAACCTGAAATGGCATATACCGCTCAGGTAAACCTGCTCGACTTCACACAATGGACCCTGGACACCTGACCCTATGTCACTAGGTTTCAACAGCATGCTGATGAAAGAGGGTGGCCCATGGAGACCATATTTGCCCTATTTAGAAGAGGGTTGTCAAGGATGAGCTACCTGTTACGTCTCCCACTACCCCACACACTTACCTGGGTCCACGTAACCCATTGACCCTCAACCATCCTGTTAGAACACTGTATGGCAGACCCGGCGTTTATCGCCCCTCCCGTTCTTGGCAACTGAACTGGAGATTGACATCTCGCTACAACGCAAAGCGTTGCCCACGGAGACCCGCGCGGCACGGATCACGTGATTGCCCTTCACGTAGCAACGCTCCCGTGTCACGTATCACGTGACCCCTGAAAGGATATAAAAGACTTCCGGAATCAAGGAGCGTTGCTTCACAGCTGTTTTCCTCCTGGATCACGTGACGCTTTTGAACTTACGGATTGTTTTCTTTCCTCGACCACGCTTTGTTTCACGGACTGCCTCGCATTGCCCTTCTACTTTGGATCTTCAGTTACCGAATCACGCTTTGCTCCACGGACTGCTTCTGCCTCGCCCTCCTGTTCGAACTTTGGTCCTCTTGTTTACTTGACCTCGGCTTTGTCTCTGGATACTCTACGGATCACGTCTGTCTGCTTGGTAACCTGGCCTCCGGCCTCCACTCTAGGTGTTTACCTATCCGCCTTCCTAGCCTCCAGCAACTCCTGCTCCGGGGTTCAGCCCTTCCTCACATCCCTGGGCCACCTAGGTAAGCAGCACCAACTTACCTGTGTCTTTAGTTGTCCTTCCTGTTCTGTGCATAACTGCCTAACCTTTTGCTTTACAGCGTTCAAGGGGTTCTTCCGGCTGTTCCCAAATCGGCTCGACGGACTTCCACCTGTGGCCTCAAAGACCGCACAGGCAGTATTTCTGGTGTTGTCTGTGGAGTACTTGGGGACGGAGGTATTTATACTCTGCACGACCATCAAGTCCATAACAGACTGTGAAGCCTCTGGCCGTTCAGAGTATGAATCCCTCCGCCGGGGACCCAGTGACCGCTCTAATGCAGGCCGTAGCGGCCCTTAGGACCGACATGGCGGCAGCTACGACCGCCATTCACCATCGCTTGGACGCCTTGCAAAGCACACGTTATCCTTTGCCTGCAGACGCAGAGTTTGGAGACCCTGCCCCTCCAGTACTGCCTGTCCCGGCCCCGGCCTCCGCACCCACACCTGTTTTGCTTCCGACCTCTTTTCCGCTTGCCGCCCCAGAACGCTATCAGGGTGACCCGCGGAAATACCGCACCTTCATAAACCAATGCAAACTCCACTTCTTGTGTAGACCCCAAGCCTTCCCCGATTCTATCACAAAAGCTGCATTCCTTTTGTCCCATCTTTCTGGTGTAGCGGCTACCTGGGCAAACCCAATGTTAGAAAACAATCCGTAAGTTCAAAAGCGTCACGTGATCCAGGAGGAAAACAGCTGTGAAGCAACGCTCCTTGATTCCGGAAGTCTTTTATATCCTTTCAGGGGTCACGTGATACGTGACACGGGAGCGTTGCTACGTGAAGGGCAATCACGTGATCCGTGCCGCGCGGGTCTCCGTGGGCAACGCTTTGCGTTGTAGCGAGATGTCAATCTCCAGTTCAGTTGCCAAGAAAGGGAGGGGCGATAAACGCCGGGTCTGCCATACAGTGTTCTAACAGGATGGTTGAGGGTCAATGGGTTACGTGGACCCAGGTAAGTGTGTGGGGTAGTGGGAGACGTAACACTACCTCAGATACCACTCCAGCTTCCTTTTCAGACCTGTTGATGACGGGCCTACAACTTGACTCCCGACGTCAAGAGCGAAGATCTGAACAAAGAAAACATTGCTCCCACAGGACTGTGTCAGAAACCCCATTCGCTTCCTCTCAGAACTGATATGGAACACTCCAAAATGAATCAAATTGGTGTTCCAAGGGTTCCTCTTGTTGAAGAAGAAAGAAGGAGACGGATAACCGTAGGCCTTTTCAAGTTCTGCAGAGGAAAAGGACATCTGGTTAAGAAATGTCCTGTAGCTCCTGGACGAAGGTCGTGAAACTCTCCCATTCCCGAAAGGGGCCTTAGCTCGGGAGGAAGATCTTGGTCCCACTCCACCACAGAATAGTAAGGACATTAAACATACACTGTTGGTGCTAAGAGTTTGTTAGGGAGAATTCTCATTTCTGTGCTCACTCTCTCATGTGTTTTGACCTGATTTGGATTATGTGTTTTCTTTGTTTTTGGAGTCTGTCAAACTCCAGGCACAGGCAAGTCCAGACCCCTATGACCAACAGAGCAGAAGCAGCGCTCTAATGCTTACGGCCACAGTGACTGGTGACTCCCGTTTGCAAGTCTGCAAAGCGCATGAACACACACCCAAATGCCTTACAAGATAGCTTCAGCAGCACTTGCATTGAGTCCTTCCCCCCGCCGGCAGCACAGAATTCATTGTATACACAGCCCTTTCAAGTGGAACGGTGCAGGTGGTGGGGGAGGCATTATTGAAGACGCGCTCATGTAATAATGAAGTCTACTGTCATGGCCACAGGCCCCAGAACACAAAAGCCACACTATCTAGTGATGGGGCAATGGGTCACTTGACTCACTTATGTCCCTTTGGGACCTATAAACACAGGGGCCCTGGCTGGACTCAGTCCTGGCACCTTTGGCGCCAGGCTCATATAGAGATGTGAGCAGCAACACTTTATTTCAGTGCAGGAGTGCTTTTATTTTACAAGAATTTTCCAGGAGCTGAAAGCATTTATTCCAGAGAACACTCTCATGTGCTGACTCATCGGGTGTGGCTCCCTAGGCTTGGTCTTCATGTGCTGACTCATCGGGCGTGGCAGGGTGTGGCAGGCAGGCTGAACATGGTGGGCGTGGCTTCAGAAGCTCAGCTATATAAGCTGCTCCATCCTTAAGGCCGGTGTTTCGCGTTACTGTGCACTTGCGTGCAACGTGATGCTCACCACCGCTTGGACCAGTTTACTTACCTTTGAAACCAGGTGTTCTCCTGCATACTCACCTCCAGGAAACCAGTGCTTCATCGCTTCATCTGCAGACTCACCTCCTGACATCCAGTGATCTTGATCCCGACGCCGCAGCACTGCACTCCACATCCGTCCTAGGGCCAAGCCGCATTTGAACCCCGCGCCCCCTAGTTAACAATTTACCAGCTACTGTACCACTGCAGCTTCATTCCTCATTCCCTCCGGCTGTTTCCTTGAGCTCCGCAGCTTCTGCCGGGCCTGTAACATCACCTTCAAGGGAAGAAATAAAAAGAGCAAACATCAAAAGTGGAATGGACAGCAATCCAAGAGAACAAACTTTACAATACAATAAAAACAGACGAGGAAAGACAAAGGCAAACAGGAACACTTACCTGAAGTATAGTGGCTTAGTCGCAGCAGGAATGGACTACCACGTGCAAGGGACTAGTGAAGGAACTCGATCCAGATCCTACAAGCGCCCCTGCCAGAAGCAGCAGGACGGAGTGCTCACCAAAACTAATCAACAGGTGAGCTTTCCAGGGACAGCGCATCCCACGGGTACCATGGTTTGGGAGAAGAGGTCAGGAAGGGGATCAGGCACACAAGCTTGCATACTCACGCCCCCTAGTCTCCATGCAGGAGCAATCCGGAGCAGCATCACCTATCACCACCAGTCACCACATAAGCGCAAAGGGCGAAGTCGGACCCGAGCAATCATACCCCGGCGAGGGCTGCAACTGTGCCCCAACGCCTCCGCAGAGGCCAAGTGAGCGTAACAGAACGCGAAGCCTCTTTGAATCTCTGCCTGGGGATGATGGAAACTTCTGAAACTGACCAGTTGGCCCGATTACTGGGAGAGTTACGGGCTGAAGTTCACGCCTCAAGACAGGAAACCAATGCCCTAAGGAGGGATCTAATTGTGAACAGGGAGTGGACAAATTAACTAGCAAGGCAAATTCTCCAGGCACAGGCAGGCCAGGTCCCACTGCCGGGGCATGCCCCTCCTGCCGCGCCTCCACAGCCCATGCCAGTACAGGTGGTTCTTCCAGGGGGGGTTCCCGTGGCCCCACTAGAACGCTTCACAGGCGACCCAAATAAGTATGCTATCTTTATGAATCAATTTCGCCTACATTTCTTGTGCAGACCTGAGGCAATCCCCAACAATCAAGCGAGAGTGGCATTTGTACTCTCATATTTGGGAGGTAGTGCAGCGGACTGGTCAATACCCTTGGTAAACCAGGATGATCCTTTGCTTTGAGACTTTGGAGGTTTCCAGCGTGAAATGGAGAAACTATTTTCAGGGCAGGCTCTGGACAATGAACTGTTATCACTACGGCAGGGTAATCAAGACCTACTAACATAAATTGCTTCCTTCAGTCGTCTGATAGCACAAACTAACTGGCCAGAGGAGAAAAAAACTACGCTCTTTTACCGAGGCTTGCAAGGGAAACTTAAGGACATATTAGCCCAAGTAGTAAATCCCCCGGAAAGATGTGTTGAATACATCAACTTGACAGTGCAGCTCGATCACAGATTGCAGGATCGGAAGATGGATCATGTCAAGGCCGATGGGCGGTCGGTCTACGTGCGACCCGGTGAGAATCAAACCAAATCACACGATCAGTCCGAACCAATGCAAGTCGGAGGCTTGTGGAGCCCACTCACCAAGGCAGAAAGGGAGAAAAGGAGACAGCAGCAGTTTTGCTTGTACTGTGGTAAGGCAGGTCACTATCTCCGAGACTGCCCGGTGACACCACCCAGGAAAGCAGTTGGAGAAACTGACATGGGTGAAGAAGAAGAACAGGACTAAGGGAAACTCCAATGCCCGGCAAGCGTAGGGGTCCACTTGTCAAGCACTGAAAAGGAACCTATACAGACCTCACATCTAGTCATCCCTTTGCTCGTGGTAAACCACAAGCAACCGTAGAAAACACATGCCTTGGAGGCATACATTGACATTGGGGCTGTGGAAAGTTACATGGACCAAGATCTGGCTACCCAGATAGGCCTTCCTCTCCGACAGAAGCAGGTTTCGGAAAACGTCACAGCAGTTGATGGATCTCAGCTATCATCGGGCCCAGTGACGCATTACACCGAGAAGGTCACGTTTCTTTGTCAGGACGGTCATCAAGAGGACATCACCTTCGATTTCATCGGCGCTCCTCAGTTCCATATGATATTGGGAATGCCCTGGTTGGAGATCCACAATCCCAGGATTGACTGGCGTAAACGAGTTCGGACCTTTCCCCAACACTGTGCCGACACCTGTTATAGCAAGGGATTCTCATTAAAAGGTCTTGCCAACCCAGGTTCGTCGAAGAAAGAAACCATACTGGGCCTCACCAGTTCACTACCACCTGAATACCTGGATTACCAAGATGTCTTTCAAAACGAGCAAGTGAACACCCTACCTCCGCACAGACTGTATGACTGCCAAATTGATCAGGTACCTGGAGCTCAAGTTCCCTGCAGCCGGATTTATGCCCTAACAGAACAGGAAAATCAGCATCTAAAAACCTACCTCGATCAATATCTGGCAAATGGCTTCATTCGTCCATCCAAGTCCCCTGCATCCTCACCCCTCTTTTTTGTGCCTAAAAAGGAGGGAGACCTGAGAACTTGCATTGACTACAGAGCACTTAACCAGATCACAGTACAAAACGGTACCCGTTACCGCTTATCCTTGAGCTCTTGGATCAAGTCAAAAACGCTCAGATATATACAAAACTAGACTTACGAGGGGCCTACCATCTACTTAGAGTCAAAGAAGGAGACGAGTGGAAGGCGGCCTTTCGCATGAAATATGGCCTTTATGAATATCAGGTTATGCCCTTTGGACTATGTAATGCCCTGGCAGCGTTCCAATTTTTCATGAATGACGTGCTCCGCTAACTGTTGGACGTCTGCGCACTTGTCTATATTGATGAGATTCTTATCTATTCGACCACCAAGGAGGGCCACGTCAACAATATCCGGGAGGTTTTGGAGAAATGGCGGCAACACCGGCTATATGCCAAATTGGAGAAATGCTTCTTAATGCTTCTTTCATGTGACAGAGGTAGAATTCCTTGGCTTTATTCTTCCACCACGGGGCGTACGCATAGACACGCACAAGATAGACGCTATCCTTAACTGGCCCTCACCGAGATCCATAAAGGGAGTGCAGAGTGTACTCGTGTTCGCAAACTTTTATCGCTGGTTTATTCCCGGGTTCTCCCATATCGTCCACCCAATCACCTCTATACTACAGAAAAATAAACAATTTAATTGGTCCACACAGGCAGAGAAAGCCTTCCAGGAACTAAAACAAGCATTTACCACAGCACCAATTCTACGGCATCCTAGACCAGAACTACCAAACGTGGTCGAAACGGATGCTTCCAACATAGCAATGGGAGCAGTCCTGTCACAACGAGACCCCGAAACAGGTCAGTTGCATCCAGTGGCATTCTGGTCTCACGAGTTTTCAGCCCCTGAATTGAATTATGCAATCACTGATAAAGAACTGCTAGCAATTAAGGCAGCGTTCAAAGCCTGGAGACATTATCTTCTTGGAGCTAGACATACAGTCACCGTCGTCACGGATCATTGCAATCTACAATATCTGAAGACAGCTAAAGCGCAATCATTACACCAACTCCGCTGGGCTCATCGCAACCTGTGGCACCTGTGCACAACACAAGTCCCAAAAACAAAGTCCTGTTGGTCTGCTACGTCCTTTAGAAGTACCCCCAGCAACTTGGCATACGCTATCAATGGATTTGTATTACAGACCTTCCCTCCTGTAATGTATACAATACCATCTTAGTTGTTGTAGACCTGTTTTCCAAAATGGCCCACTTTATTCCCCTGAAATGTCTCCCAACTGCTTCTACTCTGGCTACCATGTTTTTGGAACAGATTGTCTGGCTACACGGGTTCCCATCAATATTGATATCAGACCGAGCAGCTCAGTTTGTCTCTGCATTCTGGAAAAAGGTGTTGTAAAATTGCCAAAATCGACCTCCGGTTATCTACAAGCCATCACCCCCAAACCGACGGCCAGACTGAATGGACTAAACAGACCCTCGAGCAATACATAAGGTGTATGCTGCAACAAACTGAGGATACCTGGAAGGACATACTTTGGTTAGCAGAATACGCATATAACAACTCCATTCACACCAGTACGGGACAAAGCCCATTCTCCATATTGTACGGTCGACATCCACGGACATCCGTTTTCGACCCACTCGAATAATTAGAAATGCCCGCTGTAATGACCTTACGCAAAACCATCACTGAGGTTTTTAAGGAAGCAGCAGAGCATCTTGCCAGAGCCAAAGAGAAACAGAAGCAGTTTGCGGATCGGCACCGAAGTGAAGCTCCCAACTACCAAGTCGGAGACAAGATTTGGTTAGCATCCAAAAACATCCCCCTGAAAAGAACACAGGCGTTCCGTCCCAGATATCTGGGACCCTACACTATGAAGGCTGTGATCAACCCTGCGGCCATGAAATTAGAATTACCGGCCCACAAGCGGATCCACCCAGTGTTTCATGTCTCCCTCCTAAAACCATTGAGACCAGGTACGCGGATCGATACTCCACCGGATCGTGAAATAGTTGAAGGAGAACCGGAATACAAAGTTAAAAGGATCCTAGACTCTAAGATGGTCTGGTCCAAGTTATACTACCTTATAGACGGGAAAGGTTATGGACTCCAAGATCAGACCTAGGAACCCAGTGAGCATGTCCACGCTCCACGATTAATCAGGCAATTTCACCGCAATAACACCACTAAGCCAGGGCCAGGAGTGGAACCACCCATGAGAGGGGCCTTGAGGGGGAGTGCTGTCATGGCCACAGGCCCCAGAAAACAAAAACCACACCATCTAGTGATGGGGCAATGGGTCACTTGACTCACTTATGTCCCTTTTGGACCTATAAACACAGGGGCCCTGGCTGGGCTCAGTCCTGGCGCCTTTGGCCCCAAGCTCATATAGAGATGTGAGCAGGAACACTTTATTTCAGTGCAGGAGTGCTTTTATTTTACAAGAACTTTCCAGGAGCTGAAAGCCTTTATTCCAGAGAACATCCTCATGTGCTGACTCATTGGGTGTGGCTCCCTAGGCCTGGTCTTCATGTGCTGAATCATTGGGTGTGGCAGGGTGTGGCAGGCAGGCTGAACCAGGTGGGTATGGCTTCAGTAGCTCAGCTATATAATCTGCTCCATCCTTAAGGCTGGTGCTTCACGTTACTGTGCACTCGCGTGCAACGTGACGCTCACCACCGCTTGGACCAGTTTACTTACCTTTGAAACCAGGCGTTCTCCTGCATACTCACCTCCAGGAAACCGGTGCTTCATCGCTTCATCGGCAGACTAATCTCCTGACATCCAGTGATCTTGATCCCGACAACGCAGCACTGCACTCCGCATCCACGAACTCGGACCCTGTGAAGAAGAAGAAAGACAAGGTTAGAACATCCGTCCTAGGGCCGTGCCGCATTTGAACCCTGCGCGCCCCCTAGTTAAAAACTTACCTGCTACTGTACCACTGCAGCTTCGTTCCTCATTCCCTCCAGCTGTCGGCTCGAGCTCCACAGCTTCTGCCAGGCCGGCTACATCACCTGCAAGGGAAGAAAGCAAAAGAGCAAACATCAAAAGTGGAACGGACAGCAATACAAGACAACAAACTTGACAATACAACAAAAATAGACGAGGAAACTCAAAGGCAAACAAGAACACTGACCTGAAGTATAGTGGCTTAGTCGCAGCAGGACTGGACTACCACGTGCAAGGGACCAGTGAAGGAACTCGGTCCAGATCATACAAGCGCCCCTGCCAGAAGCAGCAGGATGGAGTGCTCACCAAAACTAATCAACAGGTAAGCTTTCCAGGGACAGCGCATCCCACGGGTACCACGGTTTGGGAGAAGGGGTCTGGAAGGGGATCAGGCGCACAAGCTGGCATACTCACGCCCCCTATTCTCCACGCAGAAGCAGTCCCGAGCAGCATCACCTATTATCACCAGTCACCACATAAGCGCAGAGGGCGAAGTTGGATCGAGCAACCTCACCCCCGGGAGGGCTGCAACTGTGCCCCAACGCCTCCGCAGAGACCAGGTGAGCGTAACATCTACACAAGTATAATAGGAGGGACAGTGGCCAACAGCAGATCAATACGTGCATTGGATGGCTCACAGTAGCATCAGTGTCATCTACAAGATAACAATGATGCCTCAAGTCGGGGGCTAGCAGTAGTGTTTACACATTTAGCCTCCATACTACACTGCACAACAGCACTTTCCATTGGTGAGTGTTGTGCCTCTGCAATGTGCCCATTTTATGCCAAGGAGAAAAAAGAAACGTACCCAGCTGGGGTCCACCAGGGTTGCTCAAAATAATCAAAGTAAACAGAATCTGCTTAAAAAGCTTTGCGGAACACCGGGCCAAGCAACGGACACCACAATTGAACTCGGGTTACCTTTCTCTTGCGAAGAAATTAGTTCCCCCAGAACAGCGATGGCTGCTTCTAAGGATGAGTTTTCAGCAGTTTCAAGAAAAGTTTTCAGCCTCATTACACACACAGTTCACTTCCTTCCCCACGGAAATCAGGCAAACTTTATCAGATTTCGGCAAAGACATAGCCACCCTTGGCGAGCGGATGGATTCTAACGAATGGGCAATCCCAGAATCGAATCCGGAGTGTAAACAATTTGATATTGCACTCGAGGAGCTAGCCACCTTGAACTACAATGTGAAGATTTTCAGAATAGATCTCAACGCTTCAATATCCGGATTAGAAATCTACCGGAATTGGTTCTGGACTCTGAATTGAAAGACGTTGTACTCGATATTTTTGCAGACTTGATCCCGGATGAAGAGACTCCTACAATTTAGTTGGATCGCCTACATAGAACTGGTCAGCAAAGGAATGACCAGGGTGCTCGCCAACATGATATTTTGGCCACATGTTCTTCCTACTCACAGAAGGAGTAGATTTTAAGGAAGGCCCAGGAGCAATCTTCGATCCCCTACAATGGGACAGAGATCCAACTCTACCCAGGGTCGGACTGGGACAAGAAATATGCACGGACACCCATAAAAAAGTGGCCCACTCCTTGCCTCAAAAAAGGGGCCCACCCCTCGCCGCAAAAAAAGTGGCCCTCAGACCATCATCCGGGAATCGCGTCAATTCACGACTTTACACAAAATTCTACTTATGGAGGGTTCATGTGTCTGGTACATTACAACACAACTCATAAAATAACATAACTTTGCATACAAGAATGGATCAACATATATCATGAATAAGCTTTTTTATCGAACAAATATGCATACAATATAACCCAACCTGTGTTGGTACTCATTTATCGACCTCAAAAGAATGAAAGGCTGAGATGGCCCTGCTGGGATTCGAACCTGCAACCTGCGATCTGCTTTCCAGAGGTGTTTGGGTACAGTCCCGTGGCATTGGGCTTCTGATGGTGCCTGGCCCCGGGGGTCTCAGGAGTCCTTTCAGGTCTCTTATTTTCTGGCCTTCCTTTTGTGCCAGCTCACAGCACGTGCACATACTTTTTGAGATCCCACAGTAAAGAGTTAGAGAGGCGACGTATTTTCCTGCTGAGCAGAAGTGGGAGATTTCCCCTGCCATTTCCCAGAGGTGCCGTCTTTCAATTAATGCTGTACGGGAGTGGGTGGAGGGGGACAACTAAGAGCTACACCTGCAAGCTCTCTGGGGGGCCAGTCCCTGTGGAGAACCTGGGAACAGAGTCAGCCCGTCTTTGGGCCACAGGGACGGGACTGAGACGGCCCCCTCCCTCGCCAGCCTCGCAGTGGCACTAGCTTACCTTGAAAGCTCACGTGCCTCTGACAGGCCAGTCCTAGCTCGTGCCTGTGCATATTATGCTGCGCCCACTCGTGCATTAACCCTGCAAGCGTAGGGTTTGCAGGCGGCGCACAAGAGATGTGTTCCTGGGTGGTATTACAGAAACCTTGCACTGGTGCTAGGGCAAGTGGCACTTGTTTGCCCTTGTGAAAAACAAATATAATTTCAAGGAACGTTTGCACCGGGGCAAAGGAATAAGCGTAGGATAAACAATGCGCTGGTGCCAGGGTGCATTGAAAGAGTATGTTTCTGTATTGAGGCAATGTTTGCTCTAGTGATAATGGCACTTGTGCCTGTGTACAGTTTCTGTGATATCACACCTGCTGCTCACTCCAAGTACACGGCTGCATTTCAGGACATCGCCCAAACATCACCCTCATACCTCCAACACCGTTCATTGTCTGCAGCCCCAGCACACTACCACCCCGACCCGCATCCGCAACACACTGCAGCCTTTCAAATTATGCTAAGGAGGACATCCTGCAATTGGACAGCATGGGGCACCCCACTTACACTCCCCCCACGGGGCACCCCCCAGGCCCAGCTGCATTTACCAAGCAAGAAACCAGTCCAAGGCGTTTTATGCGTGTCTCAAATCCCTTGGGCTGTGCACAGGCAAACAAGTCATCAGGCATACACCAATATACAAAATGCGCTTCCCATACAAGACATCTGGTGACAGCAACACTGCTGGCGCTTAATAATATGAAGAACTGTGACATTGCTGTCAAAATTCAAGGTTATTAAAAGCTATTTAACACTCGTTAACGGTTTAAGTGGCCACGGAATGGGGAGGAGAGGTGCAAAACAAACCATTTGTAACTAGGGCACACTACCCCCAGCAGGGCCTTAATGGCTTGTGAACCCTAGTTTAGCTGTAGGCTCGCCGCCGGATAGGTCAGAAGTGTAGCGCTGCCCTCGGAAATGGTTCCAACACCAACCATCAATTTAGTAAACTCGAACTCAGTTGTATTCAATGGGGTACTAGTAGTAGGTGATATTGCAGTGCTTAAAGGGGAGGAATACGACGCGAAGGGCTTTATTCGAACATGGTTTCTTTTCAGATAGCTTTCCTTTTCTACTCAACGTTACTATGGACCTCATTGCTTCTCCTTATATACCACATGAAGTGTGCACGAAATAACACATGCAACGTACATACAATGGCGCTTTCTCCACTGCTCCACTACTCTACTTAAGCGTGCTGAGGCCCATACACGCATCAACGAGTACACGCTCACCATGGCAAGCCCAGAGATGAGCTTACTGATGGCTCGGCATGAATGCTTCACTCATTTGCTGCCAGAAGTACAGTTTCTCCCTCCTAATAGATGGTGCGTTCTGGTTCTGTGTGGCGCAATGGTGCTGTCCGTCCGTGTAACCGAGTACCTCGAAGGCTGGCACTCAGTCATATTTGTAAGCAGGATATGTTTTTTCTTCTTCCCAGGCAGTCCCACACTAACCTTAAGGGTTCAGCTCTTGTTTGCTCATCTCGGTCTCAGAGAGTGGTCTCATCTCGCAAATCAGACCAATGCAGAACGCAAGAGAGTGAATTGGATCAGGCGCAGGAAGCCAGCAAGCAGCAAGTTTTGCTGCTCCAGACCAAATAGGCCAGCCCGGCCTGAGTCTCAGCAGCACGGGTCTCTTCCTGTTCGCTTAGACCAGTGGTCTTCAAACTTTTTTGGCCGGGGCCCCCCTGAGCAAAGTTTTGGCAGGTCGGGACCCCCCAGAAATGCCAAATGGACAGTGTGTATTGCGCGCCGTCACCTGCTCCCATCACAGTCGCTTGGCTCCCTCGTCCTACTCCTACCTAGTCCCTAGTCTCCCCCCACCCCATCACACACCCTGGGCTCTCCCCACTCTGCTCCCACCACTATCCCATGGTTCCCGTCCATTGTGCTCCCACCATAGTCCCTGGGTTCCCCCCATCCCGTTCCCAACACAGTCTAAGGGCCAGTGGCGGCTGGTGATTTCTTTAAGTGGAGGGGCATAACTATTTCCCCCAAAAATGACATAGCGACCGAGCATAATGAGGGAGCCCAAACCAATAAAGAGGGATTCGGGGGGGGGGGGTTCCCCCTGTGAATTTTTTTAAATAATGGGTTAAAATGTTGCATTTAGAGCAAACTTTTAACAAAAGCATTGGTAAATAGCCAAACAGTTTGCAATTGGTGCTGGGGGGCCCAGGGGGCAGGCATCACATTTTTTACTGAACATCTATGATAGATGTCCAGTAAAAAGATAACATCCCTGTCCCCTGGGCCCCACTGGGCCTAACACAATCAACATGATTATGTGTTTATGCAAGGCGCTGCACATTCATACATGCAATCACTCTATCATTCACACAAGCATCCATCACCATACATTCGCTCATAACATAAACATACAGGCATCCATACACATGTTTAAATAAAAACAATGAACATAAACATACCTTCTGCATTGGCCTGCGTGTGGGTGTTGAAACGCCATGCTCTAAGCTGCTCTGTCCGTATGTGCGAGGAGGCACAGGAGCTCCCCCTCGGACATACAGACATGCTGTGCCCCAGCCAGCATTTCCAATGAGCTATGCAATGCTGGCGAAGCAAAACGCCCCAGCACTTGCATGGCTCAGTGAGCATGTGCAGCTGGGGAACTAAACTGAACTGTCAAAGGGAAACAATGTTTCCCGTTGACAGTTCAGCCAGCCCAGGAGCACTCCATCAGCTTGAAAAAGCAGCCGAGGGAGTGCTCACTGTTTCACTGGGCTGGCTCCTTAGCTCCTCCATAATGGGTGAGGGGCCACTGGGTGGGCGCCCACTCGCCATTATGGATGAGCCGCCAGGCTCGGACTGGCCTATAGGGCAATGCATGTACCAAAAATGTAAAATGCTAGAGTGGGCCAGTCAAAATGGGCCACCATTTTGGCCAATGTGGACCAGTTTGATGAGTTACTTAACTATGCAGTTAGTAATTTTGACCATTGTTGCTGAATATATCACAATTTACTTACATTTTAACACAAAGCACCCCCTTGGGTACTATTGAAACAGTGGGCCTCATTACAACCCTGGCAGTAGCTGTGCCGGTAAAACCAGCACGGCTGCCGCCGGAGTTGCATCCGGGTGCGGCACCTGCGAATGGGCAATTACCAGGTCATGCCGAGTTAATGCAGACCTGATAATTGCCCTTTCGTGGTTGCCGGTACCTTTAGGGGCTCAATGGGAATGGGGAGCTTGGATGCACCGGCACTGTTAATAATGGTGCCGGTGCATCTGACTAGCTGTGCTCGCGGGTGCCGCACGGCCTGCCGGGTCAGACCTGGCGGGCTGTCAGGCACCCGCAAGCACAACTCGTACTATGGCGGTACGGTAGCAATGGTGCCGGTAGCTTACCGGCACTGTTGTTACCGTACCACCATAGTTGTAATGAGGCCCAGCCTGTGACTAAAGGACTTAATATCCATTTACAACTGCGGGCCACTTTTTCATTGTTGCCTGAGACAGTTTCATGCTTCAACCCGACCATGTGAGCCACCCCTGCCCATTTCTTCCAATCTAAAAAAAAAAATCTTTATTTTTTTAGTCTTTTAAAAATATTTCATGCTGAGCTCTCAGGGCCCCCCAGGGATGCACCCGCGGACCCCTAGGGGGTCGCGCCCCACAGTTTGAATACCGCTGGCTTAGACGATGAGAAGTCACAAATCATGTGGAAAACTTCAGTGAGAGAGAGGCACGAGCTCAGCCCCTAAGGCTCAGCCCTTGAACACACACGACCGGCCCCGGGCCCACCCCCAACAATGTGTTGTTGCAAATGAATCACAACAAAATGAGCCGCTCCTTTTGTTGCGATTTATTGCATATGCAACAACTGCTGCCACGCCGTCGCCCGATCGGCTCAGGGCCCAGGGCACTGCCAGGCCAGCACGCCTACGTGATGCATTCTTCAAAGAAAGGTAACACTTGCCTGTTACCTTTCTTTAATGAATGCATATGCTGTGCGAGCTGGCTCTGACTGCTCAGTGGGCTGCAGCTTGCATACAAGCCTGCCAGACCTGAGCCATACTATTGTAATCACACCGGCCCTGTCGGCCACATATAGTAGGCCGATGAGCCTGTCTGACCCTGACTCTACCATGATCTCTTCCAGATCACTCTCAAAAAAAGACTTCAAATGTAATCTGTGGTTAAAACACTACAATCTCGTGGGATCAAATATAAGTGAACCTTCCCCTTTGGATTGCTTTTTCCGCTCAATGGCAGGCAACATAGGATTACCTCCCGGGAGGCAGGCATGGCCTAGTTACAAATTGAAGAGGAGGGACCGGAAGGCCCATCTGTATCTGAGCTTGGTCATCTGACTCAACAACTTAAGCTCTGGGGATGGTCAAACTCTTTGCATCATGGAAGTACACAGAAAGATTTGCAAGAGGACTGGAAGGCTTGTCTTAGAGGACCTACCCCTAAACCATCTGAATAAGTGATTTCAATAGAAACAGCTAGCAGTGACAGTAATAAGCTTTGTAATATCGGTAATTTTGGAGGAGGAGGAGTACAACATCCTGTTCAGGTAACAGATGGGGATACTAGGTTACCCCGCACGTTGCCGTGGGAATACAGTTGACTCACGGCCGTGGTTTGTTGCCCCAGAATCTATTAGGAACTGTGGCTCACACCAGCCGACTCTTTTTGGGGATTGTAGGGGGAAAGGTGGGATTAGGGGGGTGTACTGGGATAGTTCCTTACCTGTAATGCATAAGTATGCTATGTTTTGATTCATAATAACAGCAATGTGTCAATCTTCCGCAGTCCTTTGCCATACCTTACATTATATTTATAATTCAAGTGCTTGACATGGAATGTCAGGGGTCTAAACACGCCCCATAAACGTAGGAAGGTGGAGTCTTTCTGGAGACGGCACCAACCAGATTTGGTGGCGCTTTAAGAAACCCATGTATCAAAATCTGATAGGAACAAACTCTGCCAACGAAATTATCCTACAATAATTCAAGCATGTGCCACGAGCAAAACTGCTGGTGTCTTAATTGCAGTCAAAGAAAGTAGTGGTCACCAGATACTTTGCATTCAAAAACATAAGGAGGTTAGATATGCATTTGCCCTCAGGATATCTACCAGGATGGATTCTTGAAACATGTGATGGTCTTACTGGAATTATTTATGGAAGGTGACTTACTAGTAATGGAGGATTTTAATCTGACTTGGGTCCCAGTTCGAGACAGAAGTAGGGTAACACACTGTGCTCCACCCACCCCATCACTTGGGCTACTTGATATATTTGTAAATCTATTGTTAGTAGACATTTGGCTCACTTTCAGAGTGGGGGGAGAGGAAAAAGGTTATTCTCCAGCATGGGGTCTGGCATGGAATCACATGCTGATGAATATTCCCCGTCGTCAGGCTGGGAATCCTCGGTAAAGAAAAAATCAGTATCAGTTTCGTTTCTGATCTGTCTTTCTTAGTAGTAACCAATCACTGATCTCTGGGTCATACTGCCCCCAGCCAATGACTGCCCTCTCCCTAAGCCCCGCCTCCGGCAGCCATCCTCAGATTTTTACTGCACGCTCAAGTGTTGGGAATCCTCGTGTTTAGCTCTCGAGTTTTTTACTGCGTTTTCACGCTTTGTTCAGGAGAATTTCTCATTTTTTCGGTTTAATCGAGCCTCAAACTCCACCGTTTCTACTTACGATAACAGGGACCCGTTTCGGAATTCTTCTACGCCCCTCAAGGGTGAAGTTTTCATCGAGTTTACACTTCTTGGAGGATTCCAGAAGATCTGCAGCCTACCTCAACGGACATGGCCCAGGACAAAGGAAGCTCGACACCCGGATCCAAGCTGTTCAGGAACTGCCCTGGATGCAGATTATATAACGTTTTCAAGGAGGACGAGCATTCGCAATGTCCCTACTGTCTCCATGGGGACAAGACGCACGTGGAGAAGGACTGTGCGTTCTGCAAGAACCTTTCGGAACGGACCAAACAAGATCGTCGTTCCCGCCTCGCCTCCTGGCTGGAGAAGGGCACAGCAAGTGAGAAGGGGAAGAAGAAGGCTGAGTGGGCTACTAAGTCCTTTGAGGGCGCCCCGGCGACGGGGTCCCAACAGAAGGCCAAGCACCGCAAGTCCGCGCGCTCCAGGAGCGCCGAAAAGGTCGGGCTTTTTGGTTGCCAAGCAGGGTGCTACTTCCCCGGCACGTTCGACCACAAGCCAGCGCTCTGGTTCGGGGAAGAGGAAGTCCGAGAACCCGGGTAGGTCGCTGGAGCGGACCCGGTCGATATCGAAGGGTGAGCGAGGCGTTGACCCTCCCCCCAAGGCGAAGGCCCAGGACGCACCTAAGGTGGTGAGGGCCTTGATCCACCCGGCTGAGGCCTCTACCGAAGTGGTCTCTGCGACCCTGGCGGAGCCGGCTGAGACTACGCCAATGGAAACGGCCTCTGGGCCCAGAGTATCCCTGCCGCCGTGGAGCGAATCCTCTTCCCAGCCCACCGCTAAGACCCCCGTGAAGCCCCCGGCTGAAAAAGAGGGGGGGCCGGTGGCCGTTACAGACTCGGAATCAGCCTCTGAGGAAGAACTGGTGGAGACCGAGAGGGGCCTCAACGAAAGGTCCATAGGCCTCAACGAGAGGTTCATAAACCTCAACGAGAGGTTCGAGACAGTTCGATCCCAGGGCACGGTCCCTGCTGACGTGATCGAAGATAGCGACGAGGAGGACGAACAGGCAACAACCTCTTTGGTAAGGCAGTGGATGAGTCTCTACAGGCCATCAAGACCGACTCGGAGACGGCCCGGGCCCTTGGAGTGCTTCAGCAGCGACGGCCCTTTCGGAGCTCTGGAGGCAGACAGGGTGCCTCCAAAGGATCCAGCGGTGGCTCCTCCACCTACCGCCAGGTGGCCCGTTCCTCTTCCCAGGAGGCCTACAGAGGTTGCAGCAAGCAAGGGGGGTCCCGCCGTCGTCGCCAAGGAGGCCAAGGCGGCAAGGCCGCTTCCAAGCAAGACTGACCTGGCCGCGTGGTCGGGCCCCCACCGAAGCACCCCTGTGGGAGGCCGACTGACAAAGTTGGTCAGGGTGTGGGAGTCCATTGGCCGTCCGAGAGCCCATTCGACCAGAGCGATCGCTGCTACCACGGCGTTCCTGTCTGGTGTACCCCTGCTGGATATCTGCAGGGCTGCTACGTGGAGGTCGACGCACACCTTCACAAGATTCTACTGCGTCGATCGGGACTCCAGGGAGGAGTCCAGGGTCGGCCAAGCAGTGCTGCGCAACCTGTTCGCTTCAGGTGAGCCTGGTGAGGAGGTAAGAGATGCTTAATGTTGAGTTGTTGTATTGCTTAATGTCGAGCCTGTTGCCACTTCCCCTGGTTGTGCATGTGTATACTGCTATGTATTCTTTTATTCATGAGCATGTGAATCCATGCCAGACCCCATGCTAGAGAAGGAACAAGTTACTTACCTGTAACTGTTGTTCTCCAGCATGGGTCTGGCATGGATTCACATGCAAACCCTCCCACCTACCCCTCTGCGGCTCTTCACTTGGTCATACTGCCACTTGGCGTGCTATCAAATCTGAGGATGGCTGCCAGAGGCGGGGCTTAGGGAGAGGGCAGTCATTGGCTGGGGGCAGTATGACCCAGAGATCAGTGATTGGTTACTACTAAGAAAGACAGATCAGAAACGAAACTGATACTGATTTTTTCTTTACCGAGGATTCCCAGCCTGACGACGGGGAATATTCATGAGCATGTGAATCCATGCCAGACCCATGCTGGAGAACAACAGTTACAGGTAAGTAACTTGTTCCTTCTTTTTACTCTCGTGTTCATAGATCTTTCTCCCGAATCGATTAGGTCTGGCCCTCTACTCCATTGTGGGGTTGTATAACACATATTACTGCACACTCAATTACCCTTTCAGAGCATGCCCCAATTACTACAGTATTAGATATCCCAACCACTAAGTCGCAGCTTTGGTCCTGGAAATGTCCACTTGTGTTACTTCAAGATCTAGCCGTCAGGAATGAAATAGCTGCACAAATAACTTAATAGTTTGATCTAAACATGAGTGGGGAGATCTCAGTCAATATGGTTTGGGATCCATTCAAAGTCACTATGAGGGGAATTCTAGTAGCAGCTGAGGCCAAAAGACGCAAACAGCAGATGGCCCTTGAAATAGAATTAGAGTAGGAGTTATCACAAATCATGAAAGAAATGGAAACATATACGGGCCCTGGAATGTAGTAAGCATTCCGTGCAGCAACTGGTAACCTAAACCTTCACATTACAAAGAAAACTGAAAAAGCTCTTTTATTCCTAAAACAGAGGTGTTATATAAAAGCCAATAAAACGGACCACCTCCTGGCAGCTAAACTTCGCCAATAAATGGTGACCCGGATTATCCAACAAATAAAATTGCCATCTGGGGAGATGAAAACTAACGGTATTTTAATGCACTTTCGGGTATTTTATTCCAATTTATAAAAATCGGATACGCCAGAAACTTCCAGGCAAATTAACTTTTTAGTATTAATAGAACTCACTAAACTTTTGCACACAGAAACCCAAATTCTAGAAAAACATATCATAACTGAAGAGGTGCTACAAGTCATTTGTGAACTTCCACTCAATAAATCGTCTGGTCCAGAAGGTTTCCCTGCTAGGTTTTATAAATCATATTGCAATACTGTATCTCCCGTTCTTACCAAGCTGTTTAACTCCTTTTTGCATACAGGGCAAATATCGTCTTGCATGGAAGAAGCTAAAATAGTATTATTTCCTAAAACTAGGCAAAGACCCGACAAACTGTGGATCTTATCATGCCATTGCCCTCATTAATTTGGACGCTAAAATATTTACTAAAGTACTGGCCAATCGTATAGTAGATATCTTACCATCCTTAATACATAATGACCAGACAGGCATAATTAAATCTAGGCAAACACATGACAATGTATGCACAGTATGTCATATCCTGTAGAAGGTGGAGAAATCCCTGCAGTTCTTATTTCCATAGATGTTGAAAAGGCATTTGACTGCATGGAGTGGTATTTTTCCCTTTTTAACGCTCGAGAAAATAAAATGGTATTGGTCCAAATTTTATAAAATGGGTTAGAGCAAACTATCAAATTCTTCGAGACTGTTAATAAATGGTCCTTTATCCTCCCTCATTACTCTTCAACGTGGTACAAAACAGGGATGTCCCCTTTCTCCAATGTTATATGCGCTTCATCTGGAACCGTTACTGGGCAGAATCAGACAAACAGAGTATTAAAGGCGTTATGTTCGGCGGTACTTAGCACATAATAGTGGCTAACGACAATGATATGTTGCTTATAGCCACAGATCTGTCTAATACAATACCTGAATCTACAAAAGAATTAAAGGAATTTGGTGCAGTCGCTGGGTTGAAAATTAATGTGCAGAAGTCAGAGATCCTAGACTTATCTTTATCACCCACGGAAACTCCTTTCTTGCAATCACAGACACGGTTCAGATGGGCACAAGAGCACATTACTTTGTTGGGGATAAAGATCACGCTATACCTTAAAGGGTTATATGCAGCTAATCACTCCCCCCCCGTTAAAGGATATTGAATCTCAGCATCAAAAGTGGGATCTGTTCACAATATCATGGTTGGGCTGCATAAATTCGATAAAGATGGTAACTCTTCCCAGAGCACTCTACTTATTTCATGCGTTGCCTTTTAAAGTTCCTTTATCTTTTTTTTTGCAAAATGCATAAGGCTATCTCAGCCTCTGTGTGGCAAAATAAGACCCAGCGGATAGCTTTAACTACTCTGATGCTACCATCTGTCAAGGGAGGTATGGGTCTTCCACATTTTTTTATATTTTTTTGTGCGGCACAGATTAGAGTCCTAAAAGAATGGTACTTGAATTCAGAGAAGCGTTGGGCATAGATGCAATCAGCCCTGGGAGGCGCCCGATTAAGGGAGGCTTTATGGTTCCCAAGATCGGGTAGCCCAATAAACATACATTAGAGCGAAATTACGCACATGGTACAAAACACATGGGATGAGGCAGTAAAAAAACATAAAACATGCAATAACAACTTATCCCTCACCTCTTACACCTCTCTTTTTCAACCCTCAATTCAACCCCAGCCTGGAACCAAATACATTCAGGGAATGGAAGATGGCTGGACGCATGAAGCTGTTAGATATGTTTTTGGGAGATATGGTAAAACCATTCACACAATGTAAATAGGAATTAGGACTTTAGGAAAAATCAAGGTTACAATACTTCCAGGTTCGGCATTGGATATTAGCTCCCCGGATTAAGGCAGCGCCCACCAGGGTATTCACACCATTTGAACACTATGTGACATCTAATCCAGGGAACAAGGCTATGATCTCTAATCTATATAGGATACTGGGGAAGGGTCGGGTCACCCAAAGCGAAAATAAGTTACAAAACTCGCTGGCAAGCTACATTAGGTGAAGAGAGCACTGACCAGGATTGGGAAAAACTCTGGCGAACAATCCCCAAACCCACTAGATTGATTCAGATAAAATAATTCTGGCTTAAACTAATGGTACAATGGCACTGTAAACCAGTACGCCTAACGCTAATGAAACCTACTATATCTGATCAATGCTGGAGGCAATGTGATCATATTGGGGATTGGAAAAATGTATGGTTGAGTTTCTCGGGGTTAGCTCGATATTGGGGTGAAGTGTATTTATGTATTTCTGAAATCTTTTCTATTCAAACTCCTTTTTCTTTATGAACCTCTTTGTTACTTTTGCTTGACGGTGATTTTAGACACCGACCGAAACCTGTTCAGAAAGCATTTGTGATACTGCAGCTGGCAGCACTGCTTGTAATTGCCCAGAACTGGAAACATAAAGAACAACCCCAAATAGCTGAATGCTTTGCTAAAGTATGGAACCTTTTATTACTTGAATGGATGACGTACTCTCTACAGGGGGATCTCGCCATTTTCGATGAGGACTGGAATGGTGTCCTCATATTTTCATATAAAGACTTTAACATTCAGTATTGCTGTTCTGTCTTGATGGTCGTGCAGATATAAGATACCTCCATCCCTAAGTACCACATGAGTAGAAGAAAAAAAACACTCCCCGTGCAATCTTTGAGGCCACAGGTGTAGAGTGTCGTTGGCCTGGAACCTGGAAACGCTGGAAGAACCCTCCAACCACTGTAAGGCAAGGAACGAATATTACACACTGGCAGTGATCAGTACTTCAGAGTGATAAGGGAACAACACCAGGGGAATGGGAATGGAAGGAGGCTCTGAGCAGCAGGCTGGCGAAGGTCTTTGTGGCACTCAGAAACACACCTGAGTCAGTTGCAGAGCAAGGTCGTTGATCCGTGATCAGTTCAGAATACAATCTGAGGTCGAGAGGCAGAATATCAGCCAGAGTCCAGGAAGC
Organism: Ambystoma mexicanum; assembly: GCF_040938575.1. Taxonomy (NCBI): domain Eukaryota; kingdom Metazoa; phylum Chordata; class Amphibia; order Caudata; family Ambystomatidae; genus Ambystoma; species Ambystoma mexicanum. Next base: position 298,881,900 of record NC_090921.1, read on the forward strand.
CCGATTTCAGTATCCAATGAACAGGCCAGGGTCGATTTCCAGAAAACAATGATGTAGAGTCTGAATCCAAGGGTAATCCTAAAGACAGTCCAAGTAACCTTGAAAAACCAATAAAAATGAATTTGAAAAAAAATAAATTGATAATATCTTCAGTAGTCTCAGCATCTTGCCTCTGTAACCCTCTGCGGGGGATACTAAAAAAAACAAAAGGAAAAGGATCCCCAGCACGAGAAGCTGCACAGAGATCCTTTCAGAAAAAAACAATGAACAAATAGAGTAAAGGTCCCTTGGGCGGATCCTTTACTCTAAAGGAAAAACAATCTGTTGTTGGTGCACACAGAGCTCAGTTGGAGAAATGTTTTTCAATCCTCACGAAGTAGGGTTGAAGGGTGCTCCGCTTTGCTCTGGCACTGCTGCTGCCTGGGCCTTCATGGTGGTGCGCCCCTGACAAGCAGGGGAGCGCACAAAATCACAGCTGCCACCATGGCACCCTCCTTAACACCGCAACAGGCTCTTGGCAATATGTTTACTGGTGCTACCCCAGTGGGGAGCGCCCAATGTCCACAGCCTCCTGGGATGTGTATTTAATTATGAAGGGTTCCCCTGCCAGGCGGCCCACCAAGACACCCTGGGCCGCACCTGGCAGATGCAGCCCTGGTTGAGGAAGTTGGTGGGGCCCTACACATGCTACAGTCAACATTGGGCTGCACCTGACACATGTAGCCCGGCCAGATTAATTAACGGGATCTCCCCACAATGCAGCTGATTGCTGGGCTGCACCCAGCATAAGCAGCCCAGCCGAAGTGGACTTTGGGGCCGCCACACACACGACTGCTGTCTGCCTGCCAGAGGAACACCTACCTGCTAAAGACATCTCAGCACATAAGGGAAAATACATCTAGAACAGGAGCAAGGACCTTGAGACAGTACTGGCCAGGCTGCCTCCAAAGTAAGGCATTTTATATCGTTTTTACAGTGCACTGTATAGAGACGTTGGGCTTCATTAGGACCCAGGCGTTAAGGGGTTAACGGTGCCGTAAAAGGTGTCGGCGCCGTTAAACCCTTAACGCCTTACTACGAGGTCCCTTTGTGGGACCGACCTTAACGGCTGGTCTAGACCAGCTGTTAAAGTAGGGGCCCGCAAAGGGACTCTCGAGGTAAGTACGGTACCGCAATTTGCGGTACCGTACTTACCGCCTTCCCCATTCCCATTATGCCCTATGGGGCAAAAATAGGAATGGGGAAGGGCCATAGTGGCATGGGGAATTACCGCCCCGCCAACCTTGGAATGGGGTGGTAATTCCCCATTCCGCCATGGCGGACTCCGGCATCGACCATGGTGCCAATCACACCATGGTTTTCCGCCGGAGTCCTAATGTGGCCCATTGTATATATTTTTAAGGATTATTTAATATTTTTAAAGAACTGTTTTTATATATTTTAAAAGGACTCTATATTTTTGAACTTTTTTTAGGCACAAAGCTGCTTAGGTTTATATTGTACATAGTGTCTCGTGATTTCCCCTTTTTATACAAAAATTATAAAAACCCTTTTGGTGTACTGGAAGAAGGTATAAGTAATCAGAATAACAACTAAAGAAACTGCACACCAGCATTTTGTTGTCCGTCTTTCCTTTTGTATGCCAGTTTTATCATAGCGTAGTGTTTTCTTCCCTAGGTGTTTTCAGGGAATCCATTCTTTCCTAAAGGTTACCTTTCTGCCACTTGTCCACTTCAAATAAAGGCCCACCAAGGTGATCTGGACCTCGGGTAAGTGGTATTGGAGACAGTCAAGAGGTTGGTCAAGTGATAAAATAACTGATATGAAAGCATATTTTGTTACCCACATACACCTATCTCCCAATAGGTGCGTGGAACGTTCCACCTACCTTTTTACTTCTCATTTATTATTTGGGGGAACAGTAAAGAAGATGACAGAACCAGGTTGCTAGCCCCTTTAGACCTTAAGAATTTGTTTTGCCTCTCAGTCATCATTAAGAGTCCTTTAACCCCCTGCTTTTCAATGCATTCTGCTTAGCTCTTGCCTCTTCTAACCATGTAGCATAAGCCCGTGACTGTCTCAGATTCACCTTCCCCTTTTGCAGTTCCAAAGAATGCCTCACAGCCACTAGCTTGTCCAACTTAAAAGTTTCCACTACCGGAAACTTAGTGTGTTGATTGGTGTTGACGAGGGGGTGAAAGAAGAAACATTTCTGATAAAGGAGCCACACATCTCCAACATAACGTAGCCTTGAAGGGCATTACAGCCACTTTGGTCCTTGAGGTTTTCCCCCATGCAGAGTTGCTATGTGTCCATCCCTAAGACTGATCTCCCGGTATTACAGAGATTCAGATACACAACCACAAGGGACAGGAAGGAGACCCAGAAGACTGTCATGGTCAGGGGAGCCGTTGCACTAGGGGATGTCTGGGTGGCGTCCCCCAGAAGGCAATACTGCTTTAGAGCTTGGAACAGAGAGGCATCTCAGAACCATCCTGATGTGCCTGCCATTTCTAGGTCTGAACTCCCAGATCAATTAATTGTTCAAGCAGACTAAGGAAGACAACACTCAGCTGGACCAGGCAAGGGTGCCTCATAGGAACCCAGTGAATCCATGCGTGGCAGGTTATGTGGAAGAGGGGGTTAGCTGCCTCAACTTCATGACTCCTGGAGAACGGATCCTTACATATCAGCTCCGGTGTGGGGCTGCCTCCACATCCCAGGATCTGTGAAGTAAAAGCCAGAAACATTTGGGTGAAGGACACAGTGTGCAGATACTACTCCATCTAGTTAAGCTCCCTCCTTCACCCCCGTACCCAAACCCCCGCTAGGCTCAGGTGCTTCCCTGACCTAGGATCCGAGACATGGGAAGAAGGGGTATAATATATCCCCTTCCTGGTTGCAAGGGTCTCGGGGAAGTGGTAGCCCATTGCATAACTGAAGTAGGTCAACAGATACATCAAACACCTCCCCTTCAGGATGGGCAACCTCCCTGTCACGGATACAAACCAAAACACAATCATAAACGCAAAACACGGACCGCTAAGAGATATGCTTCCTTCGCCTTTTGTCATTACGTGGACTGAGGAAAGGCTATGGCCTCAAGAGGGATGTGAAGGTGAACCAGTAGTGACCCAAACAACACAGTATCACAGTCCAAAATAAAGGGAATGTCCAATCAAGGTTCTATACAAAATATATACTTTAATTAAACACACCATCTGCATTTCATTGAATAGAAAGCACTGTACAAAAACAGAGAAGATGCGATTGACTGGATAAAGTAGCACTCTGAGAGCAGTTCCAGGGGTGGTAAATAAGTTACTAACCACAAAAAGGTTGTTGTAGTTGAAAGCAGGAGCGATCCTGACCTAATCAGTCTCTAGGGCCCAATTGCAATGAGGGGGCTGTTCAGGGTCAACACTACCTGGTTCAGTTCTTCATGGGCTGACCCGGTGTCAAACGTGGATGCAAGTGGATCAAGCTCGGTTCGGGCACGTTGAATCGTGTGGGCCCAAGCAGGAAGCGGGCGTCGGGTAATGGCGTAGGTGGTTGCTCGGTGAGGTAGAAGAGTGGCTCGCAAAGATGCAGGGTGGGGACGGTCCCAGGAACGCTTCACAGTAGGCGAGACCGAGGCAGGCTTTAGTCGCCGGAAGGGGTCGATGAGTGGTGCTCCAGCAGTTGGGGTCTCTGGGCGATGGTCGTCGAAGTGGTGATCTCTGGTACGTCGATGTGCAAGTCGATTAGGCGGCAATTCAAGGGCTAGCTGGGTCGAGTCATGGTTGTATCCTGTGGTTACAGTCGGCGTGTGACTCTCCAGTGATTGCGCTCGGCTTCTGCCGTTGAGCAGCCACTTCAGGCCTAGCCGGTGAGGGCTTTGGCTAAAACACGATGCAGTGTCAAACTGGTTTAAAGTTCCAGCAAGTTCAAAGTGATGGAGGAGCGGCCTTCCATCGTATCCCAAGTGTGGTGAACATGGAGCGACCAGTTCCGTGTGGCAGAACAGGGAGCTTCGGTTGGTCTGGCGCTCTGGTCGCTATGAGGCCCACTTAGGATGAGTCATGGACAGGATGGGTCTGTTCCGTTCAGGGTCTGCTCTCCCAGCTCTAGCCGATTCCGGTGCAGAGCAGACGTCCCTCCCGATGTTCCCTTGGAGTGGAAGGGGGCATATCTTCCTTCTACCTTGGGCAACTCTTTTTTTTGCTCCCTTGCCAGATGGGAATTCCTCCCCCTTCATCCTTCCTCAGTCGATTATCCTGATGACTTCCTAGAGGTACATCGAGAGGTTCCTCAGATTCGCAGTTGGGCTGGATCAGTTCCAGTTACGAGTGCTGTCTTTTGGTCCTCATTTCTAACAAAGGTTGTTTACAAAGTCCTGGAACCCTTTGTGGCGATGCTGCCAACACATGGCATCAGTGTCATGGTGGAGAAATGATCACTCAAGATGTCGCTGGATTGGTGAACAATGTATTAGTAAAGCAGTAGCAACACATAACCAACAGCAGCACAAGACTCCGGCGCATGCGAACACCTCCTCCCTCGGTGCACTTTGCTCCTATACCCAACAGTGCACATGCGTTTCATGGAAGGGGTGGTCCCGACAGGGCCAGGTTTCACCTTGAAACATTGTTGCTGACAGAGAACAAACTCTCATTATACAAGCCTTAGATGCCAGCTGCACTCTGCCGTGCTAGTTCGTGTGATTAGGGAGCACAGCAGGGCTCAGGTCGAGGGTACACGCAGGTGGAAGGTGTCCCCCCACTTTTTTCAGAGGGCAGACGCCATTCCTCTGAGTATTTTAGAGGCCTTGTGTATACAACACTTTTACTGTCTTTTTCTAAATGTAATTGCGGCCTGGGGATGCAAACCACAGTCACCAGGTTCACAGGTAGGGCACTTCACAACTACACCATATAACCTGGTGAGAAATAACCAACAACTAAATGTAAAATGCCACATTTTCGGGACTGCACTCTTCAGGGAAAATATTGGCATTAATTCTTGGGATTTCAAACATGTACCCTTTTTAACATTTTCAAACCCCATTAGAATTAAATATCCTCTCTTTCTTTGTGTATGTTGTTTATATGAAAAGCAAATTCCCATTCGTCCTGTGCAATTTGAATGGTTATGCAAAGCCAATTCAATGAAATGTGCATATGTCACCTTGATATGCTAATTTCTGGTGACATCACATCCCATATGTTAATAATTCCCCCCCACTATTTGTTTAAGGACATGACCCCACAAGCACAGCATAGCGTTATATATTTAGTCAAGGTGAATATACTCCTTAAAGATTCACACACGCTTTGAGGCAGGTGAGAACACTTTCAATATGATGACTTCTGCTTACTAAGGCCGCTTTTCATAAGAAAACGAGAACATAAAACATGATTGCATATGCCAAAAGAGAAATACGTCTGTGAGAAATTCGACCATCCGCACAGGGAGAGTGCGCTCGCATGGGCTTTTTTGGATTTTTTAATAATGAAAATGAATGATGGGAGACCAACCTCCGAGGACTGTGTGAGGCCATTCCACACGCAGTCCATTTACTTCCCGCACAAAATGCATAGTCACATGTTCTCAGGGAAGACACAGCCTACAGGCGCTGTCTTCCCCTGTCATATTCAGCTGGAATGTGACAGCCCCGGGTACATCAAAGCATCTCAAGGGGGGGGAAGGCACACCTTCCTCCAGCATGGGCAGCCTTATTTAAATATCAAAGGCCCTATGGATCTGCTTTCCTTTGTCATCCGGCTGGTGGCAGTGCATACTAATCAGAGATAATTGAAGCAAGCCTGAAGGGGCTTGGTTGCCGGAATAGACAACAAGATAAGCTGGGACTAACACCCCTTTGGTATGCAATGTGTCAACTTGAAGCTAGTTCCCACCTCTCTGCATGAAAGGCAGTGAATGGCCTGTCTGGGTACAGCATTTACCACAGGTGTCCCTGCAGAGCCGACCCGTTTCAGAGGGACGAAGGATGTGATTTGCGAGAGGCAGGAAGTCTGCTCCCAGCACATACTTATAGGGGAGCCTGCACTTTAATCAAGAGTCAAAGGGCTCAGTTAACCAGGGAGACACTTTTATCTACAACAGACAGAAAGATGGGTGGGACTTAGGTATATGTTGTCACCCCTTGTCTGTCCTGTTGCCGAGCAATCTGGTCCTGACCTAATGCATAACAGAAGTTTGTTGGTGGGGACCCAGGATTGGTTTATTAAGGGAGGCCTAGCCTGCACCAATCACTGGGGCCCATTTGGCTTTAAAAGAGGGCTGAACCCCTCACTTAGCAGATCATCTAAGGACTTCGAAAGGAGTAAGAAGAAGGACTCATTTGGACCCGAGGTTCTGCCAGCAAGCTTCCTAGGTGGGAAGTGCCGGAGAGTCTCTGGACAAAGGACAAGGCTGTTGCCTGCAATCACTCTCTTGAGCTTTGGGCCATCTGCCTTGAAAGGACACAAGCCCTGAGAAGAAGCAAGGAGGAGTACCACGCAAGCATCATCCAGCATCCATCTTTTAAGGACATATTCGAGACAGTCGATTCCTCGAACCGCATCCGGCTGCACCGCTGACTGTTGTCACCCCGCAGTCACAAGAGCCGTCCGAGCCGCCTCGACCAGCATTACAGATCTGTCAACCAGAACAGAGATGTTGATTCTTGGCACTGTGCTGCTGCGCCAGACAGCCTGCAGATGTCCGTCTAGCCTCTCTTGCCGCTTTGCCTGCCGCCTGGTACCCACAGCGGTCTCCCGCCACTAACCCTGTCTCAAGGGCTGCAAAGAGCCATGGAACTGCCTTGACGCTGTCGAGCACCAACAAATTCTTCAGTTCCAGGTACATTGTGGTTCTGCCCCCCTGGTCCTTTTCCGAAGGCCCCTAGAGACAGTTATGACCCTTTGCCGCCTTGGTGCCGGAAACTGAATTACCTTGAACAGTAAGACTGATTACTTTGCCAACTACCCTCCTGTCAGTATTTGTTTGTTTGTTTGCTTGTTTTATTTATTTATATAGCGGTGCTTTACCCGAAGGTATCTGGGCGCATTGGAAATACACGTTACAAGTATGCAGTTGTCATAGATTACAGGATTGCAATCAGGTGGTAAAAACAACAACAGATAGAATTGAGTTACAGTCAATTTACAGTCCATATTTCGCAGTAGGCAGTACACAGCATAGGTCATATGCAGACAGGAATTAGACAATGGTGTCTTTTACAGTTAGTACTTCTCAGTTAAACATTTGATGGAGTTACTTCTGAAGTTCGTAAATGATTTAGTTGTTTGCAGGGAGAGAGGGATCGAGTTCCATAGCTGTGCCGCCATGACTGGGAAACTAGTACCTCCTGATTTTTGGAGTTTACATCTAGGGACTATCAGGCCACAGGTGTTCGACGACCTAGAGACTCTGTTGGATGAGCTAAAGTTGAATGTTTCTGTTAGATACAGTGTGGCCGCATGGTTCAAGGACTTATGCGTAAGGGACATCATTTTGAGTTGGATCTTATCCTTAATCGAGAGCCATTTATACTGTCTGCTGGTTTCAGATATGTGAGCTCTCCTTGAGATGCTCAACGCAGACGCAGTATCCACAGTGAATCCCTTTCCTTCGTGAAACTGTTTGTCCTCTCTGATCCTTTACATGGTGGGTTGTATTTTGTAGCGTCCTAGAACTGTCTGTTGTAGATATTTGTATACAACCTTGACTGGACAGTCCCTTTTATTATTGGGTAATAATTGTATTTTCGCTGTGTTGCCACTAACCAACGATCCACGACCTTGCAGAGTGAAGCCTGCCGTTCCGTCCACATTACCAAAATTGCACAAGAAGGTCTTATAATTCACTTGTATTCCAATCTGTTCAGATCCCTTCTGGTGTACTAGAGGTGTGGGGTTGATTGATGGTTTAGAAACCGATATTCATCCCTCGACCACTGGTGCCCCGGAAGTTGATATGTCACAACAATAAATTGCATTGTGAAAACTAGGCCTTTTCTCCCCCCCTCAGGATTCTCAAGCTTAGGTGGTTCTCCCCGTGTAGTAAGCACTGTATCAGTATTTAAAAATGGCATTGTGAAAACTAGGCCTTTTCTCCCCCCTCAGGATTCTCAAACTTAGGTGGTTCTCACCGTGTTGTTATAATACGCACTGTATCAGTATTTTTTTAAAAAGTGCATTGTGAAAACTAGGCCTTTTCTCCCCCCTCAGGATTCTCAAACTTAGGTGGTTTCTCCCCGTGTTGTTATAATATGCACTGTATCAGTATTTAAAAAATTGCATTGTGAAAACTAGGCCTTTTCTTCCCCCTCAGGATTCTCAAACTTAGGTGGCTTCTCCCTGTGTTGTTATAATATGCACTGTATCAGTATTTAAAACATTTTTTCTTTTTTAAATTGCATTGTGAAAACTAGGCCTTTTTCTCCCCCTTAGGATTCTCTAACTTAGGTGTGTCTTTTTCACCTGTCTTAAAGATGTCCATTTTGCAAGCTCTTAACCCTGAGTGTCGTCGTCTTGTCCTATTGCTCTACTTGCTTGCCTCTCGCTGTCTTGTCTGCCTACTCTAATGTCCTTCGCTACATGCTAGGCAAAGGCTTTTCATGGCAAAGACATGCATAGTACAATCTACTGCCTCACCAAGAAGTAGTGGTTTAAACATGGCAGACCGCAGTGCGTGCACAATGGTATACAGTGGTATTATGCTTGGCGAGTACATAAACTTTTCAGTTCTTAAACTTTTGCTCCACAGTGTCCACCCCTATCTCAATGACTGCCTCATCCATGCTCCTTTAACTCTTGCGTGGAGGGGAAGAAACTATTGTTCAAAACTTACAAGAGAGATTTGTCTGGGTGATGAAGATGGACAAATCCTTGCTTGGTCCCATCCAGGATACCGAGTTCATTGAGGGTGTCTTCAACACCAGGATCTCATTCTCTGCAGAAAGTTGCACATGAGTTCAGGTGTTGTACAGAGTCTAGCATGCACTCTTTTCAGGCGTTGTTCATTTCAAGAGTGGGGAACTCCAAAGCATACACTCTCAGCAGGGTCTTCTCCCTTTCCAGTGGAGTACTCCATGAGGGTGCCCATCTTCAGAGAGAAATGTTGCAGTTTTAGCTCTCCCAACATAAATCTGTGTGCCTCCAGCCTGGATTCTCTTCCTCTGGACTTGGTATCAATGTCCTGGAATCCCTTAGCGATCCCTAGGGTGATGCTCCAGATAAGCAGGGAAGAGGCTTGGGCCATTCTGGTGGCACCTGTCCGGGAGAGCAAGTCTGTTTCCCCGCATTCCGATGGCAGTGGGTCTCCCTTCTTCCACCTGGGCTCAGCCACCTGCGAGGGCCTTATTTGCCAAAAAACACATTTTAACAAATCCACTTGATGGCCAGGTTTCTGAACGTTTAGGATTGGAGAAGCAGGGCCTTTCCCCAGGGCTGGTACTGGCAGTCTGAGGTTCCAAGCTGCCTTCTACTCTTCAGGCCTACGCTATGCTTTGGTAGTCTTTCTACTGTTGGTTTATTAAGGCTGGCCTTGATCCTCTTACCTGTGACCTGGTCAAGGTATTAGAGTCTATACATATGGGGTCTGGGTTGGAGTTGGATTCCTCCACCCTGAGATCTCAATTTAGGGCTATTAGGGCATTTTGTGTATTGTGGGTCCGCATTACACATTAGCATCCCACCACCTTACAGCCATAGAGATTTCCCACCCCAGAGTTCAGTCTCGCTTCCCTACATGGGATTTTCTCACGGTTTTGAAGGTGCTGTCTGAAAGACCTCTGCCCACAAGCTGGGCCTTTAATTTCTTCTGAATTTTACCTTAGTTTATTTCCAAGGGTCTTGCGCTGTGGCCTTCTCATCTACAGGCTCAAGGTCATCTCTGGCTTCCATCTTCATGAGGATCTAGTAATGAGTAATTTTGTTGCAGAAATGTTTCCGTGGTAAAAGATTCTAAATAAAAGAAAATAAATAAATGGGTTCACAAGGGTGACTCCCCCAGCCCCCGGAGGGGTGACAAGCGACCCCTCCCACCCTCCGCAACAGTAAAGCAGAGTGATGCGAGTGGAAAAAGGGGTTGCGGAGTGACGATCCACGAAATAATGACCCCGAACATATCCTCTGGTAGCTCTGCTTCACACCCCCTGGATGTTGGGAGGGTCGTGAGACTTAACTGGATCAGACAGAGGATACCAGAGAGTGAGGAAATGCTTGTCATATTTTGTCTGGGGTGGGCTGGACGTAAGCCTATGAGTCTGAGCAGCTGGTTCTTGATGGTCATACCCATGGTTTATGGGTATGGAGGTGTTTAGGGTCACTCTACAAATGCCTGGTCCGCTGGGCAGCTATCAAGGGTATCCTGTGGAGGACATCTGCCTGGCCGCTACCTTGGCAACGCCTGAGACATTTATATTTCACAGCAAATTGTACATAGGCCTGCCCTTTGGCTCAGCAGTCTTGTCTTGTGTGAACGACTGAGAATTACAATCAAAGTTGAGTGTGTACTGCAATGGGTTATCTGAACTGTTTTTGTTGTGCAACTACCCCCTCACTTTCTGCTTTCTACTGCCTGATACAATGCAAACTGAGACGCTACAGAGTGACGAGGAGGAAATGGCAAGATAACTTACCGGTAATCCCATTACTTTGAATCCTTCTCTTCCACATTCCAGTCCAGGGTATTCACCCTTTCACTACCATATGGGGGTCATTGCTGAGGATCTGTTGGTCAATGATGCCAGGAGGTATGCGAGGTAAGGGGTGTATCCTTTGTATCCTTCTTGCTGTAGGTCAGGGGTCAATGATCCCCCTTAGCAAGAGGGGTCTTTCTGACTGATCAATAAGGAAAAAGGGGTTGTCTTTCTGGGGAGATTGATGCCTAATACAGTGATGACTGGAACAAGGAAGAGAAGGACTACATTTAAAAAAGTGTGAATGGGGATGTGGCTAGCCGGAGACGCTGCAGGATGCGACTCCGCTGAGCTCCTGATCGCTGGTCCTGTCCTGGCGATCTAAATCCCCCTTCTGGAGCGAGCGAACCCTGGAAATGCAGGAGTGGGTTCCGCGGGTGGGGTGACATTGCGGACCAGAATGGGTGAGAATTGAACAATGGAGAAGGAGCAGACGGCGAGCCGAAGCCCCGCAGAGAATCTGGGGAGACAAGATAGCAGGCGCGAACTTGCAAGCAACGGAGGAGCCCGACCACTGAGACCGGGACGGAGGCAGTGAAGAAAGGGGTGTCCAGCACTGGTGGCGCCTCTCGTGAGGAGCCATGGGGGAGTGCGAGCCTGGTGGAAGGCGTGCAGCCCACCAGCAGTGGATTTGCCTGGTCTGAGAGGACGCGGGACCTGCAGGAACTGAAGGGCGAGCCACAGCACTTCGGGAGGAACCCAGGGAACAATGTCAGACGGGCGCATTGCGGGACACCACGAGGAAACAGTTTGGAGAGGCAGCTGGAGTGCCGCTCTCCCGCTGATGAGTCAGAGGAACTCTGGTTACAAGAAACCCACCTACTGGTGAAAGATGAGATATGTCTCAAACACAAATGGCCTCCATACTGGGTTCCAGTACCGGGTTCCTTCAATGAGGACTTACCGGGTCATTCCAACCTTGGAGGACCCAGTAATTCCTCATTGGAAAAACCCATTCCCATTTAAGCCCCCATAGGGCTCAATGGGAATGGGGAGGGAGCTAATAACAGGCCCCGCAAAAGGAACCTCGTAAAAGGGCGTCTCGTAATGAACGGTGCCGGTCCCGTACCGGCACCCTTCATTACGCGAGCGCCAGCCTCGTAATGAGGCCCAAAGTGGTTATTCCTCATTCAGTTTACAAATCTCGAGGTGACAGAAGATTCTCTGTCTTTGGTCCTAGGCTGTAGAAGTCCCTGTGACAAGAGCTAAGGACAGTGAGCTCACTTTTTCAATTTCGCCGAGCACTAAAGATTTTTCTGTTTAGGTAGCTGGCCCTTCGTATTCTGGGGGCCTGGTTTGGATCCATCCTTACCTTATCAATATTGGTGTCATCTGCGCCGTTATATGGTTAATTTAGTTTGGTGCGCGCTACAAATACCTAAATACAAAATACAAATATCCCGGGTCTTATGAGAAGCCTTAGGCAGGATTTTAAAAGGTGGGATCTGCAGGAACTATCCTGGTTTGCAAGAGTAACGGCGTTCAAGATGACGCTCCTCACAGATTCTTACATGTGGTGAGTATGCTGCCGTTGTGGATTCCCCCCAAACTAAAGGCTCCTGAATGAGATATCACAATTCATCTGGGGGGGGGTTAAAAGAGACCACGGGTGGCCAGAAAGATTCTGTTCAGAACCCCGTGAAATGTGGGGTCTGGGGGTTCCGGAGATATCCCGTTACCTTGCTGCAGCCCAGCTGGCGCCCATGCTGCATTGGTCCCCGCGGGAGACGGAGAGAGGGGGATGTGAGCTGGAACAACATGCTACGAGTATTCCATTGGGGTATCTGGGCTTCTTAAAGGCTAAAGCAAGAGAAGTAGGGGGAAACCTGCTTGCGTCCACAAGAAACACACTCTGGTACTCGGACAAAGCATTGGGAGCAAGGAAATTCAGCCCTGGGAAGGGGCCCCTTACCCCACTGAGTCACACCAGCGAGTTCTCCCTTAACCCTAGGATACTGAGCGAATTGGGAGGGAGGGATCACCTTAATACTAAAGAGCTTTTTCAAGACAGGGCCCCCATGCAGTTTGAGGCGTGTAAAACTAGTTCCGCCCTTCCCGAAAGTGAAAGATTCCATTACCTGCAAATCAGACACTGGATCACTTCTAAAGAATGCAGAGAGGTGGCAAGTAGAGAACCAGTGGGTCTGGAACTTACAATGAAGGCGGGTGCTCCAATAAAGGGCATTTTCGAGATTATACCGTTTAGTGGACAGGATTGTAATGGAAAATAAATTGTCGTTCATAAGAAGTTGTGAACAAGACCTGGGCATGCCTATATCAGAGGTGGAATGGGGGCAAATTTTGGGGGGACCCAGAAAAGCTTGAGGTGCTCCATAATTAAAGAATCAAAATGCAGTATATATATGAGATGGTATATGACTCCACTGAGACTACATACGGCTAACCCAGACTACCCTAGAGAGTGTTGGAGGGGATGTGAGAAAGTGGGAGATATGGGACACATTTGGTGGACATGTCCTAAAGCCAAAATGTTTTGGAAGGAAATTTTAGGCCACATTAAAGAAATACTGGGTATACAGTCACCAATGTGCCCAAAGGTGATCTTTTTAGGGGCAACAGCGGAAGGTCTATATGGGGCAAGGGGAGCAAGAGCGAGAGCAACGCTGACCACTCATATGTTAACGGCAGCGCGAATCACGCTGGCACATAATTGGAAATCGGAACAAAGACCAATGTGGTGGGTCCGAATGTGGAACATTATGGCAATGGAAAAAGTGTGTGCGTTAGCAATTAACAAATATCAGAACTATGTGAAGGTATGGCTTCCGTTTCACGAATTCATAGTGGATAGAGACAATCAATTCCATAAACCAAGCTTCATCAAAAAAACGTTTTGGTGCTGTGATCCCGTAGGGAACGGCCCTTTGGCGCTGGATGGGACACACAGAACTCTTAATCACTAAGTTTGACCCTGAACCCAGAAATATATTGCTGGTCATTTTTCAAGAGTTTAAACTGGGCACCTGAATATACCTCCAAGGTTAAGTCTTGGGAGTTGGGTTGGGGTAGGGGGGGGATGGGGTGGGTAGATTAGTTGTCATCAAACAATTTACGGCCTGTTCTGCTCTATTACATGTCTTTACTGGTTGATGCTGAAAAATAATAAAATAAAGTGTGAACATTTATCTAGCAATCAACACATAGGTGTCCCTAGACAGGGGCTTTGTCCCCCAATTGTTGGCAAATGACTCTTTCCAGGAATCTTAAAGGTGCTTCTTTGCCCAGCCATCATTCGTGCGTTTACAGACTCTTTGTTTGCTGGGCCTGTGTTTTTCTTCTTGCCTGTACAGGATACCACAGGACCAATGCGCCATCACCGTTAAAAGTAGGCTTCCGACATGTTTGGCACACTATTGTTTTCCAAATGTGCAGTTTACACTGTTATCGAAAAAAAGAAAAAAGACATTTCCAAATTGAAGCAGGCTTTTTAAACTTACTTTCTCCAGCATGGGGTCTGGCATGGATTCACATGCTCATGAATATTCCCCGTCGTCAGGCTGGGAATCCTCGGTAAAGAAAAAATGAGTATCAGTTTCGTTTCTGATCTGTCTTTCGTAGTAGTAACCAATCACTGATCTCTGCGTCATACTGACCACAGCCAATGACTGCCCTCTACCTAAGCCCCGCCTCTGGCAGCCATCTTCAGATTTTTACCGCACGTTCAAGTGTTGGGAGTCCTCGTGCTTAGCTCTCGAGCTTTTACTGCATGTTTCGCGCTTTTTCAGGTGAATTTTCACATTTTTTCGGTTAATCGAGCCTCAAGCTCCACCGTTGCTACTCCCGTTAACGGCTACCCGTTACAGGATTTTCCTACGCCCCTCAAGGGTGAAGATTTCGTCGAATCAACTTCTTGGAGGATTCCAGAAGATTCGCGGCCTACTTCGAGGTGGCCCAGGACGCAAGTTCGTCACCCGGACCCAAGCTGTTTCGCAGCTGCCCTGGATGCGGGCTGCAGAATGTGTTTAAGGAAGACGAACATTTGCGATGCCTCTACTGTCTTCATGGGGACAAGACTCATGTAGAGGAGGACTGCCAGTTCTGCAAGAACTTGTCGGAGCGGACCATGAGGGACCGTCAATCCCGTCTCGCCAGCTGGTTGGAGAAGGGCTCAACGGGTGAGAAGAAGAAAGGGTCCGAGCAGGCTTCTAAGTCCTGTGCGGGCGCCCCGGCGACAGGGGCCCAACACCAGGCCAAGCACTGCGAGTCCGCTGGCTCCGGGAGCGCCGAAAGGTCGGGCTCTTCGGTCGCCAGGCAGGGCGCACCTTCCCCGGCACCGTCAACCACGAGCCAACGCTCCGGTTCGGGGAAGAGGAAGTCCGAGACCCCGGGTAAGCTTCGGGAGAAGACCCGTCCGATCTCGGAAGAGGGGGAGCGAGGTGTCGCCCCTCCCCCGAAGGAGAAGGCCCGGGACGCACCTAAGGTGGTGAAGGCCCCTACCCAGCAGGCAAAGGCCTCTATCGAGGCGATCGCGGCGACTCTGGGCAAGCCAGCAGAGACCCCGCCAGCGGAGACTGCCTCCGGGACTAGAGTTTCCCTGCTGCCAAGGAGGGAATCCTCTTTTCAGCCCATCGTCGTGGCCACCATGATGGAAGAAGCGAGGGGGGGCACGGTAGCCTCCTCGAGCTCGGAGTCAGCCTCGGAGGAGGAACTGACCGAGGCCGTGAGGAACCTCGAAGTCCAATTCGAGAAGGTTCGATCCCGTAAGGAAGATCCTTGGGAGATAACTAAGGAAGACGACGATGGCGAGGAAGAGCAGCCTTCCCTTCCGGCGCAGCCGGAACCTAGGCCTCAGGATGGCTCGGCGGCCATTTTGTCTGCGATCCAGTCCTTATGCTCTGAGATAAGGACGAGATTCCCACGGCCCAGGCCGGAGGACCCGCAACCTGGCCCGTCGGGAAGTCCTCAGAACAAACGATGGAGGACCCAACCCTCTCCTCCGCTCGCCCCCATAAGGCCTACAGTTCCCTCCTCATCCTCCCACGAGTCGGGAGATGACGGTGCGATGGGCTCGATGACGGGTTCTGAGGGCGACGGCGACGACGACGAAACCGGTCTCCCGTCGCACAGGCCTCGCCGCCCAACGAGATTGGCTCATTCCACGCCATGATCGCCAGGGCGTCCGAATTGTTCCAGCTCTGCCCGGAGGAGCAGAAAAAGGAAGGTTTCCTCTATCAGCGCCGGGAGGCCAAGAGGAAGACTGTCATCGCGGTGCCTCTAATCGATGACATCTGGGAGGAGGGCCTGTCGGTTCTCAAGAACCCCTCCACGGCACCAGCCAAACGGGACCGGTACGAGAAGAAGTACCGGGTCCCCGAAACCGCTCCCCTGTGCCTCAGGGCCCAGCCAACGCCAGACTCGGTCGTCTCGGCGGCGGCGAAGAAGAAAGCGGCGGGGTCAGGAGCCTCGACGTTGAATTCCCCGCCGGACGGCGAGGGAAAGAAGTTGGACGCCATGGGGCGGCGGGTCATTTCGTCGGCGGCGACGACGATCAAAGCGGCCAACGCCCTGTCGATCGTGGCCCATTACGACAGGGAGCTCTGGTTTAAGCTGGCCCCCATATTGGACTTCCTACCGGATGACAAGAGGTCTGAGGCCCTGGAAATTCTTCAAGAAGGTGAGGTGGCGTCGGACCACGCCATAACGGTGGCAACCGATATTGCCGATACTGGGTTCCGCCAGCTGGGCAACAGTGTTTGCCTACGACGACGGGGTTGGCTCTGGGCGACCGACTTCCGTCAGGACGTCCAGACCAGGGTGTTGGACATGCCGTTCGACGGCAGCAACTTGTTCGGGAAGGCGGTGGACGAATCCCTCCAAGCCATAAAAACGGACACGGAGACGGCCCGCGCCCTAGGAGCCCTTCAGCAACGACAGCCCTTTCGGAGCTCCAGAGGCAGATAGGGTGCCTCCAAGGGATCCAGCGGTGGCTCGTCGTCTTACCGCCAGGCGGCACGCTCCTCGTCTCAGGAGGCCTACAGGGGTCGCGGCAAGCAGGGAGCGCCTCGCCGCCGTCAGGCAAAGTGGCCAGGGCGGCAAGGCCACCACCTCCAAGCAGGACTGACCCGGCAGTGGTCTCGGGCCCCCACCGAAGCACCCCGGTGGGAGGCCGGCTGACGAATTTCGTCGGCGTGTGGAAGTCCATCTCCACCGACCGTTGGGTGCTGGATACCCTGGCAAGAGGACACGCTATCGAATTCCTGAAGAAGTGCCCTAACGTTCCACCTGTGGCCAGGAAGGAAAATCATGTCCCGCAACTGCTGTGGAAAGTACGGGCGATGCTCAGGAAAGGCGCCATCGAGCTTGTCCCGAAGAGGTTCCGGGGCTCCGGGGTGTACTCAAGGTACTTCCTTGTCAGGAAGAAGACGGGCGGCTGGCGCCCCATCCTGGACCTTCGTCGTTTGAACAAATACATCAGGTCACCAAAGTTCAGGATGGTCACCCTCCAGCACGTACTGGGACAGCTGGAGGAAGGTGACTTTCTATCATCGTTGGACCTGGAGGATACATACTTCCACGTTCCCATCCTCAAAAGTCACCGAAAGTTCCTCAGGTTCGTCGTCCAGGGATGCCACTACCAATTCAGAGCACTGCCGTTCGGATTGAAGTCGGCCCCCAGGGTCTTTACCAAGTGCCTAGCACCTGTGACGGCGCGGCTGCGCCTGCAGGGGATTCACGTCTACCCCTACCTGGACGACTGGCTCATCCGCTCAAGGACGAGGGAACTCGCCGTTGAACACACGGCGAGGACCGTCCAGCTACTCACAGACCTGGGATTCGCCATAAACTACCCAAAGTCCCACCTGGTGCCGTCGCAGGTGGCCCTGTTTCTGGGAGCGAAGCTCGATACAGTGAGGCGCCTGGCGGCCCCGTCGGAAGAACAGACGAAGACCATTCTAGGCAAAGTGCAGCGCCTGCTAGCCACGGACGTGGCCAGGGTGAGGTCCATCAAGTCCCTCCTGGGGATGATGTCCTCTTGCATCTACCTGGTGCGCCTCTGCAGACTACGGATGCGCCCTCTTCAAGAATTTCTCGACGCCCGTTGGATGCAGGCGACGGGCACCTTCGAAGACAGGGTCCCCCTCAACAAGGTGTTCCGGCGGGCGATTCAGTGGTGGGGCGTTCGAGCGCACCTCACGGCAGGCAAGGATTTTCAGACGCCGGCGTACCAGGAGACGGTGACGACGGACACCTGCCTGGAAGGTTGGGGCGCCCACACCGGAGATCTCCACGCAAGAGGCCTCTGGCTCCCGGAGGAGAGGCTCCTGCACATCAACGTCCTGGAACTCCGAGCCGTGTTCTGGGCTCTCAAATCGTTCCTCCCGTCGCTCAAGGGCAAGGTGGTGCGGATCTTCACGACAACACCACGACAATGTTTTACATACGGAAGCAGGGAGGCACGAGATCCCCAGCCCTATCGAAGGAGGCACAGGATCTGTGGCACTGGGCGGTCGCCCAGGGGATGTTCCTGGTTCCGAGTGGGAACTGCGCCAGGATCAGGTGGATCAACTCTTCCGACGATGGGGCAAACCCCAAATCGACCTGTTCGCAACAGCGACGAACTCGAAGTGCAAGAGGTTCGCCAGCAGGTTTCCCCGCCCGAGAAGCATGGCCGATGCGTTCTCGTTCCCCTGGGACGGCCTATACCTGTATGCGTTCCCTCCGTTGCCGTTGCTGCTTCGACTCATCAGCCAGCTCAAGAGGTCCCGGTGCAGGATGATCCTCGTCGCACTGGCGTGGCCGAGGCAGATCTGGTTCCCGGACCTTCTGGACTTGTCAACGTCCCCTCCCATCAAGCTGTCGGCGGACGCGGACCTTCTCTCCAGAGAAGGAGGCGCCATCTTCCACCACGACCTGGCGTCGCTGAACCTGCAGGCTTGGCTCCTGCAGCGCTAGATTTTGGAGGCTACGATATACCGGCCGATTGCAGAGAGGTTCTTGCAAAGGCCAGGGCGTCCTCGACTCTCAAATGCTACGGTCATAAGTGGAAGAGGTTCTCTATCTGGTGCCGAGCACAGAAGATCAACCCCCTACGGATTACGGCCCCTCAAGTGCTGCCGTACCTGCTATCGCTGGCAAAGGCTGGGCTAGCCCATGCCTCCATTAAGATTCATCTGGCGGCGATCTCCAGATATACCAGAACCACAGGACGGAAGTCCCTGTGGTCCCATCGACTGGTAAAAGAGTTTATGAAAGGACTGTTCCGGTCGTTCCCGCCGGTGAAGGCCCCGGCCCCGGCGTGGGAACTTAACGTGGTGCTGACCAGGCTCATGGGGCCCCCATTCGAGCCGATGCACTCCGCACCGATGAAGTTTGTGTCGTGGAAGACTGCATTCCTGGTGACCATTACCTCCGCACGACGAGTGGGAGAGATCCAGGCCCTATCCTGCAAAGCACCGTACTTGACTTTTCATGCCTCGAGGGTGGTGCTTAGGACGCACCCCTCCTTTAAGCCCAAGGTGCCGTCGGACTTCCATCTTAACGAGCCCTTGGTGTTACCTGCTTTCTTCCCTTCTCCTTCGTTGCCGGCCGAGAGGACTTTGCACTCGCTGGATGTGGCTAGAGCGCTGAAGTTCTACGTGGACCGCACGAAGATTTTCCGGAGGACATCACAGCTGTTCGTGAACTTTGGACCTGTGAATCAAGGGAAGGCTCTCTTGAAGTCTTCTATTTCCAGATGGCGCTCCGGCTGCATCATGCACTGTCACCGGTTGGCTAACCGACCGCTGCCAGGCCGTCCGAGAGCCCATTCGACCAGAGCGATCGCTGCTACTACGGCGTTCTTATCTGGTGTGCCCCTGCTGGACATCTGCAGGGCTGCTACGTGGAGGTCGACGCACACCTTCACGAGATTCTACTGCGTCGAAACGGGATTCCAGGGAGGAGTCCAGGGTCGGCCAAGCAGTGCTGCGCAACCTGTTCGCTTAAGGTGAGCCTGGCGAGGAGGTAAGAGATGCTTAATGTTGAGTTTTTATTTGTATTGCTTAATGTTGAGCCTTTTGCCACCCCCCGTGGTTGTGCATGTGTGTACTGCTATTTATTCTTATATTCATGAGCATGTGAATCCATGCCAGACCCCGTGCTGGAGAAGGAACAAGTTACTTACCTGTAACTGTTGTTCTCCAGCATGGGTCTGTCATGGATTCACATGCGAACCCTCCCGCCTACCCCTCTGCGGCTCTTCACTTGGTCATACTGCCACTTCACGTGCTACCAAATCTGAAGATGGCTGCCAGAGGCGGGGCTTAGGTAGAGGGCAGTCATTGGCTGTGGTCAGTATGATGCAGAGATCAGTGATTGGTTACTACTACAAAAGACAGATCAGAAACGAAACTGATACTGATTTTTTCTTTATTGAGGATTCCCAGCCTGACGACGGGGAATATTCATGAGCATGTGAATCCATGCCAGACCCATGCTGGAGAACAACAGTTACAGGTAAGTAACTTGTTCCTTCACGCTTTTAAAAAGAAAATGTGTTTATTTGGGGAGCGGGCTAAGCGAGCCATCAGGCAAGATGGCTCACTGCTGGCTGCCATGCTCGTCAGGGACTTCCACAGAAAATTCTCTGATCCCTGATCTGTTCCGCCTCTCCACACTGAGGAACAGCCTGTTGCAACGACTGGGGAACTGAGTGGTGCAATGGCGAAGCTCCGGTTCCTCCCAGATCCACTTTAACAGAGGGGCATGCTTGTGCCGTGCTGGGCAATATGGCGTTGTCAATGCCTGCCGCTATGGCCTGAACCAGGCAGGGAGAGCCGTGGGGGCTCTCTAGAACCAGCAGATCTGCAGAGATGTAAAGCTTGACGGGGTGAAACAGTTTTGATTCCAACTGCCTCCAGAACTGACATCATGAAAGATGAGAGGAATGAGCGAGCCCGCGCTGGTGTTGCATTCCTGGAGAATGCCCATTGGTGGCGGTTGCCAGTTTGGAGGAGGCCCCGTACTGCGCAGGAGGACAGCCACATCTGCCCTGGCTCTGGCTTGGGCAAATGTACATTATACATTCGTAAACCAAAAGATTAAATTACAAAATTACGAACACCACTTGTTCGCATTTTGTAATTCAAATTTCTTTTCTTCCCCGCAACACATGTAGTGTATTCGGGGGACACGGCGCGACCCCCTCAGACCATAATACCAAACTAGGGGAGCAGGGGAGACACCCGGAATCCCCGCCCCTCTAGTTCGGTATTTTGGTAGTAGGTACTTTCTACTAGACCGAATGCAAATTATTTGTACATTCAGTCTTTTTTATTCAATATTTTCCTCCATTCCCGGTTGCGGCCCAACCATGGAGGTGGAAGAGAATTGAGAGCCTTCCTTGGCCCCAGTTAACGCTGCCGGAGGAGCAATGTGCCCGGAGGTGACTGCCCCCTGATGAAATAAATCTATGGCACACCCTGCAACCCGAGTCTCGCACTGTCACGATCCTTGTGCTCTAGTGTTGACTGTCCGGATTGGCGCTATTGGTGCGGATGCTATATACTACCTTGCACTCTTTGTATAAGAAACAGCAAACGCCTATAGAGACTCGAGCCGGACCCTAGAGGGGGTTCCTCCATCTCGGTCCTTTGGTCCCGGGTATATTCTCCTGGGCGCCGTTTTCAGCCTCGAGCTCTGATCCTGGTGGGGCATAATGCCCAAACCCCTAAACTCACGAAGACCACTGACACAGCAATGCTTCTACAAGATAAACCAAGGAGGACTGAAGTTAATGCCATGGTCCACAAAGAGGGCTCTCGCCTTGAGGACGCACCCCAGTCTGTAATAAAAACTGACCTGCAGAACCTCCTTGCTGATATTAGGAGAGAGTTCCACAATAGTATAGCAGAGTTGACATGCAAACTTCTTCCGCGGCGAACAAGATGGATGAATCTGAAAAACGCATGGAAGAAGTTGAAACAACAGTCTGTGAGCAGACTTACGAAATGGGGGAATGGTCGCAGCGCATAAGGCTCTTGGAACAGTGCTGTGAGGGGCTGGACTTGGCCCGGGAAGACTCTGAAAAACCACTTCCGGCACAACAACATTCGTCTCCCGGGGATCCCTGCCCATGTCTCCGATAAGGATCTTCTCGAGTTCATCCAAGCCTTGCTCCGCATTATCTTGCATCTACCTGATGATGCCCCCATTGAATTAGACAGAACTCACTGCATCGCCGAAGGGCCCAACTGCCGACTCACTGAGTGCCTGACCTAAACACGGGGGCGCATTTCACCCTAAATAAGGAGTAAACCATGCTAGAAGGAAACAGCCAGAGGTTTGCTTCAAAGATGCAAAAATAGCACTTTATCAGTACCTTGCATCGGCAACCCTCATGAAAAGAAAATCACTCAAGCCTGTGACTGAATGCCTTCTAGCCAAACAGATTCCTCATAGATGGGCATTCTCCACCACTCGGTGCTTCAGATACTAAGGTCACAAGCAAGTAATAAAGTCGTTAAAGGGAGAAGAACACTTAATATCAGCAGACATACCCGGAGCCGCATCGCTCTCTGGAGCCAGCAGGACACGGCCACTCGTTGACAGGGAACTCTTGGAGGTTTGGGAAATCTCGGTGGCCCAGAGGTCCGAGCATGAAGAAAAAATCATGTGTTGCCCCGACTTGGGAGGGATATCCCCTCCGTGACTGTGCTTACCAGGATTTTTCTTAGAGCGTACAGGGCATATTCACATTTTGAATCGTTTGGGGTCCACGCCCATTGCGGAAATGCCTGACTGACCCACTTGGAGTTGGTTTAATACAACATGTTAGATTATCCTTGTTGTTGCTGGTGGGGAGGGAAGGGGCTATAATGGTTGTTTGGGGTAAAAGAGGCGATGTCACAGGGTCAGATGGACCTCGTGTGAGAAACCAGAAGGTGTCTCACCCACTAGTCCCCGGGGATCTGTCATCCAGGTGGCCAGACACGGCCATCGCTTTTGGATTCAGTTCCTGGGGGTGGACCAGTGCGGGAGAATCACCTGGGTGAAGGGTCTTCGGGGAGTGGGAGTGGGACGCCTGATGGTGAGACGTGGTATCCCCTTCCTTATAACACCTTTACCCCATACTACCAGGTAGGATATTTAGGAACTCTGCCCCCCCCCTCTTTGACAACACAAACACCATCTCATGGACAACCTGCTATGAGAGAAAACAGACTAATACCCGAGCAGTATACCTACCTAACATGGACCAATACAATGGTCAGTCGAGGTCAGGCAATTACTGGCCATTACACACACCTGACTTCCATTAAGCTTCCCCACACGGATAAAAGGAGGAGCACAAGAGCACACTCTGAGCAGGTGCAAAGCACACAAGGAAACAGCTGTTTCGAGATGGCAGCTGAACGAGAGAGGAAAGACAGCAAAACAGAAGGGGATCGCAAGGAGGGAAGTACTGTCATGCTTGATTTATGCTTGATCCAAAATGGCGCGGATGCGCAATGGATTCTGGGAGCGCTCGGAGCCATGTTGGATATTTACTTCATACCGCAGTAAAACGCAGCACACATATTGCTGAGTGTTAGATTCACCGTGCTGAGACAAACATGCTTTTCCAAATCTGGTATGTGGTCAAGGCCATTTCTGCTGGGAAAGCTAACGTTGTTATGGCTTGCTACTGGTCTCCGTGGAGCGTGTTTTTAGAGAAGGGAGGCACTGCGCTTCTTGGGGGGAGCTCTCGATTGACCCAGCTGGCAACCGACGGCTGTTCCTCAACTGCGCAAGTGCAATTTCCAAAATGTTCGAGAATTAACTCCCCTTTGTGGAGTGTGTATATATGCGGAAGCCCGGAGGTGGTCAGGTGAGACTTCAGCCGGAGAAGGACGCTTACGTCCGGCCTTCCTGTGAGCTGTGGTGCTCTCAGCCTGGCTGTTCCCGGGGTCTTCCAGCCGCTTCTGGACGAGATGAGGAATTTGGTTACGCTCACGGTGATGTATTTCTTTTTGACTTCTTTACTTCTTCTGTGATCTATGTCCTTATTATTTTTAGGAGTTATTTCTATGTATTTGTAAGCTTTGAATAAATAGCCGTAAAGAGCTGATTATCTTCTAAGAGTGCGTGGCTGTGAGTTATTGTGTCTGTCTGTTTATGGTTCAAAGTATTTGCTCTATTATTGCATTGTTGATTTATGGTTGTTCCATGCACTTTTCGGGGGAGAGCAATACAAGTACCCTTGACCTTTTCGACAAGGAACTGTTACTTTCCAGAAACCTCAAGAATAGAAAGCGTAAGACCAGGAAACCAGGCTGAAGAATCCTGCATTGTGTGTCGGAGATACCCAGGGTCCTCCTGTGTCAATAATCAAGGCAGGGAAAAGCACAAGCCGCCGTAGTACTGTCCATGGCTCCAAGAACAAAGCAGTGTCAGTGAAATCAACACAGCCTGTGAGTTGGGGAGACCAATACAAGACCGGCCTGTGTTGAAGCCAAGGTTGCAAGCAGCAACATTGTATGGCGAGCACTGGAAGGAACATTTTTAAAATGCGTGTGATAAGAGACGCAAGTAAAGTTGAACTGCTGATGAGTGACTGTACTTTAAAAAGCAAGATACAATACCTTTGACAGAATGGTCCGGTACCAACCACATGGGTGCTCAATCAAAGGTCTTTGTAAGGTATTCAGCTGAGAAGTGGCAAAAGTAAAAGTGAGAAAAAGGTTATATCTAGAAGAGAACAAGTAATTGTGAATCGAAGTGGTCCTGCGACGGGTGAAGCAAAATCCCACGCACAGTCGAGAGTCTTCGATTTTGATAAAGTAGAGGAAGTTTGGAAAAGTAGATACATTTGTTCTGAGCCCGGCAAAGGGAGATCATTTGAAGGTTTTGTGTTAAAGTGGGTCTGAACCCAGCAGAGGAGGACCCGGGGTGAACAGTAAATCACCCGAGAAGTTGTATTTGTGAAATCCTAAGAAGAAAAAACATTTATTGTTTGTCGTGTTGCATCAGGCCCTCTGAAATAAGAGACTTTAAATGGCAAAGAGACTGTGGCACAGAAGGCCTGGATGTTGAAGTTTTGAACTGCATCCTCATGCTAGAGAAGCCAGAGAGTGTTATAAGCTCGAGTGTGCCGCCTTGTCCAGTGCTGAAAACGTGGGGAAGGGAAGCCAGCGGCTTGAATATCCTGACTTATCAGTCAGTCAAAAATCTTTATTCGAATCAAAATGATCCATCAAACACACACAAAATACAATAGCACCATATATAATATGATAAAATTCTGCTCACCCGTACATAAAATACATTTCCCAAACATAGGCCCCGATCACAATACAGCGTCGATAAAATCACATAAAAACAAAAGAGAAAGAAGGGTCATAAATTCCAATTCATAATTTGGCCAGTAAGTTACCTCCATATAGACACACAATTATTGGATCAGGCGGATTTAATTAATGATAGAGGTGCCCTCCAAGCCCTTAAGGGCTCCAAATTTTGGGCGGGACTCCAAACCCAATTGAACTTCAATAAACACCGTTGAACTGTGATCACTTGTGTCTGTCTTACTGTTTGATACCAAGCCTTCCTTACGCCTCGGGATGGGCCAAAGCTTGCAGTTAGTATCACCCTGGCCCTAGCTTCAGTATTGAAATTCCAGCACTTAATGGTCCTGTTTTATACTCACTCCAAGTAATCACTTGGAATGATCAAGGACTGAACTCACTTATAAAGTCTAGGGAGGTGGTCCTACTACATCTCTAGCATCTTGGCGCCTCCATAGTTTTTCTACAGGAAACCCATTTTCTCCCTGAACATGAACAGAGGCTTAAAAGCAAGTTTTTCCCCCTTCAATACTTCTGTTCTGCAATGGACAAGAGGAAGGGTGTTGCAATCTTAATAGCAAAGGGAGTTTCCCTTCCTAAAATGTTGTGCAATGCCCCAAGGGTAGATATATTTGTGTCAAGGGGGAACTACCTGGACACAAGCTTACTTTAGTTTCACTTAATGTACCTAACCAAAAGCAAAAGGAAGATCATTACTGGTCCTACCACACTTAGCTTTGTTCGAAGAGGGGCACTTAGTTATTGGGGGAGAGTTTAACCTCGTTCCCAACGTAGAGTTGGACAAAACTTTGCTAATGACGATTACTGATTTTAAAAATTCATTAGCATACATCGGGCTGTTGAGGGACCTAGGAGTAGTCAACACTTGGAGAGTTTTGAACTGGGAGGCAAAGAAGGTCACCCACTACGCACATGTGCACCGCAAACCCTCGAGGGTTGCCCTTAGGTCACCCGATAGCATGTATTCCTGAAGCCCACATAGGTGCTAAAATACTCTCCGATCATGCCCCAGTCATAATGACCTTGGGAGTGTCACGCACAATTGGGCCGTATATCTCCACATGGAGACTATACGACCCAATAATATCAGACCTAGTGGTGTGCCAGCACATTAATGAAACCATCACTAATTATTTCCATGAAACAGGGAGAACAATCCCTATCAACTGCTCACGGTGATGTATTTCTTTTTTACTTCTTTACTTCTTCTGTGATCTATGTCCTTATTATTTTTAGTAGTTATTTCTATGTATTTGTAAGCTTTGAATAAATAGCCGCAAAGAGCTGATTATCTTCTAAGAGTGCGTGGCTGTGAGTTATTGTGTCTGTCTGTTTATGGTTCAAAGTATTTGCTCTATAATTGCATTGGTGATTTATGGTTGTTCCATGCACTTTTCGGGGGAGAGCAATACATTTTTGGCATCACGAACAGGATGTACGTGATGAGTTATTCCATGCATCCAAGAATCTGTTAAAACGTAGATAGGATTTGGTTGTCGTGTAAGTGAAGTTTTTTTAATAGTGAAGTTTTTTTTCTTCTTTCTCGTTGTTGTAAGTGTTTCTGTGCATGTGGGAGTGAGTGCAGTGTGGAGAAGAAAATATATAGGTTCAACGAGGTTTTGCTTTGCTTGCGATAATGAGTTTGTTCAAGAAGAAGAACGTTACCGCTGGCGGTGACTGTTCTGATGTTGTTATCCCAGGTTGGACTAAGAGTCCATATGATAAGTTGGCTCAGGCGTGGGCATATGGTGCCGGTTTAAGTGAAACTTGGGATCAAGGATTGGGAGATGCCGATCCGGCTGATGTAATTGCATGCTTGCAACAAGTTCCAGTAGAGCGTGGCAAAGAATGTGCGGCATTAGGTAGGCGAGTTTGGGTTCTTTTGCATGCTTATAGGAAAATACATCAAATGAAGGTGGAAATGAAAAATGAGGTCTTGAGATTAGAGAGAGAGCTAGCTGCAGAACGGCAGACTGCGTTAATGCAGCAGATTCAAATGAAACTGTTTAAAGATAAGGCCGAGACATATCAGGCGGTGGCCGAGAGGGCAGCAGTCAGAGTAGCCCGGTATAAGCATAGGAAAAGACGGGGAGGGGTCAACAAAAGAAAGGTGGCAACTGTAATCGCTACAGCTGGCGTAAACTTTGATCCGGACAAGTGGGATGGTGATATTTTTGATTCGACCATTCTAGAAAGTAGTTCCACAGATGAGTCTGACCCCAAACCAGAGGCGAAACAGAAAACAGTGGCGGCTAAGCCTGTTAGAAGACGGCGAGCCGGACGACATCCGCAGAATCCTGGTGGTAGTATGGTGGATTTAACCACTTTTGAGCATTACACACAACAGGAGGTTGGGGAAATGATTACCCGTTTGAGGCAAAAATCAGGGGAAGCTTTATTGACATGGATGGTGAGATTGCTAGATGGGGGTGCTGCAGGGTTGTTGGTAGATTCTACTGATTCACTGCGTTTTTTACCCCTGTCAGTTGACACCAATGTACAGGAGGTCTTAAGAACAGGACTGCCCCCTGACGCAAATGGTCAAGATACGCAGGTATCTTTGTTGCACCTGGTAGCCCAAGCATGTAACCGTAAATACCCTATTACCACAGATTGGCCTAGTGAAGAAACAAAGTGGTATACGTTGAGAGAAGAAATTCAAAAAGTCAGAGAGCATGCTATGAAAGAGGCGATTCACATAGATGCTCCTGATCATATGGGAGCCGTGCCGCTCTCAGTTTCAACTCGAAACATGGTGATTAGAACTGCGCCACCCGCATACAAAAGTGTCATTATGACTTTGCTCGTAGGTATGACGGGCAAGGCTACTGATGAGGTAGCAGATGCCATTCGGCAACTTGCAGACTTGGGAGAGTGGGATAAGAGTGATAACAAGCCACGGGAGAGAGAGGGGCGTAGTGAGAGAAGAACCGAAGGCAGACGGCAAGATAGCAGA
Organism: Ambystoma mexicanum; assembly: GCF_040938575.1. Taxonomy (NCBI): domain Eukaryota; kingdom Metazoa; phylum Chordata; class Amphibia; order Caudata; family Ambystomatidae; genus Ambystoma; species Ambystoma mexicanum. The sequence continues at coordinate 298,909,828 of NC_090921.1, forward strand.
GACTCCCGAGTGTCCCGAAAAGACATGTTTTTGGCTTTGTTAAAAGATGGTGTGCCACACGAAGAAATTGATGGCATTGAAACCAGAGTAATGTATGAATTGTACAAAAAACGAGGACTTGCAGCCAAAGAGCGCTATAAACAGGTTAAGAAACAAGTAGTCACTACGCCACAGGGGGACACCTCACCTTCTGCTCCCCCTGTGGAAGAAGCAGATGAAGGATTTATGGGGACATCTTCCCCGTACCAGCCGACATACCCTGTTTTGAGAAAGGTGGTGAGTGCGATGCTAGAGGCGGAGTCGAGTCACACTCATTCGAAGTTTGACTAGGGCTTCGGCTAAGCTCCGGCAGCGTCTGCCCGCATAAAGGTGGATAGGCGGCCTCATGTTGATGTGAAGATTTGTTGGGGGCCAGGAAATACACAAGGGGTGCGAGCATTGATAGACACCGGGGCGGAGGCCTCTTTGATTCATGGTAATCCAACACGATTTAAAGGCAAACAGTTTACTATTACGGGTTTAGGGGGAAAGGAGACCCCCGCAGTACAAACAAACGTGGAGATGAAAATAGGCAATTTAAAGAGACAGAAATACCAAGTGTTGATTGTCCCGATACCCGAATACATAATTGGCTTTGACATTTTGGAAGGGCTAACCTTGGGACTTGGCGGTAAAACATACCAGTTTGGGGTGAGTGCATTGATTTGTACACCCATTACCGTAGACAAATTGAAGATGCCCCCAGTGCAAGTGCCCGTGGCAACCAAGCGGGTAGCCATGAAACAATACCGCATTCCTGGGGGGCACAAGGAAATCTCAGACACCATTAAAGAGTACATGGAGGCGGGTGTATTACGCCCTATTACCACCTCATGGAACAATCCGCTCTGGCCTATTAAAAAGGGAGATGGGTCGTGGAGGATGACAGTGGAATACAGGGAGTTGAATAAACACACTCCTCCCTAGTGCCCGCAGTCCCCGATGCTATTACTTTGATTGAAAATGTCCAAAAATTTGAGAGGACTTGGTATGCAGTGATCGATTTAGCTAATGCATTTTTCTCCGTGCCAATTGCTGATGAGTGTCCAGAACAGTTTGCATTCACGTGGGGTGGACGTCAGTACACTTTCACGAGACTACCCATGGGGTACATGCACAGCCCGACTATCTGTCCCTGGCTGGTGGCAGAACACTTAGACAAGATACCGTGTAAACCTGACATACAAATCTCTCATTACATTGATGATATTTTGATCCAGGGCAAGGACGAGCACAGTGTGCAAAGTCAGTTAGATGTCCTTATGGAAGGATTGAAAAAGGAAGGGTGGGAGATTAATCCGAGTAAAATTCAAGGTCCAGCTGAAACAGTGATATTCTTAGGGATTCAGTGGCATCATGGGCATCGAGAAATGGTGCCAAAAGCTCGGCAGAAAATACTTGAATTTACCACTCCAACGAACAAAAAGCAAGCTCAGCAGTTCATAGGACTGTTTGGGTTTTGGAGACAGCACATTCCGCATTTGGGGCAGATATTGGCCCCCCTCTACAAGGTAACACGAAAGAAATATGAGTTTCAGTGGGGGGAAGAGCAGCAGAAAGCCTTTGAGTTGGCGAAAGACACAGTGCAGCAGGTGCTTGATTTATGGCCCTTGAAGGAAGGCGAAGTGGAATTAAATGTTTCTGTGCAAGACAATTATGCTAACTGGAGTGTGTGGCAAAAACAAGACAGGAAACGTGTGCCATTAGGGTTTTGGAGACGTAAGTTGCCCGATGCTGGTAACTCATATGCTCCGTTTGAGAAGCAATTGCTGGCATGTTATTGGGCTCTTGTTGATACCGAGCAGATGACGTTGGGTCATGATGTATTTATGAGACCTGAAATACCAATCATGCAGTGGGTACTGAGCTCTCCTAAAACGCATCATATAGGACATGCTCAAGAGGCCAGCATAATTAAGTGGAAATGGTATATTCAAGACAGAGCCAAATCAGGAAAGGGTGGAGTAGCAAAACTATATGAGCAAGTAGCCAACATACCGCCCTCAGATTACATACCACCGGAAGTGCCTGATAAACGTGAGTCTCCCGTGAAATGGGGAGTACCTTACAGCAATTTGACCGTGGAGCAAACAGAGCATGCTTGGTTCACGGATGGTTCAGCCCGATTCGTGGGAACTGAGCGGTACTGGAAAGCAGTGTCGTACAATCCCAAAACCAAAAAGATGTTGACAACGACAGGGAAAGGAAAGAGTAGTCAGTTCGCAGAACTTTACGCAGTTTACCAAGCGTTGAAACAAGAGACCCCTGGTCAGTGTTATGTGTACACAGATTCATGGTCAGTGGCGAATGGATTGGCAGTGTGGTTGCCAACTTGGCAAAAGAATAGATGGAAGATTCAGTCAAAAGAATTGTGGGGAAAGGAACTGTGGCAAGATATTGCAGAAATGTTGTTACAAAGTGAAGTCACTGTATATCATGTGGACGCACATTGTGCCACAGATTCATTAGAACGTTGGTTTAATTCTGTTGCAGATGAACACACCAAGATTTCCTCAGTGGATGCAGAGGCTCGGGAAGACGATATGGAGGGTTTGGCCAAATGGGCCCATCAGAAATGTGGGCACCTTGGAGAAAAGGCTACTATCAGGTGGGCACAAGCTCGAGGCATTGGTCTTCCTTTAGAAATAGTAAAAACAATCATTTTGCAATGTCCTGTGTGCCAACACCAATTGCATAGACCTATACCTCAAATTGTTCGAGGCACATTGAGAAGAGGAAAATTACCAGGTCAAATTTGGCAGATTGATTATATCGGTCCTATGCCAAACAGCAGAGGTTGTCAGTATGCATGCACTATTGTGGATACATATTCGGGCTATTTGATGGTTTTGCCATGCAACCCAATTGAACACCATCAGGTTGTTAGATCAGATCATATTACATTATGGAGTGCCTTTGCAGATTCAAAGTGACAATGGGTCACATTTCAAAGGCGAATGGATCCAAGAATTTTGTCAGAAAAAGAGCATTGAGTGGATCTATCATGTGCCCTACCATTCAGCTGCGGCAGGGCTAATTGAACGAATGAATGGGTTACTGAAAGAACAGTTGCGCAAATCTGGAGATGGCAGTTTGGCAGGCTGGCGTGATCGTGTGTTTGATGCGGTGCAAGTGTTAAACAATAGGACTGTGTATGAACATGAAACTCCTTTGATGCGATTAATGACTCCTACTTTACAGGTTCAACCCAATTCAGTCAGAGAAACACTATTATACTGGGAAATTACTCCAGGTTCTTTAGCTCCCTATCGAGCAAATCCAGAGTCAGCCGGGGTAGACTTGCATTCCCATGAAGAAATCAGATTAGTTCCAAGTGGAATAGTTGTAATTGAAACAGGGATTGGAGTACAGATTCCCCCAGAGCATATGGGATGGATTGCCCCTAGATCTGTCCTAGCATTAAATGGAGTTCAAGTGTTGGGAGGGGTAATTGATGCTGATTACCAGGGCGAGATTAAAGTCATCCTAATGAATAGTGGGGATCAATTGTTATCAATAAACAAGGGTGATCGAGTAGCCCAATTGATAGTCATTCCCATTAAATGGTCCATGATTAAGAAAGGGGAGCCTCCTACAATGTTAACTACCCGTGGGGATCGCGGTTTTGGCTCTTCAGACAGTATGGTGCCGGGTGCAAAGGTGTGGGTGGAAAAGCCAAGTGGCCACCAGTGCCTGCAGATGTCATTGCATCAGGCAAAGATCAAGTAGTTCTAATTATGTAGCCTGGTAGAAAGAAATGGGAATATGTACCCGCAGACAAATGTTACCTGAGAGAGTGATGTGCAACACTGATATCGCTTTTCTGGGTTTGATTTGTAGATCCTGGGTCTGGTTGGTGTAACTGTGGCACTAAATGGACTCCATTTGGGCGAATTAAGCAATCTGCTGTTACCAACGGCAAATGTCACATCTGTGCCAGTGATCAAGGGGATTCTGATAGTGATGAATAATGTCCCCAAGCAGCCCTATGCCAGTGCCGACAAGCCCGCCAGACCGAAGACATGGATTCGTGAAATGCGACAAACACACCAGGAGCAAGTGATAACAACCTTGATGCCAGCCGTGCAAGAGTCGTTTGTAGGAAGACGGAAACACTCTCCTATGATTACCCAAGAGGAGAATATGTGGATATATTTGGCACAGCAAGTACTGAACATATCACACTTTAGTCTTACTGATGTGCCTAATGCTGAAGCTTTATTGACTACGTGTTTAGTAGCGGTGCCGACGCCTGTTCCAGTTTTAAAGCATATCATCGGCGTCACACATAATGATTCTTTAGTTCAAGACTCAGACATTAGACAATCTTTTTCAGTTTATGAATACTGTCGGTTCTGCCAAGAGACTGACAGGAAATGGAGAAATTTGACACGTGTTATTACTTACAATATAACTCAAGGTGATGTGTGTTATATTATGACGTGCAAAGCACAAGAAATTGGTAAATGCCGACAAATAGAGTTGACCAATCAGTACAATAATACCCTGTTAGAGAGGCGACTATGTTCGCGAATGTCACGCAAATGCACCAGTGTAAATAACACTATGTCCTGCAATCATACAGTGATAACTGCTAGTCATTTGAATCATGAGAAACTTCCAACAGGATGGCTCTTTTCATGTGGTAACATTACATATACTTATATTCCAGCTAACATTTCTGGAGGTCCATGTGCTTTAACTCGATTAGGATGTTTCCTTTACACTCAGCTATAACTCGAGGTCAAAGGTCAACTTCTGAATCCGTAGATTTATCTCCTGACTGTGATTCACATGTACATTTGCTATCAGAAGCTGAGGTTCTATCATTAACCCTTTCATTAGTGGGTGTTTGGGGTTTAGCTGCTGGAGGTTACAAATCTTTGATGAAATTAGCGTGTTTAGTAGTTAAAAGTCTTAATCATACTTTGCAGGCTTTAGAAGAATTACTCCTTGATAGTCAAGTTATTAGAAAAGCAACTTTGCAGAACAGAGCTGCTGTTGATTACCTATTGCTAAAACATCATTTAGGGTGTAATGCCTTTGAAGGTATGTGTTGTTTCAATTTAAGTAACCACTCATGATCTATTGAAAGTCATATTCGAGGTTTGAGGGATCTCATTTCTCAAGTGTCTCAAGATCGTAATAGAAATTGGTGGGATTGGTTATTTTCATGGATACCTGATATTGGGGGTAAACTACGTTACATTTTTGCTTGCATTTTTATTATACTGTCTATTATAATTGCTTGTTGTTGTTGCATCCAATGTATTCCCAATTTAGTATTAACCTTTCGTAGGTTTCAGAGACCAGTTCCTGTGCCACCGGGATATGGAAGATAAATATCCAAAGGGTGGAATTGTTATGCTTGATTTATGCTTGATCCAAAATGGCGCCGGTGCGCAATGCATTCTGGGAGCGCTCGGAGCCATGTTGGATATTTACTTCATACCGCAGTGAAACCCTGCACACATTTTGCTGAGTGTTAGATTCACCGTGCTGAGACAAACATGCTTTTCCAAACCTGGTATGCGGTCAAGGCCATTTCTGCTGGGAAAGCTAACGTTGTTATGGCTTGCTACTGTTCTCTGCGGAGCGTGTTTTTAGAGAAGGGAGGCACTGCGCTTCTTGGGGCAGCTCTTGATTGACCCAGCTGGCAACCGACGGCTGTTCCTCAACTGCGCAAGTGCAATTTCCAGAATGTTCGAGAATTAACTCCCCTTTGTGGAACGTGTATATATGCGGAAGCCCGGAGGTGGTCAGGTGAGACTTCAGCTGGAGAAGGACGCTTATGTCCGGCCTTCCTGTGAGCTGTGGTGCTCTCGGCTTGGCTGTTCCCAGGGTCTTCCAGCCGCTTCTGGACGAGATGAGGAATTTGGTTACGCTCACGGTGATGTATTTCTTTTTGACTTCTTTACTTCTTCTGTGATCTATGTCCTTATTATTTTTAGGAGTTATTTCTATGTATTTGTAAGCTTTGAATAAATAGCCATAAAGAGCTGATTATCTTCTAAGAGTGCGTGGCTGTGAGTTATTGTGTCCGTCTGTTTATGGTTCAAAGTATTTGCTCTATAATTGCATTGTTGATTTATGGTTGTTCCATGCACTTTTCGGGGGAGAGCAATACAAGTACCATTGACCTTTTCGACAAGGAACTGTTACTTTCCAGAAACCTCAAGAATAGAAAGCGTAAGACCAGGAAACCAGGCTGAAGAATCCTGCATTGTGTGTCGGAGATACCCAGGGCCCTCCTGTGTCAATAATCAAGGCATGGAAAAGCACAAGCCGCCGTAGTACTGTCCATGGCTCCAAGAACAAAGCAGTGTCAGTGAAATCAACACAGCCTGTGAGTTGGGGAGACCAATACAAGACCGGCCTGTGTTGAAGCCAAGGTTGCAAGCAGCAACATTGTATGGCGAGCACTGGAAGGAACATTTTTAAAATGCGTGTGATAAGAGACGCAAGTAAAGTTGAACTGCTGATGAGTGACTGTACTTTAAAAAGCAAGATACAATACCTTTGACAGAATAGTCCGGTACCAACCACATCGGTGCTCAATCAAAGGTCTCTGTAAGGTATTCAGCTGAGAAGTGGCAAAAGTAAAAGTGAGAAAAAGGTTATATCTAGAAGAGAACAAGTAATTGTGAATCGAAGTGGTCCTGCGACGGGTGAAGCAAAATCCCACGCACAGTCGAGAGTCTTCGATTTTGATAAAGTAGAGGAAGTTTGGAAAAGTAGATACATTTGTTCTGAGCCCGGCAAAGGGAGATCATTTGAAGGTTTTGTGTTAAAGTGGGTCTGAACCCAGCAGAGGAGGACCCGGGGTGAACAGTAAATCACCCGAGAAGTTGTATTTGTGAAATCCTAAGAAGAAAGGACATTTATTGTTTGTCGTGTTGCATCAGGCCCTCTGAAATAAGAGACTTTAAATGGCAAAGAGACTGTGGCACAGAAGGCCTGGATGTTGAAGTTTTGAACTGCATCCTCATGCTAGAGAAGCCAGAGAGTGTTATAAGCTCGAGTGTGCCGCCTTGTCCAGTGCTGAAAACGTGGGGAAGGGAAGCCAGCGGCTTGAATATCCTGACTTATCAGTCAGTCAAAAATCTTTATTCGAATCAAAATGATCCATCAAACACACACAAAATACAATAGCACCATACATAATTTGATAAAATTCTGCTCACCCGTACATAAAATACATTTCCCAAACATAGGCCCCGATCACAATACAGCTTCGATAAAATCACATAAAAACAAAAGAGAAAGAAGGGTCATAAATTCCAATACATAATTTGGCCAGTAAGTTACCTCCATATAGACACACAATTATTGGATCAGGCGGATTTAATTAATGACAGAGGTGCCCTCCAAGCCCTTAAGGGCTCCAAATTTTGGGCGGGACTCCAAACCCAATTGAACTTCAATAAACACCCTTGAACTGTGATCACTTGTGTCTGTCTTACTGTTTGATACCAAGACTTCCTTACGCCTCGGGATGGGCCAAAGCTTGCATTTAGTATCACCCTGGCCCTAGCTTCAGTATTGAAATTCCAGCACTTAATGGTCCTGTTTTATACTCACTCCAAGTAATCACTTTGAATGATCAAGGACTGAACTCACTTATAAAGAGTAGGGAGGTGGTCCTACTACATCTCTAGCATATTGGCGCCTCCATAGTTTTTCTACAGGAAACCCACCTTCTCCCTGAACAGAGGCTTAAAAGCAAGTGTTTCCCCCTTCAATACTTCTCTTCTGCAATGGACAAGAGGAAGGGTGTTGCCATCTTAATAGCAAAGGGAGTTCCCCTTCCTAAAATATTGTGCAATGCCCCTAGGGTAGATATATTTGTGTCAAGGGGGAACTACCTGGACACAAGCTTACTTTGGTTTCACTTAATGTACCTAACCAAAAGCAAAAGGAAGATCATTAATGGTCCTACCACACTTAGCTTTGTTCGTAGAGGGGCACTTAGTTATTGGGGGAGAGTTTAACCTCGTTCCCAACGTAGAGTTGGACAAAACTTTGCTAATGACGATTACTGATTTTAAAAATTCATTAGCATACATCGGGCTGTTGAGGGAACTAGGAGTAGTCAACACTTGGAGAGTTTTGAAATGGGAGGCAAAGAAGGTCACCCACGACGCACATGTGCACCGCAAACCCTCGAGGGTTGCCCTTAGGTCACCCGATAGCATGTATTCCTGAAGCCCACATAGGTGCTAAAATACTCTCCGATCATGCCCCAGTCATAATGACCTTGGGAGTGTCACGCACATTTGGGCCGTATATCTCCACATGGAGACTATACGACCCGATAATATCAGACCTAGTGGTGTGCCAGCACATTAATGAAACCATGACTAATTATTTCCATGAAACAGGGAGAACAATCCCTATCAACTGTTTGGGACACCATGAAGGCAGTGGTGCGGGATGAAATTATAAGTAGAACTGCAACCCATATGAAATGCCGCGCCCTGCTAAAGGAGGGCCTTGAAAGGGAGTTCACGACCAAAGAATGAGAATTTAGAGCAATAGGTCCCAGAAGGTATGTGAAGCCCAGGGCCCGCCTGGAGGCACACATGGCAGGGAGGATCTCATGGGAAATCCTAAAAACAAAACAGTTTTACTATGTCCAAGGAAACAAGGCCAATCGGATCATTGCTCTAAGCTAAAAAAGATTAAGAGCCTCATCACGAGTTGGGCTGTAGCCCTTAAATGCGGTGGTAACGGTATTACAGCCGCATTTAAGGGCTGGCCCTATCACGAGTTGGGCGCTAAATGGAGTGTTTTACCTCCAGCATTTCGCTGGAGGTGAAAATCCCCTGTTTTCGGCTGTATTACCGCCGGCTGTATTAGCCCGCATAATTAGCGCTGAAAATACCCCATTGAATCCAATAGACCCAATTGCGAATGGGGATTTACCGTTAACACCCAACTCGTGATCCGGCGGTAATACAGCCGGACCGGTTGATGCTAGGCCTATTACAGTCGGCCGTATTACAGCCGAGAATACAGGCCAACTCGTGCTGAGGCCCTAAGACCTGAAATAATATCCCAATACTTACAGACGACGCAGGTGAGGCAATATACGATGACGATGGAAAAGTCGAATGTATCCGTGGCAGCTATGCGTCCATTTTGGCAGAAATGTGCCTGAATCTGGTTGTAAAAAGGGATTATATCACGTTACCGGGTATCCCGAAGGTCTCAAAATCGATTAAAGCACAGTGGGATGTATCCATCCAACTGGGACAGGTTGGAGCAGCCATTAAGACATTGAAAGATAAGACACCAGGCCCAGGCGGCTTTACACCACCATTTTACAAAACATACCAAGCCCAACTCTCCCCTACCTTAACTAGGCTGTTTCACTCATTTGCTACCACCTGCTCGGTCACTCCCTCTATGAGTGAGTCCGTGACCACGTTAATCCTGAAGCCAGGTAAAGAACCTGCCAAATGTGAACCTTATAGGCCCATCTCCATAATGTATACCGATGCAAAAATCGATTCCAAGGTCCTAGGCAACTGACTTTCGAGGGTCTTGACCTCTGTAATTAATGTTAGCAGGCCGGTTTTATCAGAGACAGATCCACACAGGATAATATCAGACGCACCTTAGATCTTTTGGAGATTGAGAAATATCGTGGGCAAGGAATATTATCGCTGGACTCCCACAAAGCGTTTAAAAAAAAATCTATTAGGAATGTATTGAACTACTACTAGAATATCTGAATTTTGGGCTCACACAGAGTCCTAATTTCTTTCCTCAGCGTGTCTGCTCGAAGTGTCCTGATTCTCTTTTTAGTTGAGACCTCACGTATCAGGAGGCCCCACCATGTAGCTTTAGCTGCTTCCCAGACGATAAAACGCTGCATTTGATGGAGGAGGCGGTGAAGGGGGCGGGTAGTCCGGTGCTGGTGGCCCTGGATGCCGAGAAGGCGTGTTATTGGGTGAATTGGGGCTTACACTACAGGGTACTGCAGAAAATTGGATTTGGTAAAAGAATGTTGAAAGGAATCAGGGCGTTGTATGATTCCCCATTGGCGAGGGTGACAGCCAATGGAAGGATATCTAGGTCTATTAGCCTGTGGACAGGGTATGAGGCAGGGCTGCCCCCTCTCACCGCTTCTCTTTGCTCTGTCAATGGAGCCGCTTGCGGGGCAGCTCAGGTAGGCCCCACGAGTTGAGGGGATTAGGGTCGGGGAGACGAAATTTAAGTTAGGAGTATATACAGACGATGTCCTGCTCCATCTGGTGAATCCATCCAGCTCAATCCCGGGCAGCCCTAGATATTATTGGGAAGTACGGAGGATACGCCGGCTTCAATGTGAACAAGGCGAAATCCGCTATCTTTCCATTTTTGGAGGAAGGCCAGAGAGATGTGGAGACCCTGCGGCCCGTGGGGTTGAAAATTGAGTCAGAACAAATACAGTACCTGGGGGTTACCATAGTTAAGCCGGGGTGAGACTTGGGTGAGGCCAATTATCCTCCTCTCTTTACCAAACTGTTCAATTAACTTTTGGGCTGGGGAAAAGGGCACATTTCTTGGATGGACATGTTAAATGCCTTGATAATGAACCTCCTGCCCAGAGTGTTGTACATCTTCCAGATGCTACCCGTGAAAGCCACGGAGGCCCTTTTGAGGGAGGCTAAATCTCGGTTGTTGCGGTTCTGAGGGCAAGATGGGAAACCAAGGGTGGGATATGATGCGTTGATATTACCTAAGGAGAAGGGGGGTGGGATTCCCAGATCTGGGGTTATATTATAAAGCAGCGCAAATGGGGGTGATGCTACCCCACCTTAGAGAAGACAGGGACAAACAATGGGTTTTCCTGGAAAATGTTCACCTGCGCCCGGCTATGGTGGGGGAGTGGCTTTGGGTCCCAAGAGGGCAGCTCCTGAGGAGGATTAGAGATCACCCCTACCTGGGGGTATACTGGGAGGTTTGGGGAAGGGGAGCATGCGGACGAGGGATAACTACATGGCCCTCGCCGATGAGTCACATCTGGGCCCCACCAGTGTGAGAAAAGATACCAGAACCAGAGAGATTTCAGGGTTGGTTCAAGGCGGGACTGTCCAGAGTTGGTCAGCTGTGGGTAGAGGGGAAATCTATTGGGATACAAGAGTTGGAGGCTACCCTGGGGGTTGGAAGCATGCCGGTGTCATGAACCACCGGACGCGTCCCTTCTGGACTTCGTGGTCCCTGACCCATAGGGGACTGAACTCAGCAGTACTCCCAACATGGCCGCTGAACGTGAAATGCTGTTTGCCAGTCTCTGCGTTGTGGCCCTGCGCATCTCCACATAACCGCTTGCAGTAGTCAGGCGTGTGCTGCCGTAGTTCGTACAGCGATTTCCACTGATTCCTGGTTTCCGGTCCCCTTATTTTCCTCCTCCTTCATCCTCCCCTTTTTTGTCCTCACATTGCATTCCTGGATTTCCTTCGCACTCGCCTTCCGAGTGCGCTCCTCGCCATTTCCTGGACTTTTTTCCCAGACATCTGAACGCTCCCTGGAGATGGGACACGAACTGCATGCTGGAACCCGAGGACCCACGCACAGGGTATACAAGACCCGAACGGTGCGAAAGAAGACTTCATCGAAGAACTCGAACAAACAACACAGACAGGTGGTAAGGGGGGAAACCTGTGACAGATTGAGACGCCAACAAACTGATACAGTTACGGACATGGAGGCTGCAGTTCAAGACCTCATGCGCGGCTTGCAGGAGTTAACAACAGAAGTTCAGAATCTTAAGGCCGAGAATGCTGCATTGAAACAACTAGTCCTGTCACGTGATTCCGCGACCAAGGAAAGTGTGTTGCTGGGCGGAGTGGTGGATAAATATGATGGCTCATCAAAGAACCTTCGTGGCTTCCTCGATTCGTGTTTAGTGCACTTTACCTTTAAGCCCTACTACTTCTCCACCCCCAGGGCAAAGGTGGGCTTTATGATTTCACATCTTTCCGGGAATGCATTAACTTGGGCAACGCCCTTAGTTAATTCGGGTGATGCCCTCCTGGATGACTATGATGGTTTCGTACGGGCGCTAAAGACCATGTTTGACTGGCCAGAACAGGATTACAGTGCCCAAGGACGCTTATTGGACTTCCAACAAGGATCCCAGGATATGCTTACCTATGTAACACGCTTTAAGCAACTGGCCAAGGAAGCAGACTGGTCCTCTGAGGCCTGTTTTACCCTCTTTTGAAGAAGGCTGAATGAAGAGATAAAAGACAAGCTAGCCAGGGTAGCTCTCCCAGGTTCCTTCCAGGCTCTCATGGACCTCTCTTTACAAATAGACTTTCGTATCCAGGAAAGGAAGGCGGAAAAAAAGAAGACTAAAATGCCCTACCAAAAGACCTCTACAGAACCTTCCTCTAGACCTGAGCCCGCTCCTTCCCCGACCACAGACCCAGAACCCATGCAGCTAGGAGCCTTCCACGGACCCATAACTCCGCAAGAAAGGATGCGACGGATTCACACCGGGCTGTGCATGTACTGTGCCTCTGATAAACATCTTGTAAGAGAATGTCCTTTAGATCCTCCGCGGCGTTCGGGAAACGCCAGCTCCCGATCCTAGATGGAGCACAGCTTCGGGAGAGAGATGTTTGCTCCACATCTATTCCATCCTTGAACTCTCTTGGACAAAACAATCTTGTGATTTTGCAGGCCTTTGTATCGCCTTCCAAGAAAGAAGCTTATCCCGTTCTGGCATTAGTGGATTGTGGGGCCATGGGGATATTCATAGATCATGATTGGGTCACTACCCACCACATTCCATATGAAACACGAGACATCATGCAACCTGTATAGGCTATGGATTCAAGACCTCTTTCCTCAGGACCCATAACCCTGCAAACTAAAGAGATCCTGCTTTCTATAAACCACCACCAAGAGAAGATCAAATTTGACATCATAAGATCTGCCCATTATCCAATGGTACTGGGTATGCCCTGGTTACAGAAGCACAACCCCTACATCAACTGGGCGGCAGGATCCTTGTTTCTTGGTTCAGAACACTGTATGTCCCACTGTCTATCCCTGGATTCCTCGTCAAGATCCTCTGAAGATACGCGAACAGACCAGCAAGGTCCATTCACTGTCTCAAATATCATCCAGGTTCCCAGGGCCTATCAGGATTACACTGATGTGTTCTCGACTGCCATAGTTCAGGCTCTACCCCCTCACAGACCTGAAAACTGCGCTATTGATACTGAACCCTCAGCAGTGATTCCCTTTGGAAGGATGTTCATTCTATCAGAATACTTGGATACCAACCTGGAAAATGGCATTATACGACCATCCAAATCCCCGGCGGGAGCTTCGTTGTTTTTTGTTCCCAAGAAAGATACCAAGGAGCTTAGGCATTGCCTTGATTATCGTGGTCTTAATCAATGCACCCTCAAGGACCGCTACCCATTGCCCTTGATCTTGGATATCCTGGAACCGGTGAGAGGAGCTGTAGTGTTCACGAAATTAGATCTCAGAGGTGCCTACCATCTGATCCGTATAAAGGAGGTTGACGAATGGAAAACAGCCTTTAGAACACCCTTTGGTCATTTTGAATACTTGGTTATGCCCTTCGGACTCGCCAATGCTACAGTGGTCTTCCAATGTTTTATGGACCGGGTGTTCTCCGATATGCTGTTCCTCTTCGTCATAGTTTACCTGGACGATATACTGATATACTCCAAGGACCATCTGAAGCATGAAGAACATGTTAAAGCAGTCTTACAGCGTCTACTTGAACATAAGCTCCTGGCTAAACCTGAGAAATGCCTTTTTCATGTGTCTACTGTTCACTATCTCGGATTTGTCCTTAGCCCAGAAGGAATTGAAATGGACCGCTCGAAAGTGGACTCCATCCTATCCTGGCCTGTTCCAACTACTGTGAAACAGATTCAATCCTTCCTGGGGTTTGCCAACTTTTACCAAAAATTCATACCTTCCTTTTCGGAGATAGTACAACCGATCATTACATTGTTGAAGAAGGATACTCCCTTTCACTGGACAGCAGTCCAAGATGAGGTGTTTCAACGATTGAAGTCAGAGTTTACACAAGCCCCCATCTTGGCTCAACCTGACATTCATCGACCCTTCCTAGTGGAAACGGATGCCTCTAACTACACCATCGGGGCAGTCCTAAAACAGGAATTTGATGACAAATTAGAACACCACATCGCCTATCTTTCGCGCACCCTGACTCCTAGCGAAACCCACTATTCTGTTCTGGAAAAGGAACTATTAGCCATCCGTCAAGCCTTAACAGATTTGTGTCATCTACTCCTGGGAGCGAAACATCCTGTTCAGGTCCGCACGGACCATCGGAATCTTCGAGTTCTGCAATCCCTGGAATGTAGGAACAGTCGTCAAGCCGGTTGGGCCTTCTTCTTTGCCCAGTACCAGTTTCAAATCCATCATGTTCCTGGAGCACACAATATAATTGCTGACGCCTTATCCCGACGTCCTGACTAAGAAATTCTTGAAGACTGATCCTTCCCAAAGATGTTTCCCCACACAATATTTGTTGCCCAAGCAATCAGTCTCCTGGAAGACATTCAGATTCAAACCCAGTCCTCTGGGATCTGGAAGGAGTTTACTGGGAAGAATCAATGGAATCTCACAACAAAGGACGGATATTTATTCAAGGATAATTGTCTGGTCATCCCCATGCCGAGACTGCGACAAAGGATCACAAGCCTATGTCATGACACCCTTCATTCAGGACACCGTGGCATCACCAACACTCTCCTTTTAATACAAAGACAGTTTTGGTGGCCGAAAATGAAAGATGACGTCCAGCATTACATCCAAACCTGTGTAGTCTGCACTCAAAATAAGCATGATAACAAGAAACCGGCGGGTCTCCTGCTCCAACCAGCGCTGCCAACGAGACCTTGGGAATTCATCGATACAGACTTTATTGTGGAACTACCACCTTCCGGGGATACACAACTATCATGGTTACCATTGATTTATTCACTCACATGGCTCATTTCACACCCTTATATAAACTGCCATCCTCCTCTGAACTCGCTGGACTCTTCCTGGAACACATATTCCAACTTCATGGACTACCCTCCAAGATCATATCTGACAGAGAACCTCAGTACATATCTCAGTTCTGGAAACACTTATGTCGTATACTAGGAATCCAACGTGTCCTCTCCTCAGGTTATCATCCACAGACCAATGGAGCTACTGAACGCGTGAACCAACCCCTGGAGCAATAGCTTTGCTGTTTTGCCACCAAGGTCCAGGACGATTGGTCACTTCTAATACCCGTGGCTGAATTTGCATACAATAATTCAGACCACTCGGCTGTCAAAACCAGCCCCTTTTTCTGTAGCCAAGGATTCCACCCTTCGGTTCTACCATCTATATTCCCACATCCTACCCCAGTTCCTACAGTTGACTCCTGGATTGAAACCCTCATCAACGTACACAGAGAAGCTAAGGAACACCTCGAAAAGGCCCGAACAAACACTGAGCATTATGCGGATTCCAAAAGAAGACCAGGGTCTTCATACGCAGTGGGTGATAAGGTCTGGCTATCCTCGAAACTACTGCCTCGACACTTGCGACCAAATAAGTTGGCTCCCTGGTACTATGGCCCTTTTTCCATAAAGGACATCATTAACCCAGTGGCCTTCCGACTCAAACTACCAGAATCCTGGAAGAGGATCCACCCAGTTTTTCACACTTCTCTGTTGAAACCATACGTCCGGTCCTCCCGGACTGCTCCAAGATCTACTCCTGTGGTTGTCAATGATCAATTAGAATACGAAGTGTCCAGAACATGTGACTCCAGGTACAGACGTGGTCAGCTACAGTATCTGGTTGAGTGGAAAGGGTACCCTCCCTGTGAACGCACCTGGGAACCAGTCTCAAACATAAATGCCCCCAGACTACTCCGAAGGTACCACCTTATACACTAGGGTAAACCCAGAGGAACTGGGTTTCGGAGGAGCATGCTGTCATGAACAACCGGACGCGTCACTTCTGGACTTCGTGGTCCCTGACCCATAGGGGACTGAACTCAGCAGTATTCCCAACATGGCCGCTGAACGTGAAACGCTGTTTGCCAGTCTCTGCGTTGTACGCTCTGCGTTCTACAAAGCAGACACGCCCCCGCGGCCTGGTGCGTCTCAACGCTACCGCTTGCAGTAGTTAGACGTGTGCTGCCGTAGTTCGTACAGCGATTTCCACTGATTCCTGGTTCCCGGTCCCCTAATTTTCCTCCTCCTTCATCTTCCCCTTTTTTGTCCTCACCTTGCATTCCTGGATTTCCTTCGCACTCGCCTTCTGAGTGCGCTCCTCGCCATTTCCTGGACTTTTTTCCTGGACATCTGAACGCTCCCTGGAGACGGGACACGAACCTCATGCTGGAACCCGAGGACCCACGCACAGGGTTATACAATACCCGAACGGTGCGAAAGAAGACTTCATCTAAGAACTCGAGCAAACAACACAGACAGGTGAGAAGGTGGGAAACCTGTGACAGCCGGTCCTTCTATATCTGCAGTTGAAGGGTGTCCTGTGTGGAGAGAAATGGCGTGACCAGATCCAGAGACCCAACACCGGTTGAAAAGGTATTAGATGGGTATTCAACCATGCCGGGCCTTATATCACTGTTAAATAGAGCTCTGGTAGGAGCATTCGGGGGATCAATGGAAGGGCCCCGGCAGAGGTGGGAAAGGGATTTGGGTATGGAGGTGGATGCACGGTTGTGGGAATTAATGTGTAGGAGGGCTGGTAAAACATCCTTAGGGTGCCAGTATAAACTCCATGGGGTGACATTGTTGCATAGGTGGCAATATGACCCGGTGCGGCTCTCCAAAATGTTTCAGACGGTGAGTCCCCTGTGTTGGCATGGTTGCAGGGACAGATTGGATTATTGGCACATGTGGTGGGGATGCCCCATGGTTACGATATATTGGACTGAAGTCATGGGATGGATTAAGATTGTAGGGGGAACGGAATGAGGGCTAGACCCAGTATTGATATTGTTGGCCTGGAAAACCTAGGAGGACACTGGCAAACCCTGCCCCACATGTCACACTTTCTGCTGTTAGCGGCAAGGGCGTGCATAGCGAGATATTGGAAAAGAAAAGAACTGCCAAGTCAGAAGGAATAGTCGGACACGGCCAAGGACATTTACTTAATGGAAAAAATGTCGACTGTAATTCATGGAGGCAGGGGAGACCTTGAAGTGGAATGACAACAGTTTTGCACCAACTTTGGATAGGAAGGTAGAGGAAAGACAGGGTCTACCCGGGGGGACTTGACTCGGCACTGGCCAAGAGAAGTGCACATTTAAAAGATACACAGAGACTTGAGCAATAACAACGGACCTCTCCACACAAACCTGTGAATCCAGAGGCTGAACTTTCACTATTACATGGTGTAGTATAGGTTGAAACGAGGGTTATGAAGGGGGGGGAGGGTGGGCAGGATACAATTGGAATAACCTGGGAATAATATAAGGTGTTGGGAGGTTCCCCCTTGCTTGTTTGTACCTTTTTTCATTGTTATTAAACCAATAAACTCTAATTAAAAGAAAAACTGAAAACTGTAAACATTCTATGGGGGGAAAAGTGAGATTCCTGCCCCCATTGCTAAAGTACCAAGGTAACAGCTGCCTCAATTTCCCCCTGCATTTGGTGCCTGTAGCTGATATTTCCTCTGTTAAAAAGACTGTCCTTAACTATCATTTGAAAAGGAGGTCTCTTCTGTTAAACAGACTCTTTGTGACTGGCAAGTATTTTAAGCTAAGTTGGAAGTGGTGTCTCTTTTGCTAAATACCACCTCTAACTAAACATTATTTAGAGCTATCCTGGGAGTGATGTCTGCTTGAGCTAAAATAATGTAGTCTCTTGTTCAGTGCATAGGGCATTTTTACAACTGTTGAACATGAGTTAACTTTTAGGATGTATATTAACAGTTCCATGTCCCTTTGCCGATGCAACTCATCGATTTCTTTTTTTTGGGGGCGGTGATCCCCCGGATACCTCTTCCCTATACTATTACCTCTAACCCAACCACCTCCCCGCCCCTTTAACCCTTTACCCCCTATATATTTAGATTAGGTTTTTCTAAGTAATTTCTTTGTTGAAAATTACTTTTAAAAAAATGTGCGTCTGTAAAATAACGCAATACCATATTAATTTGATTCAAAACTTTTATTGTCTTAAACTTACTCTGAACATGCTTTTGTCACTTTTTTTTAAATAGCTCGATAAAATATAGGTATATAAACCAGTTTGGCTTGTTGAACATTATTTGATGTGCCGCCGCCCCGACCACCTTGTTGTATTTGTTCCACGTGGTTTGACCTCCCAATACTGATTACTAATGACGCCACTGAATCAAGAGAAGCATTTAACAAGAGCTGAAATGGTTCAGCAAAACTGCCCACTATAACACTATCTGTAGTGCTTGCTGTAGCAATTCATAAATCTGCTGACCATTAGAAGCACTGTTGTGGCTGTAAAAATGACACTGGGCCTTGGTGACAGTTATGGCTTTATTCACCTCAATGAGACAGCAGGATGACTGATCACAATTGATTTACTGTGACAGCATTATCAGCATAAACAAGGGATAATAATCTGTATGGAAGATTTAACTATTCAAATAATGATTTCTCCAGTTTTCAGTCTCTCTCTGGAGGAGTGCCGGGGTGCGTGTGCCCATCACACAGCCTGCGCTCTGAATGCTGCAGCACGGGCCGCTGCGTACGCATCAGCTGTGAGGTATCGCGAGAGCCGGTAGACCGGCCTCTCGTGAGAAAGAATCTCCACATACCTACTTTTGTTGAGCAGCTTGGTACTACTCCATTACAAAGTCTGCAACCCTTGCAGGTCTCTTCTTCTCACGTTGAGGTTGGTTCTCTCTGCACTCCTCCTGCGGCATCATCTCCACTTCCTCTCTCTGTTCTGTCTGTATTTCACTTTCTGCCTTTTGCACCTCTCCATGAGCTCTAGGACACTCAGGAAGGGCCCCCTTCTCTTGTCTTAGTCCATCCCAAATCGACTCATTAGAGCTCTTCTGCTCGCAAAGGAGGTACAAGTGTGGATGCTGCTCTTTTCCTCCTGAGTATCCAAAAAGGAGAGACATTGGTAGTCCCATTAGGGGTCAGCCAATGGGTAGCTATGGCTTCCTTGACCGTTCATTTCCGACAATTGCTTGTTGTAACGCCCCTTTGATGAACCTGTTGGTTCTTTCTGCAAGTTCATTAGCCTTGTGGATGATATAATGACGCTTCTACTTGTGTAATGTTTTTATCCCTTATGAATTTCTCAATTTCTCTGGACACTATCTGGACGCCATTGTCTACTACTATTTTGTTACGAAAGCTTTCTCTCTGAAATATTGCTGTTTGAACACCAACAACAGTGGATGTTGTTATGTCGGGTAAAAATCCGGGTTCCACCCATTTGGAAAGATAGTCAATCAGGACCCTTCCGTATCTATGTTCCGGCGACATCACTTCATGGGGTCCAACGAAGTCCAATCCTAGCTTTTGCCATACTCATTCTGGTATCTCGGTTGGTTCAGAGGTGCTTGCCTAACTTTTAGCCTCTTATTGCTGTTTCTCTTGGTCCATGTCGGGCCACCAATACGATTCCTTCACGCGTCCCATCGTCGAGTTGCTTCCCAGGTGCTCTGCCTTCTACCCGAATATTATGACTTTCCTCATCCCCACGGGTGGTATGACCTGATCGCCTCTCATCACTAAACCTTCCATCTCATCGGCCACCTCCCAGTATGGTCTCGGGCCTTCCAAAATCGTTCTCTGCTCAGGCTTTCCTTTCCTGGCGCATTCTGTCAGTTTTGTAGTAGTTGAGTTTCTAGCCGATTCTTCTTTCCAATGCCCTTAACTCATTTCGAGAAACTCTTTGCTTCCGAGATCGTCTATGAATGCCACTAGACACTCATCTTTGAGAAAGTTGGTTGCTGCATCTCTCTTTTTCGTTAACATTGACATGCAGTGTGCTTGGGCATTTTACCATCCCGCAATCTGTATAATTTCAAAGGTGTACTCCTGCAGTTTAGCAGCAATGCTGGCCAGCCGACGCGTGGACATGTTCGCTGCTCCTGAACTTAGCATAATGTTATAATTGTTCATTTATAACGTGCTTAATACCAACAAGTGGCTTCTAAGCGCAGGATTGGAATTCAAATCTGTGTTGCGCTGCGTTTTCTTGCTTCCAAGATAGACATGTTGCCCCTCAGCTATCCTGCCTCCTCCTGAGCATATGAATGAATGGCCTATGGTCTGTTACCAACTGTCATGATCTCTGCTTCCAAAAGGTCAGGGTTTTCCCAACTCCATTGGAAGCAGATCCATAACCCAGGTTCCGAGTGCCAACCAGTCCCAATTGGGACCTTTTGGACCCAGTCCTGGCGCCAGTGGCACCAGGCTCATAAATATGCCCAGTCCCAGCGCTGGAAGCGCCGGGCTCATAATGCTTGGGTGGACTTACCTTCAGCAGACCATGCTGCTTACTTGCCTGCCAGTTGAGCCTCTGATCCTCTTCTGTTTGGAACTACTTTTCCTGTTGGGTGGGGCTGGAGCCACTCCCTAGATTCAGAACACTGGAACTCTTCTGGAAGGCAGGAACTCTTTTCTTACCAGGAACTCTTTTCTTACTTAGGCGTGGCTGTGGAAGGAGACACCTAAGCACTACAGGAGGCTATTTAAACCACACCCGGTGGTTGAATCTTGCTTTGCGTTATTCTGCAACCTCTGCAGCAGAACGCTCATCGTGTCTTCTGCATCCGGTCCTGGGCCTAAGGAAAAAGGCTTACCATCCTGAATCCAGTCTTCAGCAACACCTATAAAGACAAGAAAGAACAGGTTAGCATTCCGGCATCTGAAAGGCAAAGGCTTACCATCCTGAATCCAGTCTTCAGCAACACCTATAAAGACAAGAAAGAACAGGTTAGCATTCCGGCATCTGAAAGGCAAAGGCTTACCTACTCTTCGTACGCTCCGGAGGCCTTCGGCGCTGCATCCCGCATCTGAAAGACAAAACAAGGTGCGTTTAAAGACATTGGGGAACTTTAATACTCACGTGCCATTACTCCTTTCCACATCTAATCCAGTGGGTATTCCGGCACCCTGCAGCCGCTCCGAACTCGTACCTGCAAAATAAAAAGACAGTTAGAGCGCATAGTGAAGCAGGCAACAAGCGCTTACTTACGTGCTTCCAGGCGCTTCTATTCATCACACGGGCTCCATCTTCAACTCACTTCAGCCCGTCATACGCCATCGCCGGAACCCTGCAAAACAAGAGACATCATTACTAAAGACTTTAAAGACATTTGAATGACTCGAAACTTACTGTTCGTGCAGTAAACGACGGACAGCAGTCCTCTGAAGTCAAGAGGCCTGCGCTACCTATCCAGTGAAGAAACTGGTTACAGCACCCTGCCCCGAGGCAGATGGAGAGCTCGGCATTCACTTACCTAAGGTGAGAGCGTTAACCTTTGGGGGTCTACAGGAGAGGAGAAGAGGAAAGAGATAGGGACACCCCAATAACCCCAGTTCATTAACCCCATATTTTCTATCTGCAGACATCCTACTCTACACGTCAGGCATACAGTGCACAGAGGTCCAGCCCAAAGAGCCAACCGGGTGCTACACATCACCTTTGAAGATACGGTAGTCGCCCAGTCAAGACCGGCGCCTCTGCGAGAATCAGGTGAGCGTTACAGAACGCAAAGCCTACCGCAAAACTCTCGCCCAGGCGCTATGGAAACCTCGGATACTGACCCCCTAGCCCGGTTACTTGGGGAACTAAGGGCAGAAGTGCATGCAGCTCGTCAGGAAACAAATGCTCTAAGAAGGGAACTAATTATTTCCAAGGAGAGAACAGACAATCTTGCTAGGCAAGTGCTACAGTCACAAGCCGGACAGACCCCGTTACCCGCATCAGGGGCAAATCTTCCTTCAACATCCTCTATGAATCCAGTGCAGATCAACCTACCTGGGAATGTACCTCTGGCTCCGCCCGAACGATTTTCTGGTGACCCAAAGAGGTTTGCAGTATTTTTCAATCAGTGCCGGTTGCAATTCTTATGCCGGCCAGCAGCCTTTCCAACTGATCAAGCAAAAGTAGCTTTTGTACTTTCGTACCTTAGTGGCAATGCGGCAGACTGGTCGATCCCTCTAGTTAATCAAGATGATCCGGTTCTCCATGATTTTCAAGCCTTTCAGCTTAGTATGGAAAAACTGTTCGCAAGACATTCACAGGGGCAGGCCTTGGACAATGAGCTTCTTTCGTTGCGACAGGGTAATCAAGACCTTTTGGCTTATATTGCATCTTTCAATAGACTAATAGTGGAAACTCAATGGCCTGAGGACAAAAGGATTACGCTGTTTTATAGAGGTCTACGTGGAGAGCTCAAAGACGTTTTAGCCCAAGTAGTGAATCCCCCACAAGACTGTTCGGATTATATAGACTTGGTCGTTCAAATAGATCACAGGCTGCAGAACAGGAAGGCCGATCGTTCCAAGTTTGATGCTCGAGTATTTTCCAAACCGCCAACTCCTTCCAAAGGAGTAGACTCCGGGGAACCCATGCAAATAGGGGGTCTGAAAGGTCCTCTAACACAAAGGGAGCGGGAAAGGAGGAAACAGTTGCAATTATGCCTATATTGCGGAAACTCAGGGCACTTTCTTCGAGACTGTCCGGTGAAACCTGCCAAGAAGGCAGTAGGAGCTGCAGTTACCAAAGTTACAAACTCTGAGCAGGGAAACGACCTCGCCCGACAAGAATAGAGGTCCTCTTGCCGAGCGTGAAAACCAGTTCCGTGACCTCGCATTTCGTGATACCTATGGTCCTCATTAGCCCTGATAATCCGGATCGATTACATGCAATTGAAGCTTACGTCGACAGCGGTGCCATCGGCAATTATGTGGATCATGAAATGGTTTTGAGGATGAATCTAACTCTTTGTCCCAAGGCTGTAAAGGACGTCATTACTACGGTGGATGGTACGGAGATAGCCTCCGGGCCAGTAACGCATACCACTCAAGAGGTGACGCTAGTAAGTCAAGATGGACACCATGAGAAGATCGTGTTCGATGTGATCAAGGCCCCTCAGTTTCAGATTATTCTAGGAATACCTTGGTTAGAGAAACACAATCCTCTGATCGATTGGCGAGCAAGAACGGTCCAGTTTCCAGAATGTGTCTCTACTTGTCACCCTCCACCTGGTGTTGCACTGGCCGCAATTTCTTCAGAGACTCCCCAGTTACCTCCCGAATACCTAGAATACCAAGATGTTTTCCGGAAGGATCAGGCTAACTCTCTACCTCCTCATAGGTCTTATGACTGCCAGATAGACCTGATACCTGGATCTACTCCTCCTTGTAGTAGAATTTATGCCCTCACCGAGCCTGAGAACCTTCACCTTCGACAATACCTGGATCAATACCTGGCAAATGGGTTTATTCGTCCTTCCAAGTCCCCTGCTTCTTCAGCTTTGTTCTTCGTTCCAAAAAAGGAAGGAGACCTTAGAACTTGTATCGATTATCGCTCCCTGAACCAGATCACCGTTAAGAATAGATATCCGTTACCTTTGATCCCTGAACTCCTGGACCAAGTCAGAAAAGCATGCATATATACAAAGCTGGATCTTAGAGGAGCTTACCACTTAGTACGAGTAAAAGAGGGCGATGAATGGAAGACGGCCTTCCGCACCAAGTATGGGCTATTTGAATATCAGGTCATGCCCTTCGGACTTTGCAATGCCCCGGCCGCCTTTCAATATTTTATGAACGATGTCCTCAGAGAGCTCATAGATGTATGTGTTGTTGTTTACATTGACGACATCCTCGTTTATTCTTCATCGGAATCTGAACATCGGAAACACGTGAAAATGGTCCTTGAAAGATTGCGTCAACACAAACTTTTCGCTAAGTTGGAAAAATGTGTTTTCAACGTGACTGAAGTTGAATTCTTGGGATTCATATTATCACCTGGCGGAGTGCGTATGGATTCAAAGAAGGTCGATGCAGTTCTCAAATGGCCATCACCATCCTCCGTAAAAGGTGTGCAAAGCATGTTAGGCTTCGCTAACTTTTACCGCAGGTTTATCCCCGAATTCTCTCGAATAGTCCAGCCCATCACTGCCTTGTTAAAGAAAAACAAACGTTTTGAATGGTCTACCGAGGCGGAACAAGCTTTCCAGGATTTGAAGACTAAATTTATCTCTGCACCAATCTTAAAACACCCTCGCCCCGAACTCCCCTACATCGTGGAAACTGATGCTTCAAGCCTTGCCATGGGGGCAGTTCTATCACAAAAGGACCCGGTAACCAATCAGTTGCATCCCGTGGCATTTTGGTCCCGCAAATTCTCGCCTCCTGAAATCAATTACACGATTACTGACAAGGAACTTCTGGCTATCAAGTCTGCCTTTAAGGCTTGGCGGCATTATCTGCTGGGGGCCCGACACACCGTTACTGTGATTACGGATCACCGAAACCTGCAATATTTGAAGACCGCAAAAGCCCAATCCTCTAGACAACTCCGTTGGGCATTATTCTTTGCCGAGTTTGACTTCATAATTACCTATCGACCTGGTACAAAGAACGGTAAAGCCGATGCCCTTTCTCGGATGGGAGTGGAAGAACACTTGGTCAACCCTAAACCTGTACCAATCATTCCCGAACAAAGAATTCTGGGTGTAATCGCTACAGAATCCATAGAGGAAGTTAAGGATAAAACCAGGCAACTTGTAACTCCAGCAGACATACAGAATTGGCATCTGCAGGGAAAGGACTTTGCAGTAAAGGACAACTTATTGTATTTCCAAGAACGATTATACCTACCCAGCACAGATTTACAGAAAAAAGTAATCTCTTGTTATCACGACTCTTTAACGGAAGGTCATCCCGGTATAGCCAAGACCTCAGAAAAGATCAAGCGCTACTTCTGGTGGCCGTCTTGGAAAAAAGATATCAGAGACTTTATAATGTCCTGTGGAGTATGCGCCCAAAACAAGAGTCAAAAGGAAAGACCAGCAGGCCTCTTACGCCCTATTGACATCCCACCTCGCCCTTGGCATACGCTTTCTATGGACTTCATCACCGATCTACCTCCATGCTCCGGATACAATACGATTCTAGTAATCGTGGACTTATTCTCCAAGATGGCGCATTTCATTCCGCTCAAAGGCTTGCCAACAGCAGCAACTCTGGCCCGAGAATTTCTCGAAAACATCGTCCGACTGCACGGTTTTCCTTCGGTTCTAATTTCGGATCGAGGTAGTCAATTTATTTCTCATTTTTGGCGAAGTTGCTGTCGGTCGGCTCAAATTGATGTGAGACTATCGACCAGTCACCACCCTCAGACCGACGGACAAACCGAGAGGACCAATCAAACTCTGGAACAGTATTTACGCTGCATGCTGCAACAAACTGAAAAAACTTGGAAACATATCCTTTGGATAGCCGAGTATGCCTACAATAACTCTGTCCATTCGGGAACTGGGAAAACCCCGTTTTTTCTTTTGTACGGCAGTCACCCTTGAACCTCGGAGTTGGATCCCCTCCAAGATCTTGAAACACCAGCAGTAGACTACCTGCATTCTACAATCACCCAAGCCTTTAAGGAAGCTGTTTCTCACCTTCAAAGGGCTAAAGAACAATACAAGAAAGGAGCAGATCAACATCGGAAGGAAGCCCCTCACTATCAAGTAGGGGATCAAGTCTGGTTATCCACCAAATATCTATCTCTAAAAGGGCCACGCACATTCAACCCAAGATACCTTGGTCCCTATTCCATCACTACCATAGTAAACCCAGTAGCGGTCAAGTTGGACTTGCCCCGGCACATGAAGATACATCCGGTCTTCCACGTCTCTCTATTAAAACCCGTGCAACCTCAAACCCGACTAACCAAATCTCCAAAACCTATCCTAGTGGATGGAGAACTCGAGTTTGAAGTCAAAAGCATTCTGGACTCCAAGATCTCCAAATCTAAACTATTCTACCTAATTGACTGGAAAGGCTACGGCCCCCAAGAGAGATCCTGGGAACCTGCTGAATATGTCCACGCTCCTCGCCTAATCAAAAGATTTCACCGAACATTTCCTGACAAGCCAAAACCCCCGGAGAAGCCCGGTTTGGGAGGGGCCTTGAGGGGGGGTACTGTCATGATCTCTGCTTCCAAAAGGTCAGGGTTTTTTCCCAACTCCCTTGGAAGCAGATCCATAACCCAGGTTCCGAGTGCCAACCAGTCCCAATTGGGACCTTTTGGACCCAGTCCTGGCGCCAGTGGCACCAGGCTCATAAATATGCCCAGTCCCAGCGCTGGAAGCGCCGGGCTCATAATGCTTGGGTGGACTTACCTTCAGCAGACCATGCTGCTTACTTGCCTGCCAGTTGAGCCTCTGATCCTCTTCTGTTTGGAACTACTTTTCCTGTTGGGTGGGGCTGGAGCCACTCCCTAGATTCAGAACACTGGAACTCTTCTGGAAGGCAGGAACTCTTTTCTTACCAGGAACTCTTTTCTTACTTAGGCGTGGCTGTGGAAGGAGACACCTAAGCACTACAGGAGGCTATTTAAACCACACCCGGTGGATGAATCTTGCTTTGCGTTATTCTGCAACCTCTGCAGCAGAACGCTCATCGTGTCTTCTGCATCCGGTCCTGGGCCTAAGGAAAAAGGCTTACCATCCTGAATCCAGTCTTCAGCAACACCTATAAAGACAAGAAAGAACAGGTTAGCATTCCGGCATCTGAAAGGCAAAGGCTTACCATCCTGAATCCAGTCTTCAGCAACACCTATAAAGACAAGAAAGAACAGGTTAGCATTCCGGCATCTGAAAGGCAAAGGCTTACCTACTCTTCGTACGCTCCGGAGGCCTTCGGCGCTGCATCCCGCATCTGAAAGACAAAACAAGGTGCGCTTAAAGACATTGGGGAACTTTAATACTCACGTGCCATTACTCCTTTCCACATCTAATCCAGTGGGTATTCCGGCACCCTGCAGCCGCTCCGAACTCGTACCTGCAAAATAAAAAGACAGTTAGAGCGCATAGTGAAGCAGGCAACAAGCGCTTACTTACGTGCTTCCAGGCGCTTCTATTCATCACACGGGCTCCAACTTCAACTCACTTCAGCCCGTCATACGCCATCGCCGGAACCCTGCAAAACAAGAGACATCATTACTAAAGACTTTAAAGACATTTGAATGACTCGAAACTTACTGTTCGTGCAGTAAACGACGGACAGCAGTCCTCTGAAGTCAAGAGGCCTGCGCTACCTATCCAGTGAAGAAACTGGTTACAGCACCCTGCCCCGAGGCAGATGGAGAGCTCGGCATTCACTTACCTAAGGTGAGAGCGTTAACCTTTGGGGGTCTACAGGAGAGGAGAAGAGGAAAGAGATAGGGACACCCCAATAACCCCAGTTCATTAACCCCATATTTTCTATCTGCAGACATCTTACTCTACACGTCAGGCATACAGTGCACAGAGGTCCAGCCCAAAGAGCCAACCGGGTGCTACACATCACCTTTGAAGATACGGTAGTCGCCCAGTCAAGACCGGCGCCTCTGCGAGAATCAGGTGAGCGTTACACCAACTGAAATGTTGTGCACCCCACATATGTTCTGAAATATTCCACTGCCCAGGCACATGCTAACATTTATTTTTCCACTGTGGAATAGTTCATTTCAGCCTGGGACAATGCCTTGGAAGCGAACACCTCAATATGTTCTGCATCACCTTTCTTCTGTGTTACGGTAGCCCACTGGCCATACACACTGGCATCAGTTGTAATGTTGGTCTTCCACAACGGATTGATGCACTCTTTGACCTTGTCAACCGCCTTCATTTGCTCTTGGTGCCAGCTGTACACAGCCCCTTTCATTAGCAATTTCCCCAGAAGTCTCTGAGAACCTCAGAACAAATTTAGCTTAGTATTCTGCGAGGCCCAAAAACAACCTCAGTTCTTCTTTGTTCGCAGGCTCTGGGGCTCTCACGATTGCCTGTAACAAGTTCCTCTTCGGTCTGATTCCCTCCCTCAAAATCGTGTAGCCCAGCCACTCCACTTCCTTTGCTTTAATTACACACTTGTCATAGCGCAGTCTCACTCCTGCTTCCCGGAATTTGGTGAAACCTTCCATAGTACGATGTCATAGGTCTCAACTTTCTCGGCATAGATCAAGATGTCATCTTGAAAATAAGACACATTGCCTATATTACGCAGCAGAGAGGCCTTCATCCGCTGAAGGGCTGACACCGCCAAGGACAACCTGAATGGCATGCGGGTAAATTGATATGTGCCAAATGGTGTAATGAACGCGGTGAAGGGGCTTGATTCCTTATATAGGCTGTTCTGGTGGTATGTGTCCCTTATATCAAGTTTAGAGAACACCTTGACTTCCTTCATAATGAGGATCAGGTCATTTATGCTTGGGAGGGGGTAGCTGTCCGTGATCACCTCCTGATTCAAGCTGCGCAGATCGATGCACACTCTGATATCACCCGAGTGCTGTTTTTTTATAAGGACCACTGGGCACAGTCATTCAGATGAGTCTACCGTCTCTATTGTGCCGTCCTTCAACATCCTTTCTAATTGCGCCTGCAGGGCTTCCGTCGACGTCGTTGGCACCGGTCTCACCTTGTGCTGTAACGGAATGACGTTGTGTTTCAACATGATCTTTTGGACATAGTTATTTATTCTTCTGCTATTTTCAGAAACTAACTGGGGAAATTCTTCTCTGGACAACGGTGCCCCTCCTGTATTCACCAACAATACCGGGTCTCCTGTGCTGGGATCCAGCCTGATGTTCAATTTGGCCTGGTCATCCCACCCAAACACAGAAAGGCCCTCCTCTGAAAAATAAACCCTGGTCTGCGTCACTCTGCCCTTGAATTCAATGGTACTACGGATGTACCCCAATAGATTCATGCTGGGACCATGTCCTTGTACGTGCGAATCAGTAATATCATTAGGTCTGACGGGCAAGCCATCACTCTCGTATCATTTCCATCCACCTTCATTACGCATTGTGGTTTTTCCCTTCAGGCCTTCCCACAGTTCGTCATTATTATTGTGGGTCTCCCATCTTTATCTGAAGACTCCCCGTCTCTCGCATCTTCGCTCATCACCGACTCAGTCATCTTCTTACCTCGCCATTTACAAACTATCGCTATGTGGCAAACATCCTACAGTTCGAGCATTGTTCCTGGTTCGACGCTCTCTGTCATTCGCAAGGTGTCTGGTGCACCTGTGGCATTTCAAGGGTTCTCGTCTCCCTCTTTTCTCTTCTCTGGCGTTTTGACTGCCAATTGTCTTTTTTCCCTTTGAACTGCACGGCATGTACATCCGGTACTGGCAGACTTCCTGCCAATTCTGTGCATCTACACAACGTTTCCTCCACTGCCCTGGCAATTAGCCTTGTTCAGCTGCAGCTATTTCATACATGCCAACCCTCCCGATTTAGGCGGGAGACTCCCGAATTTTCAGTGAAAAATATAGCTATTTTTCACATTCTCCCCCCTAAAATTACTTTAGCCCCAATGCATTCCTATGGGGAGATGTAGTTCTCCCGATTTCCCTGTGAAAATCTCCCTCCCAGGTGGCTCTGAATGTTGGCATGTATGCTATTTCTCCAGTATACATTTATCCTGTACTTTCCTGTTAGTGTGCACCATCAACATGTCACAAATCCTTTCTTCCACATTATATTTGAAGGCGCACAAGGCGGCTAACACCCATCTTGGTGACATAGTCAAACACTGGTTTCGTAGGTTCTTACTTCTTGCTGTAAAATGTTATCCTGTGTAGTACGATGTTCTCTTTACCAGAGAACTGCTTCATAATCTTCTGCACCACCTCATATAAACACCAGCCAAAAATGTCCCGAACACTGTTTCAAGTTCCAGTTACCTTCACTGTCAGCCATGTGGGCGTATAGAACCAAAACATATATTTCGTTCCTACCTGAATACAATTAAATAACTCAACTCTCATAAAAAATGCAATTTAACTGTTGCCCGCAACATGAAAAAAATAGAACAATTTTTAAACGTTTTAGTGATATAGGAGTGAAGGCTGGATAAAACAAAAAAAACGTCGATCACCGCTTCACAATAACACAGCTCGGTCTGCTGTTGGTTCAGTCTAATCATGTTGTGGTGACACGAGCTACTACAACCCCTCCCTCTGCGGTAGGGGCGGCGCTCCAGCTCAAACAGCCAATCGGGTCAAGAGGGAGGTGCCCCCGGAAGACAGACGAAGAGCAGCGGGTTCTCGAATTACAGGGAAACCAAACATCTTATAACACCCGGCGCCCACTCTAGTGGGCCATGGCCAATGAAAACCGGACGTTCCAGTAACCGGAGCACCTGCCAGATGTAATTATTAGCAGCTACTTGTGTTCGGGGGCGTAATCCGCGTCCCAGCCTTTTGCATAGTGAATGAACGAGAGGGCTTCACCGGCCATGCAGCAGGGAATGCTGATCCGACCGGCATAGCCTGGTAAGAAAAAACATCTGTCTATCAAGAAAAACAAAAAAAACAAAAAAAGGTTCCGATGAACTGCAGTGTTTATTTAAGTTTTTAAAAAAGAGGATCAAGTATCTATGGGATGGAAAGGTTTCCCAGGCAGAGATGCGGACTTCCTTTCCATAGACTTGTAATGAAGGGGAGCAGAAAGATGCGGCATGTGTACAGACTCCGCCTTCCCTCACCAGCATCACATTCCCATTAATTCACAACATCATTTAAAAGACCCCACCGAATTATTACAGTTCAATGTTTTCAACCATCTGCATAACGACTGGTACACTGTCAAAAAGAGTGTGTGATGTATGCTAAAACTTCGTAAAGACTCGTAGTACGTTTTAGTGAATGTGGGAAGTTCCTCTAACAGATACGTTTAAATATTATGCTTCGTTCCCCTAATTTAGTATTTATACTTAACACTCAGTTTACCCATTTTTGTAAATGTCTAATGCCCTCCATGTTTTTAAAACATTTTTTTGTCAGAAACGTCCCCTAAAAGCCACATATTTTTTTTATTATTTTTTTTTTTTTTATTGAAACTTCAGCTCAGTATGCCTGTTAGCGAACTAACAGGCAACCACACTTTTGTTACAGTTGGATATCATTGTTCCTTTGATATCTACAAAACATTGACAGTTGATAAAAAAGAAAGAGGACTTCTTTCCCATTGAAGACATTATGTAACATTGTCATCTACTTTGACAATTTGTTTTGCATGAATTCCTTAAAGTGATTTCCCATTTAAATGTAGAGAATCTACAAAGTTCACAATGGCACAGGTCAACTTGATGTTCTGCCCTGTTACCGCGTAAGACCACCAGTTCTGGGAATCGGAATCAACAGGTGTAAAGTCTCCTAGATGGTGCACTCGTGTGATGATCGCAGGGCATCTTGTAATTAGATGTTGGATGGATTTGATTTGGAGATTGCAGAAACGGAAAAGATTGCCATTTGTTTTGTCGATGTGTCTTAGAGATTGTATTTCTCTGGTGTGCAGGGCATTCAAACGCAGCCTCAAAAATTGGTCGCGATGATGTCGTGATGGACACGTGACCAGATAACGACTTTGGACATTGAGTTTGTGCTCGCCGATTCCTGATCTCAAGAACGTAGGTTTTGTTAGTAACAAGTCATAATTTTGAATCCAGCACCATAGTTCAAATTTCTTCTTGACACATTGCGGTTGGTTAAGTAGATCATCTAGGCTTAGATCTGCGTTGGTTAGGACTGCTTCCAGGAGCTGTTGCCAAATTTTAAGTAGGCTTGGTAGCCCGCTTCCCGATTGATGTTCAAATATTTTATATGCCAGGTTTAGTGGATTCAGCTTCATCTTGCGTAGTAACATCAGGGACTTCCACATGACGCAACTATGCAGTGAGTTTAGTGAAAAGAGTTTAGTGAAAGTTCGTATCGAAGAGACAATATTGAAATGTAAGAAGGTAAGTGCAATACTCGACGCCAGAATAGACCTTCGAGCTGCTGCCAGAATTGGGCGTCGATATTCCATCCCGATTTGGACCCAAAAGTGATGGCTGGTAAGACCTTTTGTATGTAGAATGTTAGTACTGGTTCGAATGAGAGTTTTCCGTATTGCTTGTTTATTTTTGATGCTTGAATGCTAAATTGGATCATTCGATTTACAAGGTCCATTTTCCAGTGATGTTCGTTGATAGAAGTATTAAATATGATAGCAGATAGAATTTACCAGACTCAAAGGGATTCCGTTGATCTTCCACGAGAAGGCCTTCTGTTTTTTGGTGCCGCCTGCTCCTATAGTCACAATCTTGGTATTATACGTGTTTAATTCTAGCTCGTTCTCATTAACATACTCGTGCAGATTTGTTAGAAGCCGTTGGAGGCCGATCTGCGTGAGATCTAATAGGACGAGATCGTCAGCGTAAGTTATGCAACGGATTTCGATGTTGTTTATCTTTGGTGGAAAGCAACGGACAGATTCTAGATGATTTGGTAGATCAGCAATGAACAGTTTAAAAAGTTCGGCTGCCAGGGGGCATCCCTGTTTCACGCCTTTGTCAGTTGTTATTTTTTTCGATAAATCGCCTTGATTATTTATGCAGATCCGAATGGAGGTACTGGAATGCAACGCTTTAATTGGTTGGAGCAGATTTTGTGGACAATTCCAGAGTGATAGTTTCTGCCAGAGCTTTGCGCGATTGACGCTGTCAAAAGCGCCTCGAAGGTCAATGAAAGCCAGATGAAGTTTTCTTTTTGCTTTTATGGATTCCAATTTCAGTATGTTGAGGATCAGTAAATTCACCTCAACTCCAACTCCTTTTGTGAATCCAGTTTGGCGAACGTCATATATGTCATGATGCCTAACTCCAAGGTGCCAGACAAGACCCAGCTACCCCAGAGGCAGACATCATGTCTTCAAGGGAAGTCACAACAGCCTCAAGTTGTTGCTCTTTGGACTCAGTCTTGGCGCCTTTGGCGCCAGGCTCATATCGGGCCACAGTCCTGGCGCCATAGGCGCCAGGCTCATAAAAGGGGACTTTGTGTTAAAGGTGCTTAGTGTTAACTTACCTGATGCAGACCATGCTGCAACATCCAGGCCTTCTGAGGCCTGAATGGGACTACTTTATCTTTGGAACTACTTAACCACACGGGTGTGGTCAGGGGAGGAATACATACGTGAGAGGAAGGATACATACCTGGAACTACTTTGAAGGCTATTTAAGCCACACCCAAGCAGCAACTCACGCTTCGCGTTGTTCTGCATCTAGCAGCTGGACGCTCACCGTGTTTGCTCCTGCATTCTGTCTTCTGCCACTCCTGCCAGCATCCTGGAACACCTGCAAAGAGAGAAGAGAAGAGAAAAGGGTAAAGAAGAGTCCTTACCTGCTAAATCCGCATTCCGGAGACATCTCGCCGACGGTCCTGAAAAGGAAGACATCCATTTAAAAGCACATCGTATCGATCGCTGCAGCGCCACATCTCACTCACCTGTACAAGGTACCACCACGTTCTACGGCGACATCTGGACTCGCAGCCACATCACCGCGCCTAGGGAGAAAAAGACAAGAATAAAGGTGAGAGGGGAAAGAAAACAAGGAAACCTTAATTTCCATTACAAAGCTTACCTGTTGGGTTATTCCAACTTCATTTCGGGTCGGTGCCGCATCATGGCATTTCCGGACCCCGGCCCCTAAGGGGAAAAAGAGACATCAGCGTTAGTGGGCGCATGAAAAGACGTTACCCAACGCCCATTAAAGACTTACCTGATTTCTTCTGGATTGATCTTTGTTTCGGGTCGGTGCCGCATCCAGGCATTTCCGGACCCCGGCCCCTATGGGGAAAAAAGACATCAGCGTTAGTGAGCGCATTGATACAAGGACACTGAGAGAACTCTCATCAAGCTCACCAGAGTCTCATTCTTCGGTTCCACAGCTCTTCTCGGAATAGTTTCCGCACCTGAAAAAGAGACAACGAACAATTATTATTGCGGAATCATACTCATTAACAGAATCCTTACGGTACTATACCGGGAAAACAAAACTTGAACCCTCTACAATCAAAATCCCAGTGAAGTAACTGGATACAACGCGCCCCTGCATGAGAAGCAGGATGGAGAGCTCAACCTTTCAAACCCTAAGGTGAGACTTCACGTGGGGGTCGCAGGAGGGTTTCGTAGAGGGGTGAGAAGGGAGCGGGAGGCTTATACTTTCTCCCGCAGATTGTTAATACTCCCTTTCCACATACAGAAAGATATTCCTGCGAGCCAGACAAGCCAGATTCGAAGGTCCGGTCCAGCCCATCTTCCGGGTCCTGCGCTTCACCATAGAAGAAGCAACAACACTCCAAACCAGAACTGCGCCTCCGTGGGAGTAAGGTGAGCGTAACAATATATCTCTTCATTCTTAGACCACAGTTCAAGTCGTTGTCGCAGGAAAGAGGTAAACAAATTTCCTATCGTGTCTAACAGGGCAATCGGGCGACAGTTGTTAGGATCAGCCCGATTCCCTTTCTTGTATATAGGCACGATAATGGCCTCACGCCAGGACTCTGGAATTGTCTTCAAAGAGGACAAAGAACAGATCAAGGCTTCTATGAAGATTGAACATTGCTCCGCATTTTGTTTTAGCATCGTGTTTGATATCATATCCGGACCTGCAGCGTGTGAGTTTTTTAATGCGCGTATTGCAGTTATGATGTCATCTTGAGGGATTTGCAGGTCCCATGGAGTCTCAGTGTCGGGTGAGTCAGTCACTGGTTCGCTCACCGAAGACCTGAGAATTATTGTGAAATGAGACTCCCATGTGGATGCTGAAATTTCATTTAATGGTGTTGGTAAATTGCATGAGTTTCCTGCATTTAAAATAGCCCAAATTTCACGAGAGTTTTTTGTTACTAGCCTTTTCATCATTAGTTCTGCTTTGTCTTGTTCGATGATGGTCTTTTGAGATTTTAGCCAGTTTCTGTAAGTTTGGCATCGAACTCGGATAACTCTTTCAAGGTTGTTATCATGTGAGCCTAGAGAGAAAGACTTCTTTAGTGCTCTTATGTCACGGTGCATCCTCCTTTTTGCATTTGTTATTAGTTGGGATGAGAGGTGTCTATGGGAAATACCCATGACTCTATCAGATGTTTTGACAGTGATGAAGTTGGCCAAGAGTGGTGCATAGTCTATCGACTGTTGTTTTGACAGTGATGAAGTTGGCCAAGAGTGGTGCATAGTCTATCGACTGTTCCTCACTTTGCATAAAGAGTTGCTGATTTAAGATGTGGATTTGAGAATTATTCATCTGGAGTCGATTGCCTCTGGCATTCACAGATAAGGAGAAATCATAGGTCTTCTCTCGATCTGGCCATTCTAGTAGGCAAGAGAAACGCAGCAGATCGTGATCGCTGTTAATCATCGTGCGTACTTCGAGATTCAGATCTTGAGCAAAGAACGATTGAGATACCCAGAAGTAATCAATGATTGAGCACGATTTAGAGTTCGACCATGTTGTGCACGGTGGTTGGTCGCCTTTCACATTGCCATTGACCATTTGGCAATTTCGATTTTGTAGTGCCGCGGTCCACATTTGGCCTCTACTGTTCACCTCTTCAGTCAGTAAAGCAGAGAAATGCTTTGAGACACTATTGAATTTAAACCATGTACAATTTAGGTCGCCGCAGCATATGATTAAGGTGTTCGAGTAAGATGTTAAGAATTCGTCCATGGAAGATGTTATGGAGTTTAAGAAATCCTTGGTACTGATTTTATCGGGATTCCAATATCCATTTATGAGTAACAGAGGTTTTCTTGCTGATGGATTGTCGTTGCCAGTCTGCATTAGGATCACTTGAACATAGGGATTTGGGCAGCTTGAATTCACAATTGACCACCAGGTATTGATTTTTATTAGTGTCAACAGGCCCGATGACGGTCGCCCTTGTGCCATTTTGATGGCTGGGTTCATTAGGGTGACATAGCCGTCCCTTGAGGGAGCTTCACTTAGCCAAGTTTCCTGGAGGCATATGGCAAAGACATTTTCCATTGAAGCATCGAATCTGTTAAACAAGTGAGTGAATCCTCGAGTGTTCCATGAGAGAAATTCACATGTCTGGTCGATTACGGCTTGTGATGGCTACTTAAAGTTGAACTTGTTGTTCCGGGTTCCATACGTATTGGACGGTTGTCTTTGGGAGTCGATGTTGTGGTGACGATGGTCAACAGAAGGTTGGCTCTGCGTAACTCACAGCGTTGGTCAGAATGAGTGTCATTCGACTCAGAGTTCATTCCTAGAGTGCTTGTTGTTGAGCAGATGTTAATTGGTTCGAGAGTGAGGTCAAATCCAAATACAAGCAATTCATCTACAGCATTGCCAGCTGGCAGCATTGCAACCCTGTGTGTGTGTGTGTGCCGTGCGGGCGGACCACAGGCAGCACAGCGGAGAGAGTAGGGGGCAGGGGAATAACTGTCAAAACTACCCAAATCCTTCCTCCCTTCCTCCTCACCTTTGCCTTCGTGGGCGTCTTCCTGTAGAGTAGCCCTTCTTCTCCTGCGTGTTTCCTTAGGCTCTTTAGTTTTCTTTTTCTCGTGTAAATAAGGTCGGTCTCCACTGGAAGCCACGCTGTTGGGGAGAGAATCCCCCAGAGAGCGAGGCTCCGCAGGGAGACCGTCCTCCAACGGGGAAAAAAGCCTCCCGGCAAAAACCCTGTGCTGAATTGCTGGATTTCTGGATTGCCGGCTTGCTGGTTTGCGGGATTGTTGGATTGCGGGATTTGGAAGGAGACCTACTTCCCTCTTTGTGTAGTGCCTGGGTTCCGGACGAGAAGCCTCGAGGAATCAGACGCACTCCTTTGCCGACAACGAGGTAGCAGCCGGGGGATATAACCAACGGAATAGTCAGGGGAGGCAAGAAGGTAAGAAGCGAGGAAGCTGGAGCTGAAGAGGAAGTTCCGATACACGGGGTGTACGGACGAAGGAGAGCGGAACAGGAGAAAAACAGGTAAGAACAAGGTAGTTGAAAGTAATGAAGACAGAGCAGCAACCGAAGGGACGGTCGCGGGAGAGAAAGTCAGAAGCAAATAACGCGGAGCGTTAGCTCACAGAATGAAAATACACTAGCGTTGGCAGCACGGAGAAAGAACCGAAGGTGCAACGCGAAGAACGCCAGCACCGTCTCCAGTATAAGGAGTGGGCGGCCATCTTGAAAAAGCACTAGACCGCGCACTGCGGAACGTTGCAAGAACGTAACGACCCATTCAATGGCGTCTCCATGAATGCCACAATTTCCATTGGGGAAGCATGACAGTATGCCTCCTTCTCACCGGGGGGCCTCCCGGTTTCCCTGGGTGGAGACGATGAAACTTCCGAACTAGCATGGGAGCATGTATATGATGGTGGGGTTCCCAAGTGCGTTCTTCAATAGAGTAACCCTTCCAATGGACCAAGTATTGGAGCTCTCCCTTGAAGTAACGGGAATCCACTAGATAAGAGACCTCATACTCCTCAGGTTCACTGGGCTTGTTATATGTGAGTCGGGTGGTTCTTCTTCGGTAAGGATCTGGACGGTATTCCTTCAGCAATGAGGAATGGAACACCGGATGAACTCGACGTAGTTGAGTGGGAAGTTCTAACTGGAAAGCCACTGGGTTGATCCTTTTCTTGATCTTGTAGGGTCCGATATATTTTGGCGCGAATTTCCCAGAGTGAACCCACCGGGGTAGAAACTTTGTAGCCAACCATACCTTGGACCCTTCTCTCCAGGGTGGATTAGGAAGTCTTTTCTTGTCAGCCCATCTCTTGTACTCCTTGCGGCTAGCCGATAATGTATTACCGGCGAGCTGATGGGTTTCCTTAAGTGATTGAACTAAAAATTCAATAGAGGGCAATCTTGAAGGTTCAGGTAGTCCTACCGACATATGGCGAGGGTGATATCCATATGTACAAAAAAACGGACTCATTCTGATGGCCGTGTGGCGGGTATTATTGTATGCAAATTCTGCAGATGGGAGATAGAGATTCCAATCTTCCTGTCGCTGGCTACAGAAACAACGTAGGTACTGTTCCATAGTTTGATTCAATCGCTCAGTCTGTCCATTGCTCTGGGGGTGAAAGCCGGATGAAAGGGCCCTCTGAATACCCAACTGTTTACATAACGAGGTCCAGAAAAGCGAGGTAAACTGGGAGCCCCTGTCGGACACCACTGTCTGAGGAAGGCCATGAAGTTTTACAATGTCTCTAAAAAAGACTCTGGCTGTTTCCGGAGCCGAAGGTATTCCTTTTAAGGATGTGAAATGAGCCAATTTGCTGAGAGAATCCACCGTAACCATGATGGCAGTCTTCCCTTGGGAGGACGGAAGATCGACCACAAAATCGATCGAAATATGAGTCCACGGTTGAGATGGTATTGGTTCTTGTTGAAGTAGACCAAGCGGGCGAGACGTTTGGTGTTTACTGATGGCGCAAATAGGGCAAGTAGCGACATACGTCTTGACATCGCTATTGCAATTGGGCCACCAGAAATATCGCGAAACCAGATCCTGGGTAGCTTTCTGGCCCTTGTGCCCTGCCAATGGAGTGTCATGACACCAGGACAAAACAAGAGTCTGCAGTTCCTTGTCGGGAAGATATAAAGCTTGTTTTCTGAAGTATAATCCAGATCTTTCTTGTAACTGCGCTCCTAATGCCTGGGAAGGTTTATTGTGGGTGAGACTGTCTCTGGTAGCATTGAGAAAGGTATTGGCAATGATCCGAAAAGATTTGTTCGACAGTATTCTTTCAGATCTCCTCGTTGATTCAACCTCCATACCTTGGCTTCGGGATAAAGCATCAGCCAGAACGTTTTCTTTTCCCGGGATGTAAGAAATAGTGAAATCGAATTGGGAGAAAAAATATGCCCATCTGGCATGCCTAGCATTTCTGCATTCCATTTGTTGGAGTATCTTCAGGTTTCTGTGGTCTGTACGAACAGTAAATTGATGAACAGCTCCTTGTAACAGGTGCCGCCACTCTTCACAGGCTAATTTGATAGCCAACAGTTCCCGTTCTATCACTGAGTAGTTCCGTTCACTGGGGGTAAGAGTGCGTGATAGATAAGCCACTGGATGTTCTTTGTCGTCTGTATGCCTTTGTAGCAGTACTGCACCTATCGCTCCGTCAGAAGCGTCAGCCTCTATTATGAAAGGATGTGCTTGGTTCGGTTGTATTAATATGGGAGCAGACGTAAAGGCTTGTTTCAATGACAAGAATGCCTGATCAGCTCCGGGAGACCAGTTGAATGCCACTCCCTTCTTCAGTAGGGCTGTGATAGGAAGTACCATGTTGGAAAATCTCGAAATGAATTGCCTGTAAAAGTTGGCTAACCCCAAGAACCGCTGAATGTCCTTGACGTTCTTGGGTGTAGGCCATTGTAAGATGGCTTTTATCTTCCCGGGATCCATACGTATTCCTTCCTTAGTCAAGATAAAGCCAAGATAGGACACTGAAGAGGAGTCAAAAATACACTTCTCTGGTTTCACAAATAATTGGTTCTGCAGGAGTCTTTGAAGCACCTCCCTTACATGATGGTGATGTTCTTTGGGCGAGTTCGAATACACCAATATGTCATCCAAGTATACCACTACAGTGGAGAAGAGAAGATCCGAAAATAACTTGTCAATAAAACGCTGAAAAATGGCAGGAGCGTTTACTAACCCAAAAGGCATTACCTTATACTCAAAATGACCTAAGGGTGTCCGAAAAGCGGTCTTCCACTCGTCACCAGCCCGGATCCTGAGTAAATGGTACGCTCCCCTCAGGTCCAGCTTTGTAAAAATGGTGGCTCCTTGTACTGCCTGTAAGACCTCCTTAATAAGAGGCATCGGATACCGGTCTTTGATTGTTACGTGGTTAAGACCACGATAGTCAATGCACGGTCTAAGTTCGGAGGTTCCTTTTTTGGAGATGAAAAACAATGAAGCTCCAGCTGGGGATTTCGATTCCTGAATGAGTCCATTATGAAGGTTACTGTCTAAGTATTCTTTGAGAGCCTGACGTTCCGGCAAAGATAGAGGAAACATCCGCCCAAAAGGGATTTGTGCTCCTGGTACAGTCTCAATGGCACAATCTCCATTTCTGTGAGGAGGAAGGAGATGTGGCTGATGATCTAGAAACACTTCCCTGAACTCCAAGTAATGAGACGGAATCGGGTGAATAGAGGCTGCTGACAAGGACTGTGCAGAATCTAATCGAGGCGGAGAAATAAGTCCTTGAAAACAGCTCTCGGCACAGAAAGAGGACTTGAAATGAATGGTATTGGCTGTCCAGTTGATGGTAGGATTATGGCGGCGTAACCAAGGGATCCCCAGAATGATGGGGAAATGAGCTGCACGAATGAGGTCAAACACCATCATCTCCTGGTGTTGAAATATCTTGATGCTGACTGGCTCTGTTTCAAACTGGATGGGTCCGGAGGATAAGGGAAGGCCATCTACACCTTCCACGGGTACTGGCTGTAATTTTTTGCGAAGGGGTAGCCCGTTCTTCTCTGCCCATTGTATATCAACAAAATTTCCAGCGGCACCGCAATCCAACATTGCAATTACTTCCCATGGTTCTGAATGTCTGCTTGTGAGTTGAACGGGAAAAACCATCAGACGAGTATCGTCATTGGAAGGCGCCGGTAAGTGATTTACGCAGGGAGTCGATCTTCTTTCCCCGGACCTTCCCCTGTTCAGGTTCGGGGGGGAGCGTTTCCCTGTCGTCGAGGAGGTACTTCTGGACAGTTGCGTAAGAGATGTCTTTGAGAACCGCAATACATACAGAGACCTAGGTCTCTTCTCCTCCTTCTTTCATCCGAGGTTAACGGACCTCGTGTGGTCCCTATTTGCATAGGTTCCTCTCCCTGAGGGGAACCTGCATGTCTATCCTGGGAAGGTGGATGGAATATAGGCATCCGTGTTGCTGGATTTCTTCTGCGTTCTTGCCTCCTTTCGCCTATCCGGAATTCGATTTGGAGAGCCAGAGTCACTAGATCCTGAAAAGAAGGTGGTCTTCCGGTTCTGGCTATTTCGTCCTTGATCTCGTCATTTAAACCTCGGCGAAACAAGGTTTGTTTGGCAGAATCAGGCCAATCAGAGTTTACGGCGAGTCTCGTGAAGGACGAGACGTATGTTTGCACATCCAGACTACCCTGTTTGAGATCTATTATTTGTTCATAGGATGAGAACTGAACCTCAGGTCGTTCAAATCGTGTCTTGAACAATTGTGTAAATGCTGCGTAGTCATTAATAGCAGGGTCAGACTGGGTTATAAGAGGGGTTGCCCAAGCTAAGGCATTCCCAGCTAGATTTGAAACAAGAAATCCCACTTTTGCTCTGTCGGAGTCAAAAGCTCTTGGGCGGAAGGCAAAATAGATCATGCAAGAGTCTAGAAATTCCCTTAGGGATCCTGGATTTCCATCGTAATTACCAAAAGGTAGAGGGAGAGGAGGCAGATCTCTCCTATGATCATCACGAGTATTAACTTGCTGACGTAAGATCTGGTTTTCGTTCTTAAGTGTCTGTACTTCTGCAGTCAAACTTTGTATAGCCCCTACTAGCTCTTGATATTGTTCAAGCGAAGCCATT
Organism: Ambystoma mexicanum; assembly: GCF_040938575.1. NCBI lineage: Eukaryota > Metazoa > Chordata > Amphibia > Caudata > Ambystomatidae > Ambystoma > Ambystoma mexicanum. The sequence goes on from NC_090921.1 coordinate 298,951,469, forward strand.
GATACTTCCTGGCGTTGCACGCTGTCAAAACTACCCAAATCCTTCCTCCCTTCCTCCTCACCTTTGCCTTCGTGGGCGTCTTCCTGTAGAGTAGCCCTTCTTCTCCTGCGTGTTTCCTTAGGCTCTTTAGTTTTCTTTTTCTCGTGTAAATAAGGTCGGTCTCCACTGGAAGCCACGCTGTTGGGGAGAGAATCCCCCAGAGAGCGAGGCTCCGCAGGGAGACCGTCCTCCAACAGGGAAAAAAGCCTCCCGGCAAAAACCCTGTGCTGAATTGCTGGATTTCTGGATTGCCGGCTTGCTGGTTTGCGGGATTGTTGGATTGCGGGATTTGGAAGGAGACCTACTTCCCTCTTTGTGTAGTGCCTGGGTTCCGGACGAGAAGCCTCGAGGAATCAGACGCACTCCTTTGCCGACAACGAGGTAGCAGCCGGGGGATATAACCAACGGAATAGTCAGGGGAGGCAAGAAGGTAAGAAGCGAGGAAGCTGGAGCTGAAGAGGAAGTTCCGATACACGGGGTGTACGGACGAAGGAGAGCGGAACAGGAGAAAAACAGGTAAGAACAAGGTAGTTGAAAGTAATGAAGACAGAGCAGCAACCGAAGGGACGGTCGCGGGAGAGAAAGTCAGAAGCAAATAACGCGGAGCGTTAGCTCACAGAATGAAAATACACTAGCGTTGGCAGCACGGAGAAAGAACCGAAGGTGCAACGCGAAGAACGCCAGCACCGTCTCCAGTATAAGGAGTGGGCGGCCATCTTGAAAAAGCACTAGACCGCGCACTGCGGAACGTTGCAAGAACGTAACGACCCATTCAATGGCGTCTCCATGAATGCCACAATTTCCATTGGGGAAGCATGACAATATCCAGCATTGCAAGAGTAGGGGTGGGGGGCACGAAAAAAGTCCTGCAACGTTTTCCCCCCAAACTGCCCACTCCTGCCCCAATCTACTGTTTTTGCAGATGGCATTTTAACACACCAAAAATGTAACAGAAACATATCTTTTGGAGCTCTGTCCTGGCGCTTTAGGGCAATGCAAATCTCCTAATTTGCATATGGATTGCACCAACAGAAATGTCGTCACAGAAATGGAAATCGCAGGGGGTATCATCAGTCTTTGATACTTGGAGGCACCATGGAAGTGACTTTAGAATTAGTTGCCATAAGTAAGCCAAGTGGTAAATAACTTTGTGGTGCAAAATACCTAAATTTCACAATTATTATATATTGAACAACTCTATAGTCATTAGGCTTTTTTTTAAATAACCGTATGATATATTAACATAAGCAATGAAATGAATCACTTACAGAGCTGCCGATAAGACACAGTGCGACTAAAGGATTTGCCCAGGATCACACACTTAGGTTAAACGGTGAAACCGGGATGTGGACAATTTAAGCAACTGAGCACATCTTTACAGGTTTAGTTGATCTAGATATTTATTAAGGTTTTGCTTTGCATTTCATGTGCTTAAATAATACTTTATAGCAATGTCTGGGAAGCAAACCACATTACATAATAAAGTATCCTTTCAACTATACACCGTATACATTGTCATAGAAATATGTTGAGCAATAAGAGTACAGCTTTAGTTTTATTCTCCCCTTCCTGCATGCAAAGTCGCAATAGCATCATGTAGATTAATGTGAGCCTAACAAACCCCCCTCGGGTGTCAAAGCCATTGTCATTTCATATAGCATGCAACATTATGGACCCTTCTCACTTCTGATCACTTTCTCCCATTCACAATTCTAAAGGGACAAACGTCCCTGCTAATATTCCCCCCCTTCTCCCCTTTCCCATCAGTGCCTAATGGCTCACATGGAAATGCTATGTTGACACAGAGCAATGTTAGAGCCCCTCTGCTGCCTGGAGGTCCTTGGGATATTGCCTCGGCAGCAGGACACCTCAACCGTTCTGAAAGTGTAAGGTGTCTTGCTGCCAGGACAATGAGCGTGCTGAGCAGGATTTGCTCAGCACACGTTGTCCTGCCAGCGGGACACCTTTCCTGCTGGGCGCTCTCATTGAGGTACCTAGGGGCACCCCTCTTCTTCAATTTATAACTGGCGGATACAGGGGAATATGTACAACCAGCAGTGTTGGCCATCCTGGTGATTAATGGGAGCAAAGTGCACTGGCTGGCCTACGCCGATGATGTGGTCCTGCTGGACAGTACAGTGGTAGGACTCCGTCTATTGAACAAACTTGATTGCTATGCAAGAGACAATGGCCTATCCCTAAATCCTGCCAAATCCAGGATCTTGGTCTTTTGGGAGATGGGAGGGCAAATTATAGAAAAAGTGGAGGTCCTGACGTACCTGGGTTATAAAATCTATGCCTCACCACCCAACTATAAAGGGGAACCGGACACACAGTTAAAGATCATGCAGCTAATCCCACATATACAAAAAGCAATGAAATATTGCAAATTCTCCATCATGCTTTTGATAAAATATTATCAGACCAAGGTAATTCCAGTGGTTTTGTATGGACTACAGGTGAAAACATCAACTGGCAAAGATGGGAGGGGCTTATTTGGAAGAGGGTGCTCGGCCTCCCTGCAAGCCTCCCGGTCTCCTGGATTAGATTCGAATTGGGGTTGAGATCCCTCAAGGTTCAAGCGGACTGGAAGCTAACTTCCCTCTTTCGGTTGATCAGACCGCGCCGGAGGATATGCTTTATGCTGACATCATAACCCACATGGAAAACAACAGATCAAAAATACTGACAAATTTAGGGGCTTTGGTTGAGGAGGTATTAACTAAAGCAGATACAGACCTTCAGACCCTAATCCAGAACCCACTAAAGGCAAGAAAATCACTAGATACAATGGATTGGATCCTCACAATTGAGGATATGCGCTCAAAGATGGATGTAAACTGCATTCTGAAAGTAGACAAAAAATTGGGCCAAGTTACAAAATATTTAGTGAGATTCCCCGATTGCAATACAAGAAAAAAAGTCCTGAGACTGACTATAGCACAAACTGAGGATGTGCTTTCAAGAAGAGGAATGAGGGATGCCACTAAACTCTGTTGTTCGAGTTGTCAAAACCCAGAGAACCAAACCTTGAAACATCTCCTTATGGACTGTGATTGAACCTGGGATTAAGATCTTGTTTATTCGACAGATTTGGTGTGAACTTGGGTAGATTAGTACAACGTACGTTCTGGGATTGGCTAACAGCAGGTCACAACCAGGCTCTTATCATTGCAGTGGTACAGGTGCTGGAAGGTTTAAATCTGGTGTTTCAGAGGGACTCTACCATCAGCAAATACTAGATGCCTAATCGGAGGTTCATCCTCTTAGATGGGAACAATGATGATAGAGAATGTACCATCATTTGCTCTAATTTGTCTATATTGAGCTCTGATAATTGTATACCTTTGCTCCTATCTTTGCACATTAATAGGGGGAAAGAAATTCTAAAAATTTATGATGGATGATGGGACTGGACTGTTAAGGGTAATGAATTGGGTACGGTTTTGTTGATGGTTATGTTAGGCTATTTTTCATTTTATTTCAATTCTGTATGACGTAGGAAGAAATTCTGTTTGTAAATAAAATTGTTTTTATACATTTGTATATGTAAAAGGTTAAATTAACCAAATACATTAATAAAAAAAGAAATTGGGGTGCTGGGGTGCTTAATGGTAGATGTGTCCTACTGACAAATATCCCGGTCTTGCCCTCCTTGCCTCTTGCCACTGTAAGTGGCTGTGGGGGGGGGGGGGCAAGAAGGGGCACAGGATTTTCAGAGGATGGGCTCGGGCCCCCTGGCCCCATCCTAGCGACGCCACTCGAGAGAGGGAAAGTCAGAGATTTCCTAACCAGACACTTTGTGTACCCAACCATACTTGGTTCTAGGCTAACATCTGTGGCACAGGTATCAGAAAAAGCACTTAAGTGGTTTACTTGCTTTCTTACCAATCGATTCCAACAAGTTAAGACTGGCCAGTATGTTTCTGAAATACTGACCCTTCCTTGTGGGGTACCGCTGGGCGCGTCCCTGTCACCTGTGTTATTCAACTTGTACATTCTTCCATTGTCAACATTTTTTGCGGAATTTGATCTTCAGTATCATTCCTACGCAGATGATAGCCAGATCTATGTTAGCTTAAAAACAACAATTGGAGGCAACAGAGCCCATTTTGCAGTGTGCAGAATGAATCAGTCTTTGGATGGTTGAAAATAAACTTCAGCTGAATCCAAGTAAGACGGAAATCATTAGCATTTCGATAGGGGACACACCGGGGTAAGTGGGACATGAACAGGTGTGCTTCTATTGTCTCGTGTATCGCTTGTTTAAAATCCCTGACTACTATTACTGCACTTTTTGTGCTCTCGTTGACTCTATTTAGCCCTACAGATAAGAGGTGTATCGGCCTCTTTTACTTCTGAAAAAAGGCAAATACTCTCAAAAATAAAAATGGGGAGTAAAAATACCCCCAAACAAAAATAGGAAATAGACACTTGGAACCATGTGCCCCTGCTTTCACCAAGAAAGCTCCATGGATATGTTTAGACTAATGATGCAGGTAGTACCACAGGAAGAAACTATTATAAATGCCTGATCAGAACAAGTGAACAGGTATCTTCTAAAGAGAATGAATAACTCGGTGCTGAGAAAAGATTATTCATTAAACATTTCAATTCTCCAGTTAAAACATATTTTTCTCGCTTATAAAATACTCTGTGGGAATTCAACTTACATTTTTACTCCCATAAAATAATTTTACTCGTAACTTTAGAAAATAGGGAGCAAGATACTCCCACTTCCAAATCTTATCTGGAGCACTGACTCTATTAAACATTTCACTGACCTGTTTGTCTGAGGTTGATATCTTACACTGATGTACTGTTCTACCTCATTGTTATTTAGGAACATCTGCATTTCTGTAGACTTAAATGGCACCCCGTTATCTGTCAATATGATAGTGGGGTATCTCTCTCTTTGAAGATCTCTTCTAGAACGGTTATCACATCCCTGGTGCCAATGCCACTGCCGTAGGATACTTACATCCAACCTGAGAGCAGATAAATCAATGCAGTACAATACAAATGAGTCCCCCCTACTGCGGACGGCCTTAGAAGGTGAATATAGGCCCAGTTCCATTGTACTTTGGGCACTGTCATTGGGTCATGGAGTTGTGTGTGTGCTCGGTATCCCTTCCCGCTGTGTTCACATTTGAGGCAGTGCCATACCAAACTTTCTATCGGCTTGAAGCACTAAGGCCACCAATAGCCACTTCTTCTTCTTTGTTTTGTTTTAAATATTCCCTGGTAACCCTCTTGGTCTAGTGATTCTAGGTGCTCAAGGACCCGATCTCCTCTTTTCACAAGGCTACTACTTACAGCTAATCTCTTATTGTCCACAGAGCGTTGCACGCTAAACTCTTGAGGGGCATACTGTTGCATGATTCTTCTCTGGAGTTCCTCTTGAGTTATTGAGGGCATGGTCCCAGTCTATTGCTTCATCCCATTCCCACGTGTATACTATTCTCTGCTCCATGGACAGATCCTGCTTCTAGTTGTCATTCACTGTGGTGCCTGTTGTTAATTGGTAGAGATAGGCAGTCAAGCGCTTTATTTTTTGCACCTGGTAAATATGTTACTTCAAATATGTATTCTTGCAGGCTAGAAACCTATTTCTTTACCCTTGCTGACACTTTGTCTAGACATTTAGTTGAGAGGATTACCTCGAGGGGTTTGTGATCGGTGCAGTTTTAAAATCTCAGGCCCCAAGTAAATGTTCATAATGTTCCGACTGCTGCCCTGAGGGCCAGCATCTCCTTTTCTCTGTGGTAGGATAAGTAAGTTCAGCCCCTTTCAGAATTCATGATGCAGTTCATGAACAGCTTCTATCTGAGTGAGGACTGCTCCCAGTCCTTTGGTACTGTAATCTGATAATATCCCTCCCGAATGTTTATTTGTGTAGGGAGTGACCTTGATTCAAAGCCCTGTTGATCTGTATGAATTTTCTTTCGCAAGCCTCACTCCACTAGAAGGCCTGGCCCTTCTCCGTTAGCCATGTCATGTTGGCCGTCCCATCTCCAAATTTGGCTAAAAATCAGGCCTTGCAAAATCTACTCGCCCAATAGCGAGAAGCATTCTTATGATACTCGAATTAGCTAGCGAAAAAACCTAGGATGTTTTGCTTTGAATCAATATTTTGCTTTGAGTCGAGTGCCTTTGTCTTAGGTGGAGTAGATAAACTAAGTTATTGAACATGCTGGTTTCGTAGGATTTTAAAGATTTTTAGTGTCCTGATTTGTATGTAATAGTAACCCATCATACCTGAAATAGTGGAGCTCTTCCCTGTTCGTTGGTTCCAGAGTGTTCATGATGGTATTTAAGAATTCCTTCTTTGCTTACAGTTCACTACGTGATGACTTGATCCAGGTATTCAATATCCTCCCTGTCTAGTTTATGCATTATCTTACTCTGTCATGCCAGCGTTTATTTTTGTTCCTAAGGTCCTTGGGAGCCAAGTGTCTTGCCCTGTCATGTTCTTCTTCTTTTTGTCATTCCCATATATCAAAGAACTGTATGGTTTCTACATGATTCTGTGGGCTACTGCATCCGCCAAGTCTAGGCCAAAAGTCATGCGACAAACTGGAATCGATTCTTTTTTCATTGTCTTCATCCAGGGCAAAGCCTTATTTAGTGGTATGCAGCTGAAAGTTCGAGGGTGGCTAGCCTGATTGTGGTCAGTAATTATGTTGGATAATTTTCCAGTACAACAAACCTGTTGAATGCTTTTAGATCTAAGTAGAGCTTCAATCTGCCATTGAGCTTGTGTACTACCTTTAGGAGTGAGGCTCACTCTGATGTGTCAATCCTTAAATTATAACTTGTTCCATTGTCTGTAGTTCTACTGTTATCTTTCATATAGGTGCATTGTGCACTTTGCCTTCAGTCTGATGCAATGTGAACCCCTTGGGGCACCATAGTCCATCTCTCAACATCCTCAGTCGCTTTGTTGTATCAATTAACCATCAGCATTTCCTTCGCATTGGGGTCTAGTTTGATGCCAGGTTTCTTCTGGTGTGCCCAGCTTAGTAGTGGAGTTGTGCCCTTGCGTGTGACATAGACCTTACCTTCTGCTAATTTGTCCTTAAAACTTGGGCTTGCCGAGAACAGGTCTACTAGTTCTATTTGTTTGCTGCTGGGTTAATATCGACTTCTTCAGTGCCATTGACCCATAGGTTTGTTTGCGTACCTTTTTGGGTATTCGGGAGTATTTTGCATTGGGTCTGTCACCCTGTTCTCTATTTTGCATCTCACCTGGATTTGTGTCATCGGACCTGCAACATCATCCTCTAAGGCGAACACTGCTTATTCGAGGTCCTCGTGCAGTTCAAATTAACTATGTTGGTGTTTGCTAGTCTTGCAGCATTTGGCCCCTTTTCTTGTGTCTTCTGCAGACCATTCTTATGGTAGGGAACTCTGTTTCCAAGATGGTGTGGTCGGCCGCACCTGAATCACCTCTTGTTGATGCGTTCTGCATTCTGGTCAGAGCTGGAAGGCACCGTTCTTTGTGTATTTGTTACTCGTTTGAGGTTGTTCTGAAGCAACTGATTTTTATGGCCACCTCGGAGCAACCTCAAATGTCTAGGGAATTAGTCCTCCATTCAACGCCCCCATACCCTGCTGTGTCCTTGCTGCCCAGTTTTCTGTTCTCACTCGACACAAATCACATTTTTGATCTCACGCCCACACTATACCCCCACCCTGACCCTGAACTGCTTATCTTCTCACCTTCTCGCATGTCCTGAGGCTGCCTCTTTGCACCTCCCTGTTCCCTCTTCTCCATTGACTGGATTCTGTGGGCAGCATTTCCTGGGTAGCCTCTTTTGTGAGTGGTCCAGGAAAGTCGTTGAATAGACACGAAAGGGAGAAAGTACATATTTTGTCTGTCACTTTATTTTTCTCTGTGCCTGGCGGGCCTCTGCTGTGCTAACTTCATTCATCGGTTGTTGCTCCTGATTCTCTCTCCTGGGTTTTATCTTCCAATACATGTATGCCCTTGCTTGTATGTTCTACTGCATTTGCCATTTGTTGGATCCCCTTTGGACCATAATTCCTCACATACTTTGCAAACTCTCTATTTTATCATGAAGTAGTCACAAAGTCATTTGTTGCTTTAAGTGCCAACGTTTCAAGTTAAGGCCAAGTCTATTGGGGTCTTGATGAATCTTTCAATGGTTCTCCTTCTTCCTGTGATCTTCTTCCAAAGTGACATCTCTCCAAGACTATGCTCAGTTTGGTCTTGTAGTGCATGTCTAGCATTTATATGCTCTTCTTTTATTGGTTGAAGCTCTGTCCTTTAGCATGTGTTAATCCTTTAGCATGTGTTAAAAGAGGCAACTAGTCCAACATGTCATCCTCCACGCCCAGACAACAAATCAGTATTTTTGTTCTTTCTGCACAGTTTGTGCCACTGACTATGTTCAAACCCTCTCTTGTATCTTTTCCATGGCACCAGTGTTCACCTGAGGTGGGTAAGACTGCAACTGGTGGTGGTATGTTTTTCATGTCATCCAAGTAGCTTTCTCCAGAGCCCTTGTAGCCTTGCAGGTTTGTAAGTGAATGGTTGTCTGGTGCTTTAGTGTTCTACAGCCTCCACTGTGTCACCCTATATGACAGCTGCATGAAAGTGGCACAGTTCAATAGCACCTGTTCACATGGGACTGTGGTGTGGTTGCAGAGCTTAATAAATGTTCCTTTTGTTTGTCTGGTTCCCCATTCTCAGGTGCTTCTATTAATTATTCATTCTTTGCATTGCTTGTTTTACGTGTTTCACTCTCCCTCTCCTTTCCCCCACCCTAGCCCATTCTTCCCTAAATCCCAAGGTTTTCGCTAGAGATCGGTAACCCCTACTGTCTAAAATCTTGCAGGCTAGTCATGACGGCATAAAGGCAACTGCCTTATCTCTTACTCCCTGTGGATGCTGACCTGGAGTCTCGCAAGATGAATGGCCCGAAGAAGTAGTGCCTTCCATCACCCAGGTCTCACTTGATCATTACCTCTCACACACTTGTGCTCCATGCTCTGGTGTTCCTTCCTTCTACACTCACCCCTACTTTTCCTCCCACTCTCTTCTCTCTTCCTCACTCTGTCCCTCTAAAGTTCTTCAAACTCATGTCTACCACTACTTTCCCTCTCCCCTACTACTTTCCTCTCCTTCTTTACAATTCTCTGTCCACTACTCTTTATTACTCTACACCCACTACTCGCCAATACTCCTTCTCTCACAGTCACCATCCTTTCACTCTCACATTTACCTTTCTGACAGACTCTTACTGCCCCCAATTCTTACACTTCACCTCAGTCACTATCTACATTCACCAGACATGCAGTCTTGCACCCTAGTAGTACTTTCCCTCACCAACTAATGCCTCACCTTGCACACACTATGTAATTTTCCTCCATGATGCGCCCCATTGCCCTTCCTCTGCCTGATTTCTTAGACTGCCTTCTCCTCCCTTGACCTCACCCAAACTCCCTTGTCCTTCCTGTCCCTTTTTTACCTCTGATTCCCCTTCCATTGGCTCTCCGCCACATCTGGTTCCCCGGGAGAATCTCTGTCTTACTCTTCCCCCCGGAGCCGGATTAGAGAGTTAAGCCATAAAGTGTCACGTATCCCCATCCCCTTTTTCGAGCACAGGTCCCCCGGTATCCCGCAATGGTGGCCCGCTACAAAGCCTGTTGCAGAGTTTGTATCCTTTGCGATGTTCTGCTGGTTTGCTGTTCGCCACTACCTCTGTTGCTGATGAGTTGTATTTCCTATTCGCCATCCCTTCTTCATCCTATCCCTTTTTCAGTGTCAACTTGGCGATCCTCTCTTTAAGAAGACCGTTGAGTCTTTCACATATACCGTTCGCTTGCAGGTGATAAGCAGAAGAAAACCTGTGCTTAATAATCAATAAAAAACGTATCTGTTCAAATACTTAATTAACAAAATGGGGTTCATTGTTGTTAGGCAGAATCCTGTGCAGTGCCCTTAGGGACCACTACACACAATTAAGACTACAGGTGGTACAAGCCTGTACTACTATGTTAAAGTGGTAGCAGTAGCGGAGCAGCCAGGCTTATCTGAAGAGTATGTGAGCAGTAGCAGATATTACACAAAGGGACCACAATTACTGTGACTCAAGCAAACACTAACTCAAGGTTTCATTTATTTATTTTTAAACCATCTGTTATAAAACACAACACGTTTATACATTCAAAACCACACGTAAAATACACTACACACAACCAATTCACTGGTACAGTATAACTCAAGGTAAGTACCCTATGTTGTAACTGACTGGTGTTGTGAAACAAAAGACGTTACCGGGAATACATATGTGATCACTTTTTGACAGTAATAACAGTTCGGTCTTACTAAACATATGCTTATCCGCGGGAAGAAATGTTACCGGTGCAAAAACAAACTTAGCACCTGAGTTAACCAGAGTGAGTTGGGCGCAGAAATCATAGGCAATACTTTTGTAAGGGCAGACAGGATCAGAGAACACTTGTTGACAGAAATACATGAGTCAATAGGCCGGGGCCAGTGTCAATTGGAAATGTGTTCCTGTTGTTGAGGATCACACAGTCGGACAGTTCAAGATTCAATGTTGCCAGGAGTACTTGGATATTGTCAACAGAGGAAGCAAAAGTTATAAGAAGGAGGGAAGACAAGGGCAAGCCTTGGATGAGGAGAAAAGTGATTCACCCTAGTTCCTCGCAGCAGAACACAGTACCTTATTCAATGAAGAAGCTGGTGCCACGGCAGTTGTTCCTGGTAGTTTCCTGCAGACCCACGGTTCCTGGTGCTTCGGTCGTGGTGACGAGAAGGAGGACGTTGGGAGGGGCGTCCACTACTCGTGGAGGAAGCCAGCAGCAGCGACGGTGAATAAAAGGTGCGCTCCTTTAAAACAGGAGAGGCTCTTCAGATGGCTATCCGGACCACTACAGCAGTGTGCAGCGATTTCGACCAAGAGGATCCCCTGGCTGTGGAAGATGAGCTGGTTGACCCCACCAAGCTCAAGGGAAGAAGACTCCGGACTGGATCTTCTCTGGTCGTCGAAGGGTAGATGGCTCAGGACTGCAGCAGGGCTTCACCGGGACGGGATAGTTGCAGCAGCCGTCTTTTTCTCCGCTTCTCTTCGGTTCCTTGTAGTTCCAGTGGCGACTCTGACTTCCAGCCCAAGAGTCCTGGCTTTTATGCGAAAATCCCTCATTCACACAGCCTGGCTGTCAATCACACAGCAGGGGGGTTGTACAGCCCGGACAACCGCCTCAGCCCATCATGGCAAAGTGCGACTTGGGTTTCCTAGGATACCCTGTGCAGCGGGTGACTACACCCCTCCCTCACATTCAGCCCACCTAGGCAGCCAGGCGCCCAGAGAAGGGCTTCTTGGCAGAAGCCTGCCAAAAGACAGTGAACAAAGAAGGCAAACCTGGTTTGCCGCGCCAAGTAAAACACAAGAAGGACTTTAACAAAAAGAAATGGCGAATAAACCTGATCGTAGCCAAAAAAACGAACATTTGGTCAAGCGGGTTTATGTTCGAGTCTAATATAATAGCCAAAAACAGTACCACGTTTATATAGTATAATCGCAATTGAAAAGTTAGGGTTGATACCACTGCCACCAGCCAAGTCCAAATGTTAAAAGAGCAAAACAAGGCTCTAGGAGGTACAGATAAAAAGGGCTAAGAAGTAACCCTTTCCAATACTCCATGTAAGATGGGGTGTACTGGATCTGTGGTTAAATGACTATGTAAAGTTAATGGCAACTTTACCCTTTTATGGGGGACAGTAGTCGGCCTCAGAAATGGAGTCGGTGGGAAGTCTAAAAGACAACCCTGTGTCACTGCACTGAAGGTGCTGTGTAACACACAAAAGAATGGGGCTACTGAAGTGGTGTACTCCAGAGTCCACAATCACAAAAACGGATGAAATGCACATGGGAAAACATGGGTAAGAGTGGGGGGGAAAGCTCACACTCTTACCAAGTGAAAGAAATAAGTTCCAGAAATCCAGCAAAGCTGCTGGGGGACTCAATAGGTAAGAGAAATTAGCCATTGAATGAGAATTCTCCCTAACAATTGTCAGGTGTCTTCACCTCACACACTCCCCATCGTGGAACGTTTTCTCATACTGAAAACATTGCTGCGCAAGTGGCATCGGGGTGTGTACATGGACCTGCTTGCTTTGATCCACCTGGAGAAGGGACACACTGTCATGCCTGCGCCATGAGCGCATACATTGGCGATCATTATGGACTAATGGTTATTCATTTATATACAGAAAACTCTTGGTTCAACCGCTATTCACTTCTTGGACCTTATTTCCCATTTGCGAGACTTTGGTGCTTTTCTATTTTTCCCAACAAACTACACTTACCACAATGCACTTGGCTATAACTATCTATTCCTGGCCATTCCTACTCGTCATTTTCGGAACTAAAATCCCCAGAAGCCCTAGGGATCGGCTCTGCTTCCACCGGCTCAGGAAAATTGTATGCAGGTGGGCTGATCCAGGTGCGACCAATTAGCCTGCCTCTGTGCTGGGCAGGGCGGTATAAGAGCTGCTGCTTGCAGGGGCTCAGTCTCTTGCATTAAGAGTCCTTCCAGCACCTTTTTGCTTTGAGCTACGGATCTTTGTATGCGGTTCCTCCTTGCTCCTGCTTTGTATCCAGTGCCCTGCCGGGCTCTCTGCATTGCAGCCGATCACGCTCTGCTGCTTTCCAGCCTCTGCCTTTGCCCTTCCAGGTTCCTGTCTTGCAGCCGATCACGCTCCGCTGCCTTCAATCTACAGCCTTTGTCCGCTGGGCTTCCAGCCTAGCAGCCCTCTACAGTCCTCTGCAGCCTGCTACAGTCATCGGCCCTGCTCCTCTGGGCTTACTCCTTGCTGCCCGGTCCTTCTGGCTTCTTGCCGCACAGCTTGCTTCTCTCCGTTGCCAACAGCCCTTGTCCTCGGGGCTTCCTACCTTGCAGCCGATCACGCTCCGCTGGTTGCTACCTACAGCCTTTTTCCGCTGGGTTCCCAGCCTAGCAGCCCTCTACAGTCCTCTGCAGCCTTCTACAGTCAGCGGCCCTGCTCCTCTGGGCTAACTCCTTGCTGCCAGGCCCTTCTGGGCTCCTTGCTGTGCAGCCTGCTTCTCTCCGCTGCCCTAAGACCTTTCCCTCTGGGCTCCCTTCCTTACAGCCCTGCTCCTTTGGGCTTGCTCTTTGTTCTCTACCTTGCACCCTACAGTCCTCTGCTATCCACAACAGTTTACTTGAATTTATTACTTTCAGTTATTGCAGTCTCCCTGTTTCCTGACTGCTGCTCCCTCGCTTTCTTCCTTGTTTTCAACCCTCTGTTCTTTATCCCTATCCAATCCTGTTATACGGCTTTCCCTTCATTTCCTTCTGCTAGTTTGCTCACCAACTTCCTTTTTTCCTGGATTTGTCTGTTAGTGTCTTCTCTTATACTGTTTGTAGACCCCTTTGTACAGAGCTTGTCTGTTGGTTTCCGGCAGGCAACCTCTGCCCCTTGCCTTGTCTCGTTTCTGCGTTACAGACACCCATAGCTGTTGTTCCCAGCCATGAGCAAACAGCGTAGGCCTCTGTTATAGCAAACTGTGCAGAAGGCTGGAGTTTTTCCTAAGGTCCGTGGAATACTCTTTCCCTTATCTGCATACACCCCAAGAGGGCCTCCATTCTGTTGTACCTTATTTCCTTGCTACACTTGCCTACTCTTTGTTCTTTTACTTTCAGCAGTGTGTTTACTTATCTTTCTCCAGCATGGGTTCTGGCATGGATTCACATGCTCATGAATATTCCCCGTCGTCAGGCTAGGAATCCTCGGTAAAGAAAAATCAGTATCAGTTTCGTTTCTGATCTGTCTTTCGTAGTAGTAACCAATCACTGATCTCTGCGTCATACTGACCACAGCCAATGACTGCCATCTCCCTAAGCCCCGCCTCTGGCAGCCATCTTCAGATTGTTACCGCACGTTCAAGTGTTGGGATCCTCGTGCTATTGCTCTCGAGCTTTAGTGCTTTTTTCGCGCTTTTTTCATAGGAAAATGTTCTTTTTTATGGTCAAAAGAGCCTCAAGCTCCACCGTTTCTTTATCCGATCAACGGGGACCCGTGTCGGATTCTTCTATGCCCCTCAAGGGTGAAGATTTTGTCGAGCCACGCTTTTGGAGGACTCCAGAAGTTTCTCAGGCCCATCTCGGACATGGCCCAGGAGAAGGGAAGCTCGACGCCCGGAAAGCTGTTCAGGGTCTGCCCTGGATGCCAGCTTCAGAATGTCTTTAAGGAGGATAACACTCCCTTTGCCTCTACTGCCTGCATGAGGACAAGACGCACGTGGAGAAGGACTGTGCGTTTTGCGGCAATATGTCGGAGCGGACCATGAAGGACCGCCATCAGCGTCTCGCCAACTAGCTGGAAGGGAAGAGCCTGTCAGGTGAGAAAAAGAAGAAGTCCAAGCGGTCTTCTAAGACCTTTGAGGGCGCCCCGGCGATGGGGGCCCAACAGAAGGCCAAGCACCGCGAGTCCGCTGGCACCGGGAGAGCCGAACGGTCGGGCTCTACGGGTGCCAGGCAGGGCGCATCCTCCCCGGTGCCATCATCCACGAGCCAACGCTCTGGCTCGGGTAAGAGGAAGGCCGAGCACCCGGCGAAGCTCCTGGAGAGACCCTGGTCGAGCTCGAAGGCCCCATCGGAGGGGGAGCGAGGCGGTGACCCCCCCCCCCCAAGGAGAAGGCGGTGAGCGCACCTAAAGGTGGTGAAAGCCTTGATCCACCCGGCCAAGGCCTCTATCGAGACAGTCGCGGCGGCCCTGGCTCAGCCTGTGGAGGCTACACCAGTGGTGGCGACCTCGGGGCCCAGAGTCTCCCTGCCACCGCGGAGGGAGTCCTCTTTCATGCCCATCGACAGGACCCCCGTGAAACCTCCGACGGAGAAGAAAAAGGGGGGGCAGGAGGTCATCGTGGATTCGGCCTCAACCTCTGAAGAGGAGCTGATCGAAGTCTTGAGCCACGGCGTTGGCGTGGAAGAAGACCAGCCCGTCGGGAGGGACCCCGATGTCGAAGACGACGATAACGTCGAGGGTGCCGACGGGGCTCCTGACCGCCCGTCGGAATCCCCTCAACCAGTGCCGCAAGACAACCCGGTGGCCATTTTGTTGGCTATACATTCCTTCTGCTCGGAGATAAGGACGAGATTGCCGTTACCACCAACGGAGGAACCACTCCCGACGGGGGACCTGGAGCCAGGCCCTTCTGGGAGCCCTCCCCCTAAGAGAAGAAGGATTCATCCTCCACCTCCTTTTCAACCATCGCGCCCTGCTCAGCCCTCCTCCCCGTCCACGACCGTGGGGATGATACGGGGACGGACACGGCCGCGACGGGTACAGACGACGAGGTTTACGACAAGGATATCCCGTCGTCACCTCCTCCCCGGTCTTCCCCGCCCGACGAGATTGGATCGTTTCATGCTATGATCGCCAGGGCATCCGAGCTTTTCCAGCTCTACCCGGAAGAGCAGAAGAAGGAAGGTTTCCTTTATCAACGGCGCGAGACCAAGAGGAAGACGGTCCTCGCTGTACCTCTACTGGACGATATCTGGGATGAGGGTCTCGCCCTCCTCAAGAACCCATCCACAACGCCTGCGAGAAGGGATCGGTACGAGAAGAAGTACCGGGTCCCAGACGCGGCCCCCTTATGCCTTCGGGCACAGCCGACCCTGGACTCAGTCGCCTCCGCGGCGGCCAGGAAGAAAGCGGGGGGGCCTCGGCCTCTACGTCAACCTCCCCGCCGGACGGCGAGGGAAAGAAATTGGACACGATGGGACGCAGAGTCATCTCATTGGCAGCGACGACGATTAAGGCTGCCAACGCCTTGGCTATCGTAGCCCGCTACGACAGGGAGTTGTGGTACAAAATCGCCCCCCTGCTGGACTTCCTACCAGACGACAAGAGGGGGAGGCCCTAGAGATCTTGCAGGAATGAGAAGTGGCGTCGGACCACGCCATTACGATAGCGACGGACATCGCTGACACTGGATTTCGCCAGTTGGGCAACGGCGTGTGCCTTAGACGGCGTGGATGGCTCAAGGCAACGGACTTCCGGCAGGACGTGCAGACCAGAGTCTTGGACATGCCGTTCGACGGGAGCAACCTGTGTGGGAAAACAGTGGACGATTCCCTACAAGCCATCAAGACGGGACACGGCCGCCCTTTCGGAGCGGCAGAGGCAAGCAGGGTGCCTCCAAAGGCTCCGGCGGCGGATTTTCCACCTATCGTCAAGCGGCCCGTTCGTCGTCACAGGAAGCCTACAGGGGACGAGGCAAGTCGGGCGGACCCCGCCGTCGTCGCCAGGGAGGACAAGGCGGCAAAGCCTCGTCGAAGCAGGACTGAACCGCCATGGGGTCGGGCCCCCACCGAAGCACCCCGGTGGGAGGCCGGCTGGCGAGCTTCGTCAGCGTGTGGGAGTCCATCTCCACCGACCGATGGGTGCTGGACGCCCTGGCCCAGGGTCACGCGCTCAAGTTTCTAAAGAAGTGCCTGCGCGCTCCCCCCGTGGCCAGGAAGGAACATCACGTCCCTCAACTTCTCTTGGAGGTAAAGGCGATGCTCAAGAAAGGCGCCATCGAGCTCGTCCCAAAGAGGCTTCGGGGCTCCGGAGTTTACTCAAGATACTTCCTCGTGAAGAAGAAGACTGGAGGATGGCGTCCCATCCTGGACCTACGACGACTGAACAAATTCATCAAGGCACAGAAGTTCTGGATGGTCACACTCCAGCACGTCCTGGTTCAGCTGGAGGAGGGCGATTTCCTATCGTCGTTGGATTTGGAGGATGCTTACTTCCATATCCCCATCCTAAAGGGCCACCGAAAGTTTCTCAGATTCGTGGTCCAAGGGCGTCACTACCAGTTCAGAGCCCTTCCCTTCGGATTGAGGTCGGCACCCAGGGTGTTCACCAAGTGCCTCGCACTGGTGGCGGTGCGGCTGCGCCTGGAGGGGATCCACGTCTACCCCTACCTGGATGCCTGGCTCATCCGAGCAAAGACAAGGGAGCTCGCCGCGGAGCACACGGCGAGGACCGTCCAACTACTCACGGACCTGGGATTCTCCATAAACTACGCCAAGTCCCACCTGGTGCCCGCGCAAGACGCGCTGTTTCTGGGAGCGAAACTCGACACAGTGGCGCTTTTGTCCTCTCCGTCGGAGGAAAGGACGAGGGCCATCTTGGGCAAGGTGCAGAGGATGCTGGTTGCGGACGCGGCCAGGGTGAGGTCCATCAAATCCCTCCTCGGAATGATGTCTTCTTGCATTTATCTCATCGGCCTGTGCAGGCTTCGGACGCGCCCGTTACAGGAGTTCCTGGACGCTCGCTGGATTCAGACGACGGGCAGCTTCGAGGACAGGATACACTTGACCAGAGCTTCCGACGAGCGATCCGGTGGTGGGGCACCCGCGCGCATCTGATGGCAGGCATGGACTTCCAGACCCCGGGCCACCAGAAGACAGTGACCACGGATGCCTCCCTGGAAGGGTGGGGAGCGCACACCGAAAATCTGCACGCGAGAGGCCTTTGTCTCCCGACGGAGAAGTCCCTCCATATCAACGTCCTGGAGCTCCGGGCAGTGTTTTGGGCCCTCGGGTCCTTTCTTCCATCCCTCAAGGGCAAGGTGGTGAGGATCTTCACCGACAACACCACCACCATGTTCTACATCAGGAAGCAGGGCGGTACCAGATCCCCAGCCCTGTCCAAGGAGGCGCAGGATCTGTTGCATTTGGCTGTCGCCCAAGGGATGTTTCTGGTGCCGTTTCATCTGGCAGGAATAAAAAACACCATTGCCGACTCGCTCAGCAGAGAGCTGTGCTCGTGCCACGAGTGGGAGCTACGACAGGATCTAGTGGACCGCCTCTTCTGACGGTGGGGCACTCCCCAGACCGATCTGTTCGCGACGGTGACGAATTCCAAGTGCCGGAGGTTCGCCAGCAGGTTTCCCCAGCCGAGGAGCATGGGCGATGCTTTCTCGTTCCCCTGGGAGGGCCTGTTTCTTTACGCGTTCCCTCCATTGCCGTTGCTGATCCGGCTCATCAACCAGCTCAAGAGGTCACGGTGCAGGATGATCCTCGTCACACCTGCGTGGCCGAGGCAGATATGGTTCCCAGACATGGTTCCCAGACCTTCTGGACTTGTCAGTGTCCCCGTCAATCAAGCTGCCAGTGGACGCGGATCTTCTCTCCAGGGAAGGAGGCGCCATCCTCCATCACGACCCGAAGTCACTGAACTTGCAGGCCTGGCTCCTGCAGCGTTAGAGTTTGGAGGTTACGACGTACCGGCCGACTGCAGAGAGGTTCTTGCAAAGGCCAGGGCGTCCTCAACTCTTAAATGCTACGGACACAAATGGAAGAGGTTCTCTGTCTGGTGCCACGCACAGAAGATTAACCCTCTACGGATTACGGCTCCTCAAGTACTGCCGTAGCAGCTGACGCTGGCCAAGGCTGGACTGGCGCACGCTTCCATCAAGATTCATCTTGCTGCGATCTCCCGATAAACCAGAACCACGGGACGGACGTCTTTGCGGTCTCATCGTCTGGTGAAAGAATTCATGAAGGGACTGTTCAGATCGTTCCCGCCGGTGAAGGCTTCGGCCCCAGCCCCGGCGTGGGAGCTCAACGTGGTGCTGACCAAGCTCATGGGACCTCCGTTCGAGCCTCTGCACTCAGCTCCGTTGAAGTTCTTGTCGTGGAAAACAGCGTTTCTTGTGGCCATCACCTCCGCACGACGGGTGGGAGAGATCCAGGCCCTTTCCTGCAAGCCCCCGTACTTGACTTTTCACGACACGAGGGTAGTGCTCAGGACTCGCCCCTCCTTCATGCCCAAGGTGCCGTCGGACTTCCACCTCAATGATCCCTTGGTGTTGCCTGTTTTCTTCCCGTCGCCTTCGTCGCCGGCTGAAAGGACTTTGCACTCACTGGATGTGGCTAGAGCACTGAAGTTCTACGTGGACCGCACAAAGAGTTTTCGCAAGACGTCACAACTTTTTGTGAACTTTGGACCTGTCAATCGGGGGAAGGCTCTCTCAAAGGCTTCCATTTCCAGATGGCTCTCCGGCTGTATCATGTACTGTCATCGGTTGGCAAACCGTCCGCTGCCCGGCCGTCCGAGAGCCCATTCCACCAGAGCGATCTCAGCTACCACGGCGTTCCTATCTGGTGTGCCCCTGCTGGACATCTGCAGGGCTGCTACGTGGAGGTCGACGCACACCTTCACGAAATTCTACTGCATCGACCGGGATTCCAGGGAGGAGTCAAGGGTCGGCCAAGCAGTGCTGCGCAACCTGTTTGCCTAAGGTGAGCCTGGTGAGAAGGTAAGAGATGCTTAATGTTGAGTTGTTGTATTGCTTAATGTTGAGCCTGTTACCACCTCCCGTGGTTGTGCATGTGTGTACTGCTATGTATTCTTTTACTCATGAGCATGTGAATCCATGCCAGACCCCATGCTGGAGAAGGAACAAGTTACTTACCTGTAACTGTTGTTCTCCAGCCTGGGTCTGGCATGGATTCACATGCAAACCCTCCCGCCTACCCCTCTGCGGCTCTTCACTTGGTCATACTGCCACTTCACGTGCTACCAAATCAGAAGATGGCTGCCAGAGGCGGGGCTTAGGGAGATGGCAGTCATTGGCTGTGGTCAGTATGACGCAGAGATCAGTGATTGGTTACTACTACGAAAGACAGATGAAAAACAAAACTGATACTGATTTTTCTTTACCGAGGATTCCCAGCCTAACGACGGGGGAATATTCATGAGCATGTGAATCCATGCCAGACCCATGCTGGAGAACAACAGTTACAGGTAAGTAACTTGTTCCGTCCATCTTACTCCGGCACAACCACCCAAACCCTATCTGGGTGCCCTGTGCCACTCCTAACAGAGTGCCATCTGTGACACACACCACCACTATCCTATACCTATATCCATTGCATACTTGCAGCATATCCACATAATTTATATGTAAATGGTTGAGGAATTACTCCTCTAATCGTTTGCAGTGTATGCCCAGCGGTAAACCTTTAACATATGATGCAGTTTACTAAATAAAATGCAACGTGTTCTAACAGATTTGGTATGAACCTGTCCTCTGCAAATTGTTGCAGCAAGACTTTCCCTAGTTACATGCACAAGGAAGCGAAGCTGTTAACATGCTATTGGCCTCACTGGCTTTCCAGTGCTGTCTTGTCGCCATAATGCTTCTGTGGGGGATGAGGAACACCCCCTTCGTTTCCATAATTCCTGCTCTTTCTGTGGTGCACTGCCTTGAATTTCCATCAACTGTGTTCTAGGTAAATGATTAAATACTTAATTTACCACCATCATCGTGACTACTTTCTCCTTAACATCTGGAGTATCAAAAACTTGAAATATGTGGTGAATACTTTTGGCGTCTGCGTCTTTGTTCCCGCAAGAGATCAATTCTGTTCGCTTAGTATGCGCTGCACATTTAAGTATCGCAATGGCTACTGGGAGTTGTAGTGCCTTAATAGGCCTGTCCAATAAGGATGCGTGCTGCACTGGAGTGCCGTCCGCTCGGAGGTTCCCCCTGTTTTTCCAACGTGCTAGCCCTGCGTGTACAGTTGACGTCACGTAGGCCGAGTCACTGTACACCGTCACTTGCTGTCCTGCATGGTTTTCGAGCACGACAATAAGCGCTACCAATTCTGCTGCTTGGGCTGAAAAGTGAGACGGTAGTCTTGGACTTGCTACAATCTAAAATTCACCATTTGCTCTGTCTCGCTACAGCTGCGTCAGAATGCCTTTCTTCACTTGTTTTTTTTTTTTGTTTTTTTTTTTTTTTAAACCATCAATAAAGAGAATCTCCCCTCCTGACATTGTACTGTCTTTTACATGTGGTATATTGTCATGAAACTCTTCGCAGTTTGCACAATCATGCACATGCTCGCCCTCTGCCCAAGGCTCTGCTATAAATGTGGCAAGGTTCACTATTTTACGTCTGACAATTTTTATCGCTGGGTTCGATATTACGACCTCATACGCAGAAGCTCTATGATGTTAATGAACCCTTGGGTTTCTACAAAATGGCAAACAAAGCATGCTCTACAAAAAGTGTTATAGAACAACTTATTAACATTACTGGTAGATTTCTCAATTGCAAATGCATAACTGGATCTAAAATCCCACTGTAGTATGTCAGAGGTTTATACCCTAATGTAGTCTTCTGTGTAAGCACTTCTATCATGACTGTCCCGTTTGTGTGTGAAAACAACAAAAATTCCTCAGCATAATTGGGAATTACTAAAACCGGAGCTGTACAAATTGCTTTCTTCAATTCTTCAAACCTGCCCTCCATTTCCTCAGTCCATTCTATTTTCTCTTTGTTTACCTTTTGCTTTCTTTAGAGCTTGCTAAAGGAGTATTGTGTACGGACTATAATCAAACACCCATGCTCTTACATAATTACATAGTCCCAAAAACTGTTGCTTCTGCTTTACCGTGTGCGGTTTTGCAGTTTTCATGATCGCCTCAGCTCTTTCGGGTGTTACCTTCTTACCCTCATGCAAGATCATCTGGCCCATGTACAACACCTCTTCTTGACAGTACTGTAACTTCTCATTGTCTACCTTGTATCCCTTGTCTGCTAGGATAATCAATAACTGAATTGAGTCTTTCCTACACTCCTCTTCTGTGGTGCTACAAATCAGAATGTCATCTATGTACTGTATCACAGCGCTCTGCAAATCACTATTGCCTAGGTCCATCTGGAGGACCCTGTTAAAGATGGGGACTCACAGTACCCTTGAGGCAGCCTAGTGTGTTTCAATCGATTTTGGCAGAACATAAAGGAAGTCAAGTCTTGTGAGTCCTTGTGCAACGGGTTTGAGAAAAAAGCATTTTTCAAGTTGATCGCCGTGAAATATTGCGCTTTTACTGGGATGCTGCATAGTATCATCGCAGGATTAGGAACTAAAGGAAACTCTGCTTCTAGAATCTGGTTAATCGGTCTCATGTCTTGTATGAATCTCCACAACCCCACCACCCCCTTTGATTTCTTCACAGGGTACTCCGCGATATTGCATGATGACTCTGACGGCACCAATATGCCCTGTTCCATTAGTGCTGAACTAGTCTTAAAAATACCTTCATCCGCCTCTCGAGACATGTGATGCTATCTTACTTGTGGCAAAATTGCTCCTGGCTTCAGCTTTATCCTAACCTCCCTGACCCCCTTAAGTAGGCCTACGTCATAGGGGCCTGTAGTCCATAAAGTGCTTGGCACCTTTTCCAAGACTTCATCAAAAAATGCTAGACTCTTCCACATTATCGCCATTCACAGTGGAATCTCTCTTTTCTCTGTTCTAGTCCAATGTGTACTACTAGGAGAATATCACTTCATCATCTGATGGATCATCTCTAAACATGTGATCGTCAGTGACATCAGTCAGTCTGCAACCTTCCCCAATGGCAATCACTGTTCTCCATGGCATGCCCTCCGCATCTGTTCCTTCGAGCATTGCCATTTGCCCCTCATAATATGGCTGCATCTAACTCTAGGGGAATAGTCTGTCCCCCCTCTTCGTCCATAGGTATCTGCAGCCTAAATGGAGTGACCATAATATAGTAATGATTAACCTTAATGTGATATACACCACGGTTGATATGAATGGTCCCAATAATTTGGGAGTTGATAGAGGTAATAGGGTGCGATGGATTCACAAAACCTCATTGAAATTAAACAAACAGCTTTTGGGTCTGCAACAAAAAACCACATATGAAACAAAACTGATCTACTTTGGAGTTGAGAAATATGAAGAGACCATATTGCGATCATAGTGTAACATCTTGTCAAATGGTCTCAGAAAGGATAATATTAAGTCAGGCAAGCACTTACGCCATTATAACGACTAACGTGCTATAAAAATAAAAATAAGAATTTAGAAGAGCGATCAGTTAGTAAAGAACTCTTTGAGTTAACAAGCTATTAAGAACTGCAAGTAAAAAATCATAAAGCAGAAATATAGACATTTCTGTAAACAATTCAAAGCAAATCTTTTATAGAAAGATGCCAAAACGACGTTAACTATTCTAAAGGGCAGAGAATCTTGCCTCTTTTGGGAAATTGTAAATGCACCGACCATCCCAACCAGGCTAATGCTGTATCTGAATCTTTCTGGGTTTCTCATTTCAAGACCTTGTATTCTAGTAACAATATTGCAATGACAGACTTGTATAGGTTACAAGGAGCTCTAGTACCCGGTCTGTCAATCAGAAAACCAAATTCAGAGGAGATTTTGACATTAATTAAGAAAGCCAAATCCTCAGGGGCCCCCGGCCCAAACTGCCTCTCTATAAACATTTTGAAAAAAGACCTTGTTTGGTCAATCATTTTATCCATCCTTTTTGCAAGCATTATTGACATGGTAGTGGTTCCCGATTCTTGGTGTTTGTTGCATATTGTTACCATATACAAGAGAGTTGTAAGGTCAGACCCGTTGAACTACAGACCGATGGCTCTTCTAGATGTAGAAAGCAAGATCTTTGCAAGTGTTCTATTCGGTCACCTGGAAACATGGGTGAAGACGTGCAGATTGGACCGCTTCCATACTGGTTTTCGGAGCAGTCACTCCACTAACAAGTGGAGTTGTTCTGCACAAATTACAAGAATCAGCCTGGAGCTCTCAAAATAAAGTATTTATGTCACATCAATAGATTTGTCTGCAGCATTGGTAAATTAGATCGCACAAGGTTGTGGTCCAAACAATGTAAATCAGGGGGGGTGCCGAAAGCCTCCTGCATTTTTAATTCTTTGCTTATACTCCACACAACAGTTTGTATTCGATATAAATCAAGCTAGTAATCTCTCATGTAGAATTACAATTTACCAAGGCTTAAGACAAGGTTGTGTGTTAGCTACCTGTCTGTTCAATCTGTATGTTTCTGACATTGGCGCGACCCTTGATCCAGCTCCCCTAATCCATCTTAAGTTCGGTACACTAAACATCATGGATGGCCTACGCGAACGATTTTTAAAAAAAATTATTCGATCAAGCAAAGATTGGGATGCGTAGACTACTGTTGGCATTTACCGACTATGCAAAAGAGAACACCCTAATGATTAACCCACAAAAAATGATGGTGCTCTCCAGGGTTAGAAAATTCAATCCTGGTAAATGGCTGCTTCAGTCAAAAGAATTAGGAGTTTGTTTGTTTGTTCATTAATTTGTATGACGCGCCAAACCCAAGGGTAACTGGGCGCAACAGAGAGCAGAAAAACATGAATACTTAAAAGCTTGGTTACAAAGTGAGGCCCAAGATACATATAAAGCAATACATTGCAGGAAGTTATAGTAGGATTGGTCTGTTCTAATGTCAAGTGGGAGAGCATTCCAATACTGGGCTGCCTTAACCGGGAAGCTGCTGCCGCCTGTTTTTTTTCAGTCTGAATTTAGGTATCTGTAGGCAGTAGGAGTTAGTAGTTCTTGTAGGGTAGGTAGAAGTTTTTCTCACTAGTCTTGCTGCCAAGTAGGGGGGGGAGCTACCTTAACCGGGAAGCTGCTGCCGCCTGTTTTTTTCATTCTGAATTTAGGTATCTGTAGGCAGTAGGAGTTGGTAGTTCTTGTAGGGCGGGTAGAAGTTATTCTCACTATTCTTGCTGCCAAGTAGTGGGGGGCTACATTATTGAGACATTTAAAGGTAAGTGAGGCTGTTTTAAGTGAAATTCTATCGCTGATTTTTAGCCACTTGTGTTCTCTTTTATTGTTAGAAATGTGTTCTCTGGAGGATAGGTTAAGGGCGGTTCTAAGGGCATTGTTTTGCAATGTTTGAATTTTGTCAATGATGTATTTGTTGGCTCCCAGATACAGGGCATTGCAATAGTCAAGTTTGGAAAGTATTACGGCGTTGGCGAGGATGATGCAGCTAGCTTGGGTGAGGAAGGCTCTACATGCTCTGATAAACTTGCTTGTATAGTCAGTAGATGAGGCTAGGGAGTTAACTTGTTTCTTCAGTGTTAAGGCCGAGTCGAGGTGGAAACCTAGTGTTTTCACTGCTTTGGCAACTGTGATTATGTTGCCATCAATGTTAAATGCGGTGTAGTTGGGGCTGAGTTTTTTTAGGTTGGCAGCTGATCCAAGGAGTAGGATTTCAGTTTTATCATCATTCAGGCATAGGCCATGTGTGGCCATCCATGCCTGAATGATGAGATATATTTTGTTTACCAAGGCCGTATCGGAGTCGAAATTGCCTGAAAGGGAAATGAGGATCTGAGTGTCGTCTGCATAATTTGTGTAGGTGACACCCAGTCTATCCAGTTTGTCTAATAGGCGCTTGGTAGAGATGTTGTACAGAGTTGGCGAGACACAAGAACCTTGGGGTACACCGCAAGCTATCTTTATAGGGTTTGCTGAAGCCAATGTGGAGAAGACTCTCATTATGCGGTTATCCAAAAATGATTGGATCCAGGCTATGGCCTCGCTTGAAAAGTGGGCAGCCGATGCCAGGTGTTCACACAGGACTGTGTGATCCACCAGATCAAAGGCCGCCAACGGGTCAAGGAGGAGTAGCATGGCAGTGTTTCCCTTGTCGTTGAGCTCATCAATCTGTACTTTGAGATCAATTAAGGCTGTCTCTGTGCCGTGCTGCGGTCTAAACCCTGATTGGCGGACACCTAGGAGTTGGTTAGATTCAAGATGGTGCTGGATTTGTAAGTATGCTACTCTATTAAGGAGGAAGGGTACAGTGGTGATAGGCCTGTAGTTAGTGGGAATAGCGGGGTCTAGGGTTTGCGCCTTGAGGAGAGGTAGAACCCATGACTCTTTTAGGTTGTATGGGATGGTGTTAGTAGAGAAAGATGCATTAATCAGTTTGATTATGAAGGGGGTTAGGTCCCTTGCTGCATCCTTAATTAGCTGGGCTGGGCAGCTATCACCCTTACAGTTGGACGGTTTGAAGGATGCGATGATCCTTTCTGTTTCCTGAATGGATATTTTGGCACATTTTTAAATGGGTCAGGGCCTGGTGAGTTAGTTGTAGGGTTGGAGGGGAGTGGAATCTTGTTGGGAGTTAGAGAAGCTTTTTTTAATGAGATTTTGGTTTGGAGTGTTTTGATTTTGTTTGTTAGAGCATTTTGGATACTGGTGCTCCATTGTTTGTCTTTGGCTATGTTGTCAGGTGCAGGTACGGGGGATTCCAGCTCCCTTAGGATAGTAAATAGTTCCTTGGTATTTGAACTTGTAGATTATTGTATTAAAGAGATTTTTTTTGTGAGTAGGATTTCTTTTTTGTAGTTATCAGCAAAGTGTTTAAGGTTTTTTTTTTTTTTTGTTCATATGGGTGTGTCGCCATTGAGATTCTAGTTTCCTTTTTTGCAATCTTAATTCTTTTAAGTGGGGGGTGAACCAGGTGTTTAGGTGTGCTTGTTTACATTTTTGTAGCTCCAGAGGAGCAATAGTATCTAATGCTGTCTTCATGGCATTGTTGTAACTTTCTACCATGAGCTCAGGATCCAAGTAATTGGGAAGAGCGTTGATAGTCGGGAGTAGCAGTGGCAGGAGATTGACTGGAGTGATTTTTTTTGGCTTTAGTAGGTAGAGGTGGTGCCATAATTTTCTCTTTGGTAATTTGTTTATTCAAAGTTAATGCAAAGTCTATAAGGAAATGGTCTGTCCATTGTTGAGGGGTAATTTTAGTGATGGTAGTATCGCAGTTGAAGGTGGCGACCCAGTCCAGGGTCCTTCCTTTATCGTGTGTTGGGGAGAGAACATTTGGGGTTAGGCCATGTTCAGCTAGCATAGTAGCTATAGATTGGGCTGGTTTGTCATCAGGGTCATTGAATCCTAAGTTAAAATCGCATAGTAATACCATTTGTGAGGAATCCTTTGTGTTGTTGGCTAAGAGGCTAGATAAATCCTCCTTTTAAGGTCCCAATAGGCCAAGGTGACCTGTATATTAGGTAGATAGTTAAAGTGTGGCAATTGGAGATAGGCAATTTGGCTGTAAGTAGTTTGCATGATTTGATGGAAGGTTGAGGTAGTAGTCTTGGAGTGAGGTTAGTTTTTGCTATAATGGCCAGTCCACCTCCTCTGCTGTTAGGTCTGTCCATTCTGATTAATTGATCATTTTCAGGAATGGCTAGAGAGAGTGCTGGACCTGCTGCTTCGAGGTCGAGGTTGTCAGAGGATAGGATGTCGACTATTTCAGTAGCGTGGGCCACTAAGGATCTGGCATTGATCAAGGCTCCAGACAGTGTGGTTACATTCGGCGTATTCTGGATTTTTATTGGTATAAGTTTAGGTTGAGTAGTATTGTTGCAAGGTATAGTTAGGTTGGGACATGGCTTAGGGTACTGTAAGGTAGGTTTATGTTGGGTGTTAAAGGTCTTGTTGCTATAGCATAAAGGCTCGTAAAGGCTTGGTAATCCAGCTCGAAGTCTGCTGTTTCTGTCCAAGATGAGACAATGTGTGTATTTAGAGAGGGACATGATTGAAACAATGATCAGTATGGTAAGGCACAGCACGGAGGCCACCTGAGTCTTGTTGAGGCGCATCGTAGTAGGTAAGTTAGAGAGGTAGAAAATGCAGTCTAGCTCGACTCAGTAGGCTCTAGCTCGACTAGCTGGCAGTGGTCTATTTAAAGGGGGCACACAGTAGCTGGGCATGAACTATTCAAAAGGGCACACAATAGCTGGCAATAGTCTATATCAGGAGGGCACACATAGCATGCTTGGCAGTAAGCAGTAGGCTATTTCAAAAGGGCACACAGTG
This sequence comes from Ambystoma mexicanum, assembly GCF_040938575.1. Taxonomy (NCBI): domain Eukaryota; kingdom Metazoa; phylum Chordata; class Amphibia; order Caudata; family Ambystomatidae; genus Ambystoma; species Ambystoma mexicanum. The sequence goes on from NC_090921.1 coordinate 298,979,252, forward strand.
GTTGTCAATAGGCAATAGGTTATTTCAGGAGGGCACGCGATAGCTAGAAGTGGGCTGTTTCAAAGGGGCGCACACAATAGCTGGCAATAGTCTATATCAGGAGGGCACACATAGCATGCCTGGCAGTAGGCTATTTCAAAAGGGTGTACAATTAGCTGGCAGTGGGGGGCACACAATAGCTGGCAATGGCAATAGGCTATTTTATAAAGGGCACATATAGGTCAAACAGTAATAGTGTAACTATGGCTTGTATTCAAAACAGTGAGCATGCAGTAATACAATCAGGTAAAGCAGTTACAGTATTGGGTCATGAGGGCATAGAGTGGTCTTGCTGGCAGCAGGTTGGCTGAGGATTCATATGAGCTAGTCGCAAGGCACTAATGTGGGTGTATAAACACGATACTTTGATAGGCCTTAATGCTGTGTGGCAGTAGAGGTGTAGAAGCGGAGTACATAGGCAGTAATAAGGTTTGTGGCGCTCCACTGTGGGCAGGCCGGTGCGAGGAACAAGTGGTAATCGGGCATGGTAAAGGGCATGAGTTGTTTCAAGTCTGATATATTTGGGCTTCCATTTATCCTCAAGACCTAGCTTTGAAGCTATACAGGCCTCAGTAATTTGGAAGGTGCAAAATCTAATCAATGGAGTTTCATCGATAGAAAATATGGAACTTATTCTATCAACCCAACCTTACAATTCTACGAGGGGAAGATCATTCCAAAGCTGACTTATGGGCTGGAGCTATGGACTAATAAATCCCAAACCTGGTTAGATACCATACAAGGGAAAATATGGAGTTCCCAATGCGGTCCCGGTAGTTGCCATAAGATTCAAACTAGGACGTACTTCACTCAAGGCTCATGTTCAATGGCAGATGTAACTTTTTTACCATAACATTTTAATATCGGACCATGGTGTCTTCTATTCGGAAGCCTGTGAGGACTGTCGTCGCCATACAGGGCCACGCTTGGTTGGTTTCTTACCAAAGCTCAAATCCCATTGTGAACTAACACTTTCCGTCTTGGGATTGGATGTGGGATCAAGACTTGATAGAAACCACTGATGCACTACATGGTTTTGTTTCACTACAACATCTGTCACACAAACGCAAGCGTAGAGGCTTTGTTGCCCCTCCTCTCTTGATCTTTCCAAACAGATACTATCGTTGTATGATACTCCATCTTCTATGATGTTATTGTTAAGGGATTTTTTAAATATTGCAATATGTAATTTTTGTTATTTATATATAAGTTGTCTGTGTAATCTTTTTGGTAAAGGTTTGGACAAATCAATCACAAACAAATAAAAAAAAAAGAAATGGGATGATACAATGCTCACCTTTTGTATACCACCAAGTATGGAGAATCTATTCTATGAAAAAAGATGCAATGCAACTTTTTCTTTTATTGTTTAAAGCACAGATCTAGGCCATGAGCAGCGGAGCGCTATACAGAGTGATCATCTTGATATGGAACCTCTTAAAGACCAAGTCTCCTAAATTAGTAAGAGTGGTCATTTATAAAGCATACACCACCAATCTAATCCCCTCTTGGTGCTGTTCATCACTTCTGGGGTCCTCATACTCCGATCATTTCTGAAGCAATCTGTTTTCAGGCATGCGCTAAAGCGCATATAATTTCTCTCAAGCCTTGGATCTAAATGGAGGTTGTTCCTTTGAGGCTCCCGATGGAGAAGCGAAGGCCCCCACGGATGGCGCATTGGAACTTGGGACCTGTCGGCACTAGGTGGGCCATATCTATGAATGTTTTTTATATGAACTTTAGCTTAGTGTTACATGACCTTAAAAAATACTCTGTCCTTAACTTTAAGTCAGTGTAAGAAATCTAGTTCCGCTGAGACGTGGTCTCTGGAGGACAGGCCAAGAAGATGTCTGACTGCCGCGTTTCGAGTAACCTGCAGCTTGTTAATAAAAGAATTGGGTAGCCCAGTATAGGTAGCCTTCTTGTAACCCAAACCAGAACGAACTATTGCACCAATCATTCTTGCTCTGTCCCCAGTGGGGGCGGGGGGAGAGAACGAACGTGACACCAATGTTTAAGCTGAAAAAGCACATCTTCACTTTATTGATCTGTACGGTCAAGGACATGGCACCACCCATTATAACTCCAAGGTTCCATACAAGGATGGGGACTCTAGGAATCTATGCGATAAAGGACAGTAGTTGACACGTGACATTAGGATTTTTAGTGATAGTGGAGGGGATGCATGTCACAGCTGCCCGTTGGTTGCTGTCGTATCGCTGATGTGGGGGTAAGCGAACGGTGCACAGCGCGGCTGTCTTTCCTGAGGCACCGCGTGTGCCATCACGTTCCAATGTGACCGGTCTACTTCATTTCAAGATGGCCGCCCACAGCTGCAACTTTCCCTATAATCCGGTTTGCCGCAGCTCCCCTTGCGTTGCATCGCTCCATGCTCCGGCTTTAGAGTAAGACACTAGTTTTCCTACTTCTGCCTTGCCTACCATTTCTGTGCCTCCCTTTGCTACGCGCAGCCCTGGTTCCTTCATCTGTTGTCCTCCGTCTTGGTTCTGTGTCTCTCTGTGAGCTGTCTCTTGTATTTTCTCCCTGCTTGGTTCCTATGCCTGGCGGTCTGAGGTTTTTCCCCCATTTTCCGTTCCTGGCCTTCACTGGCTTACTGTTCTTGATTCTCACTCCTACGTGGTATGTATTCACAACTGCCATTCAATGGATTTCCACCATCCGAAGAGGGTATTCTACCTTCAGGCTTTTCCCTCACTCCATTATTGGACCTATCTCTCCTGCTTGCCACTTTGTCCTCTGTCTACCTTCAGTTGGTCATAATGGCAACTGGTCAGGATAGGGCCTTCCTCTACACAGAACGGCTTCGTGACAAGAAGAAAAACAAGAAGGATAAGACCAAGACTTCTCAGAAAGAATCCGATTATCAGAATCTGGTGAGAATGCAGACTAGAAGAAGGCTCTCCATTTTGGTTTGATACAATCCTATCCAATTAGATCTCATCCATGCTTGAATGGCCTCAAATCAACTGCCCAAATCGTATACCTAAAATGAATTAATGAGATTGCTTAAGCTGATTGTAGCTTATTCATATGTGGACAATCAGTTCCTGGATGCTTTTGAATAGCAGTAGCATATATAAATTAAATGGCAAGGGTGAAAAGCAGGATCTCTGTGGCACCAGTAAGGAACTCATGGTGGCAACAGTAAAGACAGACTCAAGTGATCACAGTTCAAGCGTGTTTATTAAACTGTATAAGTAGGTTGGAAAAACACCTAAATCTAAGATGGGAGCAAGCTTCAACCATCAATTAAAAATAAAGCAGTCCTAGTGGTGTCTTGCCAAATAAAAGGGCCTATACGAAGAAAAACCTATTGCCAATCCTTACAACTAAATACTAAATAGTGTGGGATAGAATTTGAAAGAAAGAAGTGTTCATAAATAATAAGTCAGGATGTGGTAGCCAGGCGTCTCCTTTCCCCGCGTTTTCAGCACGGGTCAAGGTGGTACTTCGGAGTACAGCACACACTTGAGCTTTTCCCAGCACAAGCTTACAGTTCCATTCTTTGGTGTCAAGAGGCCCTCTGGTGGTTGAGTCTCTTTTCTTTTAAAAAGTCTCTGGCCTCGAGAACCTGCTGCATTCGAAGAAATAATAAACAAGAGTTTCTCTCTGTCTGTACGTTGGGTGAAGCTTTTCCACCCCTGGATCCCCCTATTGCGGGCTCAGACCCTGTTTGAGTGGTTGCATGGTTCTTTAGCTGTTGCTTCTTCTCCCCTGGGCCCCCTCTTCTGGGCTCAGACCCCGCTCGAATTTTAGCTTCCCTCCGCCGGGTTCACTCTGGCTTGCATTTCAAAGGATTTCAAACCATCTTATTCGTTATGCGCACAATTCTTATAGTCATTTTGAACAGTTCACTGTGGACATCCCTCTGCCGGGGTCACTCTTGTCACCACACTATTCATTGGGACTTCAGACTTTGCCCCCTTTTCATCAGGTATTACGACGCAGGATTCTCCCAAGGCCTTCTGGTATCGGTAGTTTCAACAATAAGCCCAGAGTTTCCAGAGTGAGCACCCATGTGGTGCCTGACTCCTCTGTAGCTGCTTTTCCCCTTTCGTATCAAGAGTTCTTTGCTTCTCACCGTTCAATTAGCCATTTGCTACTTTTCATTCAACACAGTTCGGTTTCTTATCGGCTCTCCCCTCGACTCACCGGCTGTGATGAACCACTTGGCTTTTCTTTTCTCGGGAGTCAGGGTCGGTACCACGGAGGCAAGCATCTCTCCTCGGCTTGGTTATCAGCATAGGAGGGCCTTGTGCAACATTGACATCTGCTGCAACACTCTTAGGCTATTATTCGCGGTTTTACGATTCCTTCCGCAGAGGTTTCACGGACCAGGGTTCAAAATGGCAAGGTTGCTTCTCTCCTTGTTGCCCCCTCAGTCCTCCCCGTCTTTCTCCTCTCCTTGAACTGCCGTCCTGGGTTAGCTTTCTCGTTGTGCAGTCTGCCTTGCTCGTAGTTTGCTCTCATGCTCCACCTTTTATCCCTTTGGGGAAGGGAGAGGGCCGTCGGGCGTTAGTGATTCTGGTCAATTGCCTGACTTTGCCTGACCCTTGTGCTCGGACATGTCAGGTAAAGAGCCCTAATGTTAGTCTGTTGTCTCGCGTGGGGTGCAAAAGTGTTTGTGTTAGAAAAGGAGGGGGGGTCGAGAGGTTGAGTACCCTATGCAATAGGATAGGGAAGAGGGGCTATCAGAAGGTGATACCGCGTCACACCCGCCGGTGTCCCACTCTCCAAAGATGCCCCCAGACCCCCCATCCAGGTGATCCTCCCTCACTGGTCCACTCCAAGGAACTGCATCCAATAACGATGGCCGTGTCCTGGCCACCTGGATAACATATCCCCAGGGACTAGTTAGTGAGACCCCTTCAGGTTTCTCACAAACCCTACGACTGAAGGGCATGAATCTGGAACTACAGTCTCTTAACAGCTGTTGTGTTGTGTTCTTCCCGACAAAAAGAAATGATACACTGAAGAGTATGTGGTAATGCATATTAACTCGCCTTCGAATGGATTGTGTCCTCCCATATATTCCTCATCTTTTGAGATATCCATATCCACCTTTAGTTGCTTCGGATCTTTTCAGCAGGGGGTGCTGTGAGCCGATGCCCGTCGACCCGATGTCCCTCAAGGGCCTCCGTCTCAATGTCGCCATCACCGGTCCATATAGTGTGCACAGCGGCCGTTGGCTACAGTTCTGTTTTTTCGCGAGAGCTATTGCTTCAGCAGATCGGCGCGCTACGGTTCCTTAATGAAACCTACTGTTGATTTGTATTTGTATTTTGACATAATGTAGCATCTTCGTCTGCATCATCAACCCCAAATCTGGGTTTAAGAAATGCCACGACTGCAGTGCGAGTGTCCCTTATGGACTATAAGACTATAATCGGGTGTGTCTGTGGTTTCTCGGAAGTGTGAATCCTGCCTTTCGATGACGGTGAAAGCCCTGAAAGAACGTAAAGGGAAATTACCTGCAGGTAGGTCACATAAATTCCTTTTGGACGACTCCTTCAAAAAAGCGATCTTCCGATGAGTTGAGGGGCGACTCTCATCGGAGGAAAGCTAAAAAGCGATCTCGATCTAGGAGTGTGTCTTGCCACTCGTCTTCACGTCGTACGAAGAAAAGCAGTCGCAGGCCGCCATCTTTGTCATTGAGTTCCTCCCCTGAACGTGTTACTTGCTCGACGAAATCGGCCTCACTGAATGGGAGAGAATCAGACTGACAATGCTTCAGGTCTTTGAGAATGCGGCCTCGACTCCCTCGAAGAAGAGTAAGAGTCATGTCCATGTCGAGGGAAAACCAGACAAAGAAAGGGCAAAGGAAAAACCCTTTGCGCCCTCAAGCCCGGGTGAAAACTCTTCGAACCTTTGGAGGTTCCATTGAGTCGAAGATACTTGTTTGAAAGGAACATCTTCGTCTTCCTTGTTGAAAAAATCTTCGATGCCACACTTGTCGAAACCCTCAACGGCATCTAAGACTTCAAAGTCTTTGAGGTATGAGACAAAATCCTCAAAGGAGGTTGAAAAAACTAGGGATTTCTTTGTTCCACAGCCAAGAAGGGATTTTTTTAAAATCACTTTCTTCTTTTTATGAGGAGCATGAACCTTCATCTGATGAGGCACGACCCTTTGGTTTGCAATATGGGACACAAGGTGTTCCAGAGGCACTGATATCGGATGTCAAGGATGAAGGATCTATATGAGGCTCTGCAAACTGCAAGTGGCATAGACCCTTCTCCCGATATTGAATTTAGAAGACCAGATCCCTCAGACCATGCTGATGGGTCGTATACACAATTAATGCCTAGAGTAATTGAATATCTAGGATGGAGTAGACCTGCACCACATTTTGAGCAGGCTGATCAAACAGATATTTTAGATAAAGGACCCATGGAGGGGCCTATTATTCCCTTCCATGTAGCCTTACAAAGGCGGGTCAATGCCAACTGGCAGTCGTCGGAACTAATTCCAGCAGTAAATAAAACAAATTGACAAGCAAATACAGAACTTAAAGCAGTGACCCCTTTTATCTAAGCAAGCATCCTACTCCCGAAAGTCAGGTGGTACAGGCCACCATATCCACATCAAAACAGACTGCATACCCAAAGATTCCCCCAGACAGAGATGACAAACGCTATGATGCCATGGAAAAGAAGGTCTTCTCTGCTGGGAGTATGGCCCTTAAGTCGGCAAATGCCACGTGCACTGGCTACGTTTACAGTTACCCTGTAGGAATGCATAACAATGGCGGCTGAACATATCCCCGAAGGGGAAGAAAGAGGCATTTAAAAAAATATTAAGTATGGGAAAGACGCCATTTGCGAATCCCTTCAGACTGGTCTCGACTCTGCAGACATTAGCAGCAGAGCTATGGCGGATAGCACCGTAATGCGCAGATTTGCCTGGTTAAGAAAATCTGGGTATGCTGCGGGGGTACAATCAAGATTTCCCTGTGGTGGACAAGGGTAAGGGGCTAAGACCGGCCAGACACCAGCGACTTTACCCTCAGCTGCTACATCAGCCGCCTCAAAACCTCTCTGAGGCCTTAGTCCACAAAACACTGGTGGAAGCAGACTCTCACAGCATCTGCAAGAATGGCAGGGTATTACTTCAGATTCATGGGCATTGGAAACAGTAGCCCAGGGTTACAAAAGGCCTCAAGATCAACCACCGGGGAACAACTCAAGATTCCAGATCCGCTCCTTGTGTAGGAAATTCTGACCCTGCTAGCGAACGTCCTATACAACCTGTACCTGTAGCAGAGAGCAACAAGGGTTGGTACTCCCCTTACTTCCTAATCCCCAAGAAGGACGGACGATTGAGACTACCTTTGACTTGAGAGACTTGAGCAAGTTCCTCAGGAAGGACAAGTTCAAGATGGTTACCCTTTCTCAGATCCTTCAGGCCCTCCAGCTTCAGGACTGAATGGTATTATTGGACCTTCAGGATGCTTACTTTCATTTGCCAATCCATCACAAAAACAGAAACGTACTTGAGGTTCGCCGTTGACGGTTCTCATTGTCCTTTTCGAGTTCAGCCTTTTGTACTGACCTCCGCCCGAGGGTTTTCACCAACTTGATGGCGGTGGTGGCAGCGAGTCTCAGGAAAGTGGGGATTCACATCTACCCATACCTCGATGATTGGCCGATCAGGGCTCGGTCACCTGATCAGGCCCTGGAACATCTCAGCGTAACCTGCCACTCTCTCCACATACTGGGTTTCTCCCTCAATTTCAAGAAGTCCCATATGATCCCAATTCATCAGAGCAGTCATGGATGCGTCCTCGGGTGGGAGGGTGAATGGGGGTGGCAAGGGCTCAACACATTCTGCAGATGGTCACCAAATTTCAGAATGCCCAGCGTCTTCTGGCCTTGGACTTTCTGAATTTGCTTGACCTCATGCCATCCGGCATTTTTTTGATGCCAGAGACTGGCCAGAGAATCAGGTCCCTCCAATGGACTCTCAGGACTCAATGGTCCCAATACTCGGGCAGTATGTTCAGGTTCCAAGCAGAGTAGCACAGGATCTTCTGTGGTGGGCTTCCGAGGACAACCTTCTGAAGGGAGAATCCTTTTGGCAGCCATGGCCAGAGATAACCGTAGTGACGGACCCTCACTCACGGGGTGAAGAGCCCACACCAATGATCTGACAATCCGGGTCGTTGATCTCCATCGGAGTCCAAACTACACATCAATCTTTTAGCACTGAATGCCTTTCTGCCCTCTGTACGGGGAAAGAATGTCCTGATAATGACAGACAACACAGTGGCCATGTACTACCTCAACAAGAGAGGTGGTGTAGGGTTACTACCACTGTGCATAGAAGCAATGCAGCTCTGCTTCTCCAGCATGGGGTCTGGCATGGATTCACATGCTCATGAATATTCCCCGTCGTCAGGCTGGGAATCCTCTGTAAAGAAAAAATCAGTATCAGTTTCGTTTCTGATCTGTCTTTCGTAGTAGTAACCAATCACTGATCTCTGTGTCATACTGACCACAGCCAATGACTGCCCTCTACCTAAGCCCCGCCTCTGGCAGCCATCTTCAGATTTTTACCGCACATTCAAGTGTTGGGATCCTCGTGCTATTGCTCTCGAGCGTAAGTGCTTTTTTCACGTTTTTTCTTAGAAAAATTTCTCTTTTTTTCGGTCAAAAGAGCCTCAAGCTCCACCGTTTCTTCATCCGATTAACGGGGACCCGTGTCGGATTCGTCTACGCCCCTCAAGGGTGAAGATTTCGTCGAGCCACGCTTTTGGAGGACTCCAGAAGTTTCTCAGGCCCATCTCGGACATGGCCCAGGAGAAGGGAAGCTCGACGCCCGGAAAGCTGTTCAGGGTCTGCCCTGGATGCCAGCTTCAGAATGTCTTTAAGGAGGACGAACACTACCTTTGCCTTTACTGCCTACATGAGGACAAGACGCACGTGGTGAAGGACTGTGCGTTTTGCGGCAATATGTCGGAGCGGACCATGAATGACCGCCATCAACGTCTTGCCAACTGGCTGGAAGGAAAGAGCCCGTCAGGTGAGAAGAAGAAGAAGAAGTCCGAGCGGTGTTCTAAGACCTTTTGAGGGCGCCCCGGCGACGGGGGTCCAACAGAAGGCCAAGCACCGCGAGTCCGCTGGCACCGGGAGCGCCGAACGGTCGGGCTCTGCGGGCGCCAGGCAGGGCGCATCCTCCCCGGCGCCATCAACCACGAGCCAACGCTCTGGCTCGGGTAAGAGGAAGGCCGAGCACCCGGCGAAGCTCCTGGAGACACCCCGGTCGAGCACGAAGGCCCCATCGGAGGGGGAGCGAGGCGGTGACCCTCCCCCCAAGGAGAAGGCGGTGAGCGCACCTAAGGTGGTGAAAGCCTAATCCACCCGGCCAAGGCCTCTATCGAGACAGTCGCGGCGGCCCTGGCTCAGCCTGTGGAGGCTACACCAGTGGTGGCGACCTCGGGGCCCAGAGTCTCCCTGCCACCGCGGAGGGAGTCCTCTTTCATGCCCATCGACAGGACCCCCGTGAAACCTCCGACGGAGAAGAAAAAGGGGGGGCAGGAGGTCGTCGTGGATTCGGCCTCAACCTCTGTGGAGGAGCTGATCGAAGTCTTAAGCCACGGCGTTGGCGTGGTAGAAGACCAGCCCGTCGGGAGGGACCCCGACGTAGGAGACGACGAGAACGTAGAGGGTGCCGACGGGGCTCCTGACCGCCCGTCGGACTCCCCTCAACCAGTGCCGCAAGACAACTCGGCGGCCATTTTGTTGGCTATACAGTCCTTATGCTCGGAGATGAGGACGAGACTGCCGTTACCACCAACGGAGGAACCGCTCCCGACGGGGGACCCGGAGCCAGGCCCTTCTGGGAGCCCTCCCCCTAAGAGAAGAAGGATTCATCCTCCACCTCCTTTTCAGCCATCGCGCCCTGTTCAGCCCTCCTCCCCATCCACGACACGTGGGGATGATACGGGGACTGACACGGCCGTGACGGGTACAGACGACGAGGTTTACGACGAGGATCTCCCGTCGTCACCTCCCACCCGGGCTTCCCCGCCCAACGAGATTGGATCGTTTCACTCCATGATCGCCAGGGCATCCGAGCTTTTCCAGCTCTGCCCGGAAGAGAAGAAGGAAGGTTTCCTTTATCAACGGCGCAAGACCAAGAGGAAGACGGTCCTCGCTGTACCTCTACTAGACGATATTTGGGATGAGGGCCTCGCCCTCCTCAATAACCCATCCACGACGCGGGCTAGAAGGGATCGGTACAAGAAGAAGTACCGGGTCCCGGACGCGCCCCCCTTGTGCCTTCGGGCACAGCCGACGCCGGACTCGGTCGTCTCCGCGGCGGCCAGGAAGAAAGCGGGGGGGGGCGCGGCCTCTACGTCGACATCCCCGCCGGACGGCGAGGGAAAGAAATTAGACACGATGGGACGCAGAGTCATCTCGTCGGCAGCGACGACGATTAAGGCGGCCAACGCCTTGGCTATCGTAGCCCACTACGACAGGGAGTTGTGGTACAAACTGGCCCCCCTGCTGGACTTTCTACCAGACGACAAGAGGGCGGAAGCCCTAGAGATCTTGCAGGAAGGAGAAGTGGCGTCGGACCACGCCATTACGATTGCGACGGACATCGCTGACACTGGATTTCGCCAGTTGGGCAACGGCGTGTGCCTTAGGCGGCGTGGATGGCTCAAGGCTACTGACTTCCGTCAGGACGTGCAGACCAGAGTCTTGGACATGCCGTTCGACGGCAACAACCTGTTTGGGAAAACAGTGGACGATTCCCTTCAAGCCATCAAGGCGGACACAGAGACGGCCTGGGCTCTTGGGGTTCTCCAGCAACGGCGGCCGCACTTTCGGAGCAGCGGAGGCAAACAGGGTGCCTCCAAAGGTTCCAGCAGCGGATTTTCCACCTACCGTCAAGCGGCCCGTTCGTCGTCACAGGAAGCTTACAGGGGACGAGGCAAGTCAGGCAGACCCCGCCGTCGTCGCCAAGGAGGACAAGGCGGCAAAGCCTCGTCGAAGCAGGACTGAACCGGCCGTGGGGTCGGGCCCCCACCGAAGCACCCCGGTGGGAGGCCGGCTGGCGAGCTTCGTCAGCGTGTGGGAGTCCATCTCCACCGACCGTTGGGTGCTGGACGCCCTAGCTCAGGGTCACGCGCTCGAGTTTCTAAAGAGGTGCCCGCGCGTCCCCCCTGTGGCCAGGAAAGAACATCACGTCCCTCAACTTCTCTTGGAGGTAAAGGCGATGCTCAAGAAGGGCGCCATCGAGCTCGTCCCAAAGAGGCTTCGGGGCTCCGGAGTTTACTCAAGATACTTCCTCGTGAAGAAGAAGACGGGAGGATGGCGTCCCATCCTGGACCTACGACGACCGGACAAATTAATCAAGGCACAGAAGTTCCGGATGGTCACCCTCCAACACGTCCTGGGTCAACTGGAGGAGGGCGATTTCCTGTCTTCGTTGGATTTGGAGGATGCCTACTTCCATATTCCCATCCTAAAGGGACACCGAAAGTTTCTCAGGTTCGTGGTCCAAGGGCGTCACTACCAGTTCAAAGCCCTTCCCTTCGGATTGAGGTCGGCACCCAGGGTGTTCACCAAGTGCCTCGCACCGGTGGCGGCGCAGCTGCGCCGAGAGGGGATCCACGTGTACCCCTACCTGGACGACTGGCTCATCCGAGCAAAGACGAAGGAGCTCGCCGTGGAGCACACGGCAAGGACTGTCCAACTACTCACGGATCTGGGATTCTCCATAAACTACGCCAAGTCCCACCTGGTGCCCGCGCAAGACGCACTGTTTCTGGGAGCGAAGCTCGACACAGTGTCGCTTCTGGCCTCTCCGTCGGAGGAAAGGACGAGGGCCATTTTGGGCAAGGTGCAGCGGATGCTGGCTGCGGACGCGGCCAGGGTGAGGTCCATCAAGTCCCTCCTCGGAATGATGTCTTCTTGCATTTATCTCATCCGCCTGTGCAGGCTCCGGATGCGCCCGTTGCAGGAGTTCCTGGACGCGCGTTGGATCCAGACGACGGGCAGCTTCGAGGAGAGGATCACACTCGACGAGAGTTTCCGACGAGCGATCCGGTGGTGGGGCACCCGCGCGCATCTGACGGCGGGCATGGACTTCCAGACCCCCGGCCACCAGGAGACAGTGACCACGGATGCCTCCCTGGAAGGATGGGGAGCGCACACCGAAAATCTGCACGCGAGAGGCCTTTGGCTTCCGACGGAGAAGTCCCTCCATATCAACGTCCTGGAGCTCCGTGCAGTGTTTTGGGCCCTCGGGTCCTTTTTCCGTCCCTCAAGGGCAAGGTGGTGAGGATCTTCACCGACAACACCACCACCATGTTCTACATCAGGAAGCAGGGCGGTACCAGATCCCCAGCCCTGTCCAAGGAGGCGCAGGATCTGTGGCATTGGGCCGTCGCCCAACGGATGTTTCTGGTGCCGTTTCATCTGGCAGGGATAAAAAACACCATCGCCGACTCGCTCAACAGAGAGCTGCGCTCGTGCCACGAGTGGGAACTACGACAGGATCTAGTGGACCGCCTCTTCCGACAGTGGGGCACACCCCAGATCGATCTGTTCGCGACGGCGACGAACTCCAAGTGGCGGAGGTTCGCCAGCAGGTTTCCCCAGCCGAGGAGCATGAGCGATGCTTTCTCGTTCCCCTGGGAAGGCCTGTTTCTATACGCGTTCCCTCCATTGCCATTGCTGATCCGGCTCATCAACCAGCTCAAGAGGTCACGGTGCAGGATGATCCTCGTCGCACCTGCGTGGCCGAGGCAGATATGGTTCCCGGACCTTCTGGACTTGTCAGCGTCCCCGTCAATCAAGCTGCCAGTGGACGCGGATCTTCTCTCCAGGGAAGGAGGCGCCATCCTCCATCACCCATCACGACCCGAAGTCGCTGAACTTGCAGGCCTGGCTCCTGCAGCGTTAGAGTTTGGAGGATACGACATACCGGCCGACTGCAGAGAGGTTCTTGCAAAGGCCAGGGCGTCCTCAACTCTTAAATGCTATGGACACAAATAGAAGAGGTTCTCTGTCTGGTGCCACGCACAGAAGATTAACCCTCTACGGATTACGGCTCCCCAGGTACTGCCGTACCTTCTGACGCTGGCCAAGGCTGGACTGGCGCACGCGTCCATCAAGATTCATCTTGCTGCGATCTCCCGATACACCAGAACCACGGGGCGGACGTCTTTGTGGTCTCATCGTCTGGTGAAAGAATTCATGAAGGGACTGTTCAGATCGTTCCCGCCGGTGAAGGCTCCGGCCCCGGCGTGGGAGCTCAACATGGTGCTGACCAAGCTCATGGGACCTCCGTTCGAGCCTCTGCACTCGGCTCCGTTGAAGTTCTTGTCGTGGAAAACCGCGTTTCTTGTGGCCATCACCTCCGCACGAAGAGTGGGAGAGATCCAGGCCCTTTCCTGCAAGCCCCCGTACTTGACTTTTCACGACACGAGGGTAGTGCTCAGGACGCACCCCTCCTTCATGCCCAAGGTGCCGTCGGACTTCCACCTCAACGAACCCTTGGTGTTGCCTGTTTTCTTCCCGTCGCCTTCGTCGCCGGCGGAAAGGACTTTGCACTCGCTGGATATGGCTAGAGCGCTGAAGTTTTACGTGGACCGCACAAAGTGTTTTCGGAAAACGTCACAACTTTTTGTGGACTTTGGACCTGTCAATCAGGGGAAGGCTCTCTCAAAGGCCTCCATTTCCAGATGGCTCTCCGGCTGTATCATGTACTGTCATCGGTTGGCAAACCGACCGCTGCCTGGCCGTCCGAGAGCCCATTCCACCAGAGCGATCACAGCTACCACGGCGTTCCTATCTGGTGTGCCCTTGCTGGACATCTGCAGGGCTGCTACGTGGAGGTCAACGCACACCTTCACGAAATTCTACTGCGTCGATCGGGATTCCAGGGAGGAGTCCAGGGTCGGCCAAGCAGTGCTGCGCAATCTGTTCGCCTAAGGTGAGCCGGGTGAGGAGGTAAGAATTGCTTAATGTTGAGGTTGATGTAATGCTTAATGTTGAGCCTTTGCCACCTCCCGTGGTTGTGCATGTGTGTACTGCTATGTATTCTTTATTCATGAGCATGTGAATCCACGCCAAACCCCATGCTGCAGAAGGAACAAGTTACTTACCTGTAACTGTTGTTCTCCAGCATGGGTCTGGCATGGATTCACATGCGAACCCTCCCGCCTACCCCTCTGCGGCTCTTCACTTGGTCATACTGCCACTTCACGTGCTACCAAATCTGAAGATGGCTGCCAGAGGCGGGGCTTAGGTAGAGGGCAGTCATTGGCTGTGGTCAGTATGACGCAGAGATCAGTGATTGGTTACTACTACGAAAGACAGATCAGAAACGAAACTGATACTGATTTTTTCTTTACCGAGGATTCCCAGCCTGACGACGGGGAATATTCATGAGCATGTGAATCCATGCCAGACCCATGCTGGAGAACAACAGTTACAGGTAAGTAACTTGTTCCTTCTGGGCAATTCAAGTAGTCTCACTATCATAAGTTCACCTAGCCCTAGAGGAGAACACGACAAGTGGAAACTAGCTCAGGAAGTCCTTCAAGTGATCTTCACTCTTTGGGGAACGCCACAAGTGGATCTGTTCGCGAGCGGTGTCAACTGGAAGTGCAAGCTGTACTGCTCCAGGGAATTTCCCCAAAGAGGAGCTCTAGGGGAGGCGTTCGTAGTGGACCGGGAGCTTCCACTCCTGTATGCGTTTTCTTCAGTCCGCGTCATCCTGCAAGTGATCAGGAGGTTGATCAAGTTTGGGAAATCCATGATCCTAATTGCTCCAGATTGGGCCAGGAGGACCTGGTACCTTGACCTTCTGGACATGTCCATCTACCCTCCAATACGTCTTCCACAAAGAGAGGACCTTCTCTTGAGAGAGGGGGGGGTCGGGTTCTCATCCAGACGTCAAGACTCAAACTTCATGCACGGTTTCTGAGAGGTTGAGTTATAAGGATTTTGACCTCCTGGACGACGTAAGAGATTTTGCTTTCGGCCAGAAGCCCAGCAACAGAATCCTCATACCGCTCCCGTTGGAACATGTTCTGCAGCTGGTGCAGGGACATGAATATGAACCCTTTTTAAATGTAGCACACCAATGGTTTTATCTGTTTTATTACACCTGGCTAATCTGGGGCGCTAGGTTGGCACAATTAAAGGGTATCTGGCAGCGTTATCTATTTCTTAACGCTCCTCTTAGGAGGTCTCTTTCTTCAAAATTCCACTATTGATACAATTTCTGAAGGGATTGACAAATGTGTTCCCTCCGATCCCCTTTTAAGACCCTGCTTGGGATCTCAACTAAGTTTTGAAATTTCTCCTGTGTACTCCTTTCAAACCTTTTCATTCCTGTCCTTTAAGGTTGGTAACCCTCAAAACCGTTTTTAGTTGCTCTTACATCAGCCCGTAGGGTGAGTGAACTTCAAGCCATGTCTTGTAAATTGAAGGTTAAACCCACATTTTTACCAAAAATCGTGTCTGATTTTCATTTAACTCAGACAATTATACTACTGTCTTTTTATCCTCCAGCTCATCCTGGGAAGGAAGAGGAGAGATTACACAGGCTTGACCCAAGGCGTGCACTTAGCTACTACATTTCCAGGATATCTAAATTAAGACAGGAGGATCAACTTGTTGTTGGTTACACAGGCCATAAATTGGGTATGGCGGTCACAAAACAAAACCTATCCAGATGGATCTTCTTAGGAATTTCTGATTGCTACAGATTAGCTGCAAAAGAACCTTGTGAGGCTCTAAGGGCTCATTCGACCAGGGGCATGGCTACTTCCTTCCTTTACAGAGAGTAGTCCCAATTCAGCATATTATTTCAGCAGCCACATGGTCCTCCGCTCGGATATTTACAAAGCATTACTGTCTGGACTCTTCCTCAAGCCGGGAAGGTGGATTTGGGAAGACTGTGTTACATTTGTAACACAAAAATGAATAAAGAACTCCTAAATTCTTACTCCCTACTCCAAAAAATGCAACACTGCTTTGGGAGTCTATCAAAAGATGAGGAATATGTGGGAGAACAATCCATTCGGAGAACAAGGTAATGTTCTTTCGATTGGATGTTCTGCCCACATATTTCTCATCGCCCCTCCTAACCTACCACCCAGTAGAATTTCCTTGTTATTGCAGTTTACGTTCTTTCAGGGTGAAACACTGTTTTACATAAAGTACACCCAAAAAGGATTTTGAAAGTACGCATAAAAACAGAACTGAAGCCAGGGGTCGCTGCGCTCGGTATATGTACCAGTGATGACGTTGACATTGAGTCAGAGGTCCTCGAGGGACATTGGGTTGACGTGCATCGACAGGCAGCCCCCCCTACTGGAAAATGTTTCCAAAGCAGCTAAGGCTGGATAAGGATATATCAAAAGATGAGGAATGCGTGGGAGGTACATCCAATCGAAAGAAAGTTACCAGGGGAAAGTAACTTGTTCATCTCTGCTAGTACCGTATGATCAACCATATGAAATACAAACGGTAAGTCTAAAAGTCATAGTAGTGTATCGGCGGTTCATAGAACATCATTCCATCCAGTCAATATTGCATTCCTGACCAGTCAACAAATGTTAGATCTCCCAAACTAGTACCCATACAATAAGCATTGAACGCAGTAGGCATGCGCTACAGACAACCGCAATGTCACTACCTGCCTGATCTATGACCCAATTGAGCCATATCAGCAACTCTTGCCAGAAAATGGTGGCTCGATACCAGAAAATGCTGTTCTGTACTTACCAGTCTGTTGGCATCCATGAATAGTTCATACTGCTGCAGGCAGTGGCCTACACTACACTCGAGTTAGGGCAGGCCTCAATGTGTATTCTATCCATTAGCCATTTGTGAGTGATATATTGGGTCTTGGAGAGTAAGAACCTGTGCACTGTGTGTGGAGTATGCAGCGGTCGAGTGACTTTTTATGCTCTGCTACTAGCTTGCATCTTGACTTTTTTAGCCCAGAGTTCGGGTGTGTGAAAAGTCTTGTAGCCAACTGACTTCATGCCCACCTATAGAAAAACGGAATGCCTGTGATACTGGAAATGCCTTTTTGGAGAGACGAAGCCTCCAAGTCCTTGTCCTACCGTTTCTGTTTGTTTTCTGTCGCTGAGGTCCTGCATTGAACTCTGACAGAGCAGCTCTTCATTTTTCCTTTTGGTGAACAACATCCATGCCATACCCTTAAAGCACCCATGTGAGGGGGTACACCCATGTACCCCTTATGTGTGTTTTTGGGCACGTGTGTCCCACAGAGCGTGGTATGGGCTCCTCCATTTTTGGGGACACCCATGCCCTGCCATATGAATCGATGGATTCCTAGACGAAGACAAGATGGCCACTGTAGCCTCTTGGTTTCTATTGCCTTTACATATTGTTTCCTAAAGTCCTAGGAAGCCCTGACTACTCTGTCCCTTTCCCCCTGACTGGCTGTTGGGTGGACATACCACATATGGCTCTGGGGCTGCCGCCTGTACAGCCTTTCTAGGGGCTGTGTGTTATGGCTATACCCTTGGGGTGGGACCAGTATGAATGGAGTCTGAAGTCACTCACATTCTGTGTTGTGAGTGTCTGTTTTTGGTGTGTGACACACAATGCCTGGGCCGTACCTGAATTAACTGGAGGGAATGTATGTAATGTTTTGACAGGATGGGTGCTTACTACAATCCACGTTCAGTTTTTTGGGTGAATGGCCTGAATGCCTGTGAGCCTGATTGACTGGCTACCTCCATGAATGCATTTGTGAACAATCAGCTGACTGAGCCTGGCTCAGACTGAGTGAATGGGGAACAAATGTGTATAACTAGGGACCTCTCATTCACCAATTTGTTCATAAGCTGGAAGATGAAGTGAAGCAAAAATAAGCTGTTCTCTGGAGCCAAGCTTGAGTTCTGCTGCATTTTCTTCATGTAATCCCAAAGATGACGTGTTCTTCCAATGACTGATCCAAGAGAGGACCAGGATAGGAGACCTCTTTCCGAGCTATGAGGGACTATCTTGACACTGCTGCTCTTCATCAGACGTACCCTGGAAGCCAGGCCTGTGTGTCTGTCTTCTGGAGAAGTGGTCTTTGTGAGTCCAGAAGAGGAGTACTTGGACATCTTGATCCGCAGAAGTCCAGCTGTGTCGCCAAGGGTCCAGAAGAATGTTTGTGACCACTGGAAGCCAGATTGCTGTCTGCCCCCAGAAGGGTTGCTACCCTGGCATAGTGGTGCTTGACACACGCAGCAGGTTCTACCTTATCACGGAATCTTTCAAGGGAAATCCCTGACGCAACATCTGACCACTTTTTTCCTGCCGAAGGAAATCCCAGTTCGCTGTGTGCAGAGGAAGGTCCCATGGAGGGTTTCCTGCTACCAAAAATCAAAGAAGTTGTTCTGAGGGCTCAGCCTTGGTGAGGATCCATAGTCCAGTAAAGTTGACGAGTCCAGGTCACCAGAAGCCATCCAGAGGTCCGTGCTGCGACTGCAGCACCAAAGAACCAAAAGTAGGTGAACTTCAAAAATCCTGAAACCCAACACCTACTTCTGCTCCTTCACTCGTCGCCACTGAAAGGCATCCAAGGTCCCCAGTGGTCTAATCTCCAGCCAGCCCTTTTAGGACTCCACAGCAAGTTTCACCTCTGTGGGATATCCACAGCCGGAGTAACGACCCGCCAACAGAGACCACCGCAAAGACTGAAAGTGCTGCCTTTCCGACAGTCTGGTTCCTCTTTCTCTTGGCCTCGGCATCCCAGCAACGACTCCTTGTAAAAGGGGTCCATCCTTCAAGGGTCCCGTCGAGTATAGCCAAGAAACTCCACCACTTCGCCTGCCAAGGCACCAAAGGTACTGTGATGAGGAAGATCGTCTTCCAGCCTCAGGGATACCAGATTTGTCATGGATCCTGTTCTCCTGTGGCATCTCGGGTACTTTGATGTGGTGGAACCTATAAAAAGAAAAGCAGAGCATTATTGAACATATTTGGACTGGTCTGTAATAGACCAGATAAAGTACAGCTTGACTATACCTTTACAGGTTGCCCAGGTGCGGGGGGTTGGAGGGTGGGAGGGAAGGTCCTCACACAGCATCATTATTTGAAACTAATCAGCCTTTCTTCCTTGATCTATGCAGTTAGACCTTGCTTATGATTGCTATGCTTTTTAAACTGTCAGCTATGGGTGCATTTTACATTGAAACTGCTAATCCCATAGGAAGAGCACTTTTTGGGCGGCTTATAACTTCGCTCTCGCTGGACGGATCCTCACCAAACTTTGCAAAGAAAGTATATGGCCCACTCTGAATTTTCTTTACAAAGTTTAGTGAGGTTTGGTCCGGGGGGGGCAAAGTTATAGGGGGAGTCCCAAAATGTCTTTTTTTCCCATAGACTGAATGGGGGAAAAAACTTTGCTCGTGCCTACAGCCCAAACTGCTGGACAGATTTTCACCAAATTTGAGCAGGAGCAGAGGCTTGGTCCCAAAAGCGTGCTTTTGTAAATTTGGTGAAAATCCATCTAGTAGTTATTAAAAAAAAAAAAAAAAAAAAAAAAAAAAAAAAAGTCTAAAAAATTTGTGATATCTGTCCGGTCCGCGGACAGGACACCGATTAGTTAATCGGCTTGCGTCATGTCCACGGACATGCACCGTGACACTAATTGATTGGTGTGAAGCGTGAGGTGCGTCAGATTTTTGGAAATGCCCGCCATCTTGGATTTGCGGACATCCACGGACATCGCAGAAAAACATATTAAAAAACACAACATTGCACTTGTCAAACTTATCAAATAATCTCTGGGGAGGTGAGGGGTGATGAGGATGGGATGGAATATGGCTGCAATAAGCAAAAAAATGGCTGTTTTTTACTGCAAAAGTCCACAAACAGTTCTGATGTTCGCGAACAGTCCTGTGAAAGTTTCCAGACACCTCTGCATTACTGGTTTGGTGAAAAGAAGTTCTTGGATGGCTTATAACTTTGGCACCACTTAATGGAACTGCATGTAATTTTGCAATTTTATTCCTGACCTGATCCCGAATGAGTTTGTAAAGTTTGGTGAGATTCTGTCAAGAGGGGGGCAAAATTAGAGGGGGGGTCCCAAAATAATGTAAAGGCTTATAAATGAGGTCAAATTAACACAAGGAGAGGAAGGGGGAACAAGGTATTTATACTGCTCCACCAAACTTGCCCCCTAACTAAGGAAAACCTTCACATATCATACAAAGGGTTTAGTGGACAGTGGGGTGACACAGGTGTAGCACCGACCTCTTGCGAGATCAGTATTCCAGACCAAAGGTGGAAGACATTATAACTCACCACCCTAAAGTGAGGAAACAACAAACCATGTTCAAATTAAACAATGTATATTCGAAACAGAAATGATTATTTTACCAAAAATATATATTTTATTAGATTGGTTCACAATAGTTAAAAAAACCTTCAAACGGCTATTTATATATAGCAACACAATACAATACTAAATGTGAAAAGTTGACAAGAAAAAAACTCAAAACACAATACACGCGAACGGTGACAGTAGGGGAAACCACCTGAAATCAGGTTCCACACACAGAATAGAGGAGCAATCACTATTCAAAGGGACACACTAGGGACAAATCAATTCACCTACATTAAACTCAAAACTGAATTACACAACAGAACTCATACTGCATCATACCCAATCAACCCAACATGTTTCTTTCCTCAAACACCACATCACACACAGTCATGGGAAATTCATCAGGGGCATGTATTAAAAAAACAACAATTGTTCACAATAGCTACTGCTTGTGCAACTATGAAGGCTAAAAAATCTGGGCCCAAAAAAAGAAGGGGGCTGTCTTAATTAATATGGAGTTGCCTGATCAACATCAGGGCTAACCAATCCTGCACGCTATCAATATAGTGTCAAGCGGTAGGCAAGAAGTGGTAGAAGCAGCTAAGTTGCTGCCTTCACCACCAACTTGATTGCTGATCCTGCTGGATGTCGATTCTGTTCACCTGTGGACAATAAAAGACAGGGATAGCGGTAAGAAGGCTAATCAATAGTCCCTCTATACCTATAGAATATGAAGTTACAAATCTATGGAGTACACAGTCGAATTCATAAAGTGTCTCCAAATCCCCAAAACACTGTGGAAATCCAATGCTCAGACACAGGTTAAAATTGGAAAAAGGTTTTTTAAGATACCAAAGTAAAGGCGAGGAATGGGTTAAAGAGTGTGACCACTAACGCTTGCATCTGGCCTCCACCCTCAAATTAAAGCACCTATAACAGTACTCAAAGGGCTCCAACGATCCCTGAATCACAGAGAACTGAGGTTGTTAGCGCCCACCAGGAAAACATGAATAATATCGGTTTACCCAACACCAGCTGTAAAATGATGTAACATTCTGCCCATGTTCAAGGATATAGTGGCCTCACAAACATTGTATACTTAGCACCCAACAAGTTCCGTATTGGGGTCTGATCTAAAAAGGACCACATCCCAACCCTACTACTCAGAACGGCTCAGCCAACAGGCAGATATTCAGGAACATTGGTCATGGAGAAACAACTTTGGTTTTAGGTAACCCAGGGAGTTCCAAACGGGTTCAGAATTGCGCTGTAAAGATGAAAACAGAAAAAATTCAGCTTCATGCCGATAGACCCCATAGTCGTACGGTGTAGGAAATAAAGTACAGCCGAAATCCGATACCTAAAATAGCAGCAGAATGCAGCCTACTATCTAAACAAGCCACAACCTCGGATGGTGACTGATCACCCGCGTGTCGTCATAAATCAGTGAAGCTGTCAGGCAGCTTGATCCGAACCGCTATGGGTTAAGGTACCTGTTCAGATTAGAAGCGCATTGAGATTACAATTGGGTATCGGCCGCGAGGCGGTGCCCCAAACAGGCACTCTTTATTCCTTTAAAAACTGCCGTCAAATTCCCTTATTGTTAAGAAGTATAGCTGTCGGCCGCTCACATTGCCAAACACAACTCCCAAATGTGCAGCGAGAGCAACCCTTCCATATTGAGAATGGTGCAGAGAGTGTGGCCCCGGGATGGACAATAAAGCAGTGTAGGAGGAGAAATCCACTCACCCAAATAAAGCCGATGCAGAAATACGAACGGAGGTTCAAAGTAAAGCCTCTGTATGAATACAGGTTTGTCAGCGCCTCCAAGAGAAACCCAGTATCAAGCAAGGAAACCTAGTTTCCACTTGCTAACGGGCTGTTGATATAGGTGCTGGAGCTACCTGACGCAGCTGTGCGAGGTGCCATTTGACAAATCTGCACCTAATTTGGCAAACTGATAATAGATCTAGATCTAGATATAAATGTTTTTTTGAAGTTTGGTGGGATTTTGTCAAGAGGGGGCAGAATTAGAGTGGGGGTCCCAAAATATCTTAAAGGCTTATAAATATGGTGCCATTTGACAAATCTACACAAAGGTTTGAAAAAAGATTATAGATCTAGATATAAATGTTTTCGTAAAGTCTGAATGGATTTTGTCAAGTGGGGGCTAGGTTGTATGACGATTGTGTGTGCATCATTTGACACTTTTGAAAAAATAAAACATGCATGGATTTCCAGCAAACTTGTTTAAGGAGAATTGAGAAGTACCTGAAAGCATGGTTCTGCAAATGTGCCCATGTTTTATTTTTTGACAAATGTCATAATGTAGGTAGAAAAAATAGTGATATACCTTTGGTGACTGAGGTGTAGCCTGTGGCCATGTGCAGTGGCCAGATTGTCCGGGTCATGGAATAAGGTAATGATCCGGACAATCAGGCTACTGGCCATGACCACAAGGGACAACACATGGGGTTAAAGTGGCCATGTCCACCTGGGACTGGCTTTGTGGTAAAGTTATTCGAAATTGGTCATAGGGTTCTCTTTTTGCCTTCTGCAGGCTGCCATGGAAAGCAAAGAGGGGCCCTGTACGGAAACCCGCCTTCCCTTTCCATGGTGGCCATCTTGGAAAAGGATTTTCCTTCCTACACCAGGAAGAAAAATCTTTTTTTTTTTTAGCACCCCGGGTTCCAACTTTGGGAACCTAGGGTGCTAATGCCTTCATCCCCCATTACAGGGGCTGGAATGGGGGGAGGATAATGGTCCGGAGACCTTGTTATCCACCCTCGCTTTGCTTGGGCTGATAACTTGGGCTGCCAGGGCGGAATCCACTGTTCCATCCCTGGAACGGGGAATAAACGCCACAATATTGCAATTAGCATAACACAAAATGCAAATGGAAAAGTTGGAAAATCTTATTGAGTCTATGTACTTTACTGAGAAATATGAAGTAGATGGAGTCTATAAGATTTTTTTTTTGTTCTATTTTTTAACTGTGAAAGGTGGTTCCTAAAGGAACATTTCTTTTATTGTTTTTGGATGCATTTTATTTTGGCAGGAGAGCTTAGAACGAAAGGTGGTAAGGGAAATGAGGGAAGAGGCACCAAACACTAATATGGAGGGGCAGGTGGACAGGGGAAAATGTTGCATGTGTGTTATTTCTAAGGTAGGGGGCAGTGTTTCTCATGCTCCTTGATTACAGCAGTGGTGGTGTCTCTTGGGGAGGAGGGATGGCATTAGCTGATTCCATTTTACAATAAATGGCAGTTTTGCTAAAAGTATGTACTGTACTAGATTGTTAATGGATGAGTAGGAATAGGCGTTGGAGCTGGGCAATGGAAATTTTGAAGTTGAAAGTTCCTAGATCAGTAGAAAATGCAGTTCCGAACTGTCCGCGAAGCATGGATCTTATCGTGAAGTGCGGACGGGTTCTCGAACACGTCATCATGCCGCGCGCCAGCATATGGTCATGTGGCACTCTCCGGAAGATCTGCAATGAAGTCAGATGTTCGTAGACATTATGGTTGCACTAATAAAAACCTATGAAATTCAATGAAAAAACTTTGTTAAGGGGTCGTTATGGTTAAGTTGCACTAATAAAAACATATGAAATTCAGTGAAAAAACGTTGCTAAAGGGATATTATGGTTCCAAGTAAAACCGAAAAACCCCTGAAATTCGCTAGCTATGGTAAGCTAAGCAACCATAACTCACGCCACCACCATGCACTGCTAAGACTAACACCCAGGACATCAAAGATGACACCACAAATGTCTAAAAGAGCCAGCCTTGTTTTAGCCCAGGGTGCAAACAGCAATGCACTTCGGTAGCTTCACACTTGCTAGTGCCTTTTTGCTTTCTTCATGGAGGGCAGGGTGTGGTAAGCACAGTTCCTCTCCAGTCCCTAAATATGGGGAAACCACTCGCCCGCTACAAATGCAAACCGATCCGGTTCCTAGCTAAAGTCTGAGGCAGCAGGTTGTTGATCATGGACACACAAAGTTCTATCCAAAGAAAACCATGCCCGCCCTTACTCTGACATTTAGTCTCCATGCAATGGTATGCTGAGATATCGGGAATTTCACTTGGTGACCATTTTGGAGAAATCGGCAGACACTCTGTTACTACTGAGGTTGTCCTATGATGATAATCGTGCCAGAGGTCCATTACCCATTGAGTCAGGATCCTGGATCTCTTGTCAAGTGATTGATGTAGCAAACCGCAGACAAGTTGTCAATTTGTCACCAACATCTTTGTCCAACCTTACTATCGAATGGATTGTGTCCTCCCACATATTCCTCATCTTAGATATATTTGTATCTTCAGCTTTGCTGCTTCGGGAAAAAAATGTCTACACAAGGGGGCACTATGCTCGAGGTCACGGTGTCGATGTCCTCGAGCATCAACGTCATCCGCAGTATAAAGGGCTCGCTTCATGTGTACAAAAACGGCGCTTCAGTCTTTCGAGATGTCTTCCTCATCTAATCCTTCTACCCCCAAAACTGGCTTTAAAAAGTGCCAGAAATGTGGGAAGAAAATGTCTATTACTGACCCCCATCGAGTTTGCCTCTGGTGCTTGGGTCCGGGCCTTCGAGTTGACAACGCCGAAAAATGGGAGGCTTTCATTGCCTCGATGACACGCATCTTTGAGAATGCGGCCCAGACCCCCTCGAAGAGATTGCATGAAGACATGCTCTGACTCATTCTAAGAGTGACAGAGGGAGGTCAGAGACTAGACGCTCTAAATCCAGTGACAAATCGTTGAGGGTATCGAGAGAAACCTCTCCGACACCTCATAAAAAGAGCAAACCAGGCCTACCGGTGCATGAACCGGAGGCAACACCAATCAAAATGGCGTTGGGTGCCAAACCGCCATCGAAGTCGCGTCGAAGATCTCCTAGACGCCTCTGTCGAAGACTTACCCGATGCCAGTGTGCAAGCTAGCGTCGACCGCTTCCTTGACGACACTTACATCCAAGGCTCCTTCGACCGTGTCGAAGCCTGCGTCGATGACATTGACGCCTTTGTCAAGGTAAACACTGATTCCGGCACCAATATTGATGCCTTTTGGCAAAGCCAAGATCTATCCCTTCACAATCCACAGGTACAATTTTTCACCCTGTGCCTAGACTAGTCTTTTTCAAATCTATGGCTTCTATTTACGAAGAAAAATCCTCTGAAGAGGAGATTTCCCCTTCTGGGGTAAGATATGGTACAAGAGATGTTCCTGCGGAGCTAATTGATCCTCACTCCAAAATGGCTGACATTTATGAATGTCTGCAAACAGCTAGTGGTCTGGACACGTCTCCTGAATTGGATTTTGAAAAACCTGACCCTGCTGACCATGTAGACTCTTTATTTTTTATTTTTTATTTATTTGCATTGTTTTTTAAGCGCTCACACAGCCGGTGGGAATCCAGGTGCTGTTAAGAGTAATTTATTTTGTTTTTTTTTTGTTGCGTAAATGTTTTTTGTCTTAGTTGCATATTTATAACGCGCTTAAATACCCAAAGGTTTCTAAGCGTGGACCCGGGGAGCGAAAATGTGTTGCTTCGTGTCTTCTTGCTTCCAAGCCGAACACGTTGCCGCTGAGCTAGCCTCCTGGGAGGGATATAGAAGTCCTGTGAATAGGGTGGTAGAATTCATAGGGTGGCATAGAAATTCCCCTGTTTATGAGCAGGATGACATGATGGACATTCTCAGTGAAGGTCACTTCAAAAGAAGGCCGCATGGGAAACCCCGTTTCTGGACCAGTGATGAACAAAAATTTCACAAGCAAGTACAGGCCCTCTTCTTCTGACTCTGAATACTTAATTAAATCTTCTACGCCTGAGAGCTTAGTGGTCCAGGCAGCCATATCCACTAGACCATCGGCATACCCTTCTATTCCTCCAGATAGGGACAATAAGAGAATTGATGCCTGGTCTCGCAAGATTTTCTCTTCGGGTAGCATGGCCTTAAAGTCAACAAATGTGACTTGCACCCTTGCAAGATTCACATACACCCTGTGGGATTGTATTACTGCAGCGGCTGAACACATTGCTGAGGGCGAGGAGCGAGAATGCTTCCTTGCGATTGTGAAGGATGGAAAGGAGGCTATGGTGGAAGGCCTTCAATCAGGACTGGACACTGCTGACAGCATAAGCAGGTCCATGGCATCTAGCACAGTGCTACGCAGGTTTGCATGGCTGTGAAAATCGGGCTTCGCAACGGATATGCAGGTCAGATGACTTAATATGCCATTTGATGGCTTGAGGTTGTTCGGCAGCAAGGCAGATGAAAGTTTAGAACAGCTGCAGACCTCAAAGGTGGCGGCTAAGTCACTAGGTGCCTCCATAAGACAACCTTAGCAAGACTCCTACTCAGGCTCATCTTCCTGGAGGGTTCGTCCTTTTCGATTCTACTCCTCATTTGGGTGAGGAAGAGTACAGGCTGGTTAAAGAGTACAGCAAAAATGTCCTCATGGTGGAAGAGGAAAGAGTGCTAGATCAGCCCCAGCAGCGGCAACTGTGCCCTCAGCTGCTGCTGCAACGACTGCAAAGCCACTCTGAGGCCTTGACCCACAAAACCCTGGTTGGAGGCTGGATCTCTTAGCATCTGAATGAATGGCGGGGCATTACTTCAGATGCTTGGGCACTGGAAACAGTAGCCCAGGGTTACTGCCTTACTTTTCAAGACACTTGAACAAGTTCCTCAGGAAGGACCAGTTCAAGATGGTAACCCTTTCTCAGATCCTTCAGGCTCTCCAACTCAAGACTGGTTGGTATCATTGGACCTTCAAGATGCTTACTTTCATGTGCCGATACATCTCAAACACAGGAAGTACCTGAGGTTGCCGGTTCTCACTATCCGTTACGAGTTCTGCCATTCGGGCTGACCTCCACTCCAAGGGTTTTTCACCAAGCGGATGGCTGTGGTGGCCACGAGTCTCGGGAGAACGGGGATTCACGTCTACCCTTACCTGGACGATTCGCTAATCAGGGTGCGTTCCCCCGAACAGGCCCAGGAACATCTGACCATGACCTGCCACTTCTTACTCAGACTGGGCTTCTCCCGCAATTACAAGAAGTCACAAATGAT
This sequence comes from Ambystoma mexicanum, assembly GCF_040938575.1. NCBI lineage: Eukaryota > Metazoa > Chordata > Amphibia > Caudata > Ambystomatidae > Ambystoma > Ambystoma mexicanum. Next base: position 299,006,710 of record NC_090921.1, read on the forward strand.
ATCATTCCAAAAGCTCCAGTTTATCGGAGCGGTCCTGGATACTTCCTCGGGGAACACCTCGCCTTCCGAGGTGAGAGCTCTACACATTCTGCCGATGGTGACAATGTTCCAAAATGCCCAGCATCTGCCGGCCTTTGATTTTCTGAGGTTGCTCGGCCTCATGGCATCTTGCATTTTTCTAGTGCCAGAAGCCCGTTTGAGAATGATTCTTCCAATGGGCCCTCAGGACTCAATGGTCCCAATCTTCTGGGGCGATGTCAGATCTTCTGCAAGTTCCATCCAGAGTGGCTCAAGACCTTCTGTGGTGGGCTTGCAAGGACAATATCCTCAAGGGGGAATCTTTTTTGGCAACCATGGCCGGAGATGACGGTAGTGACGGACGCCTCACTCATAGGGTGGGGAGCTCACGCCAACGATTTGACAATCAGTGGTCGTTGGTCTCCATCGGAGTCCAAACTACACATCAACCTGTTGGAGCTAATGGCAATCAGGCTAGCGCTGAAGGCCTTTCTGCCCTCTGTACAGGGAAAGAATGTCCTGATAATGACGGACAACACAGTGGCCATGTACTACCTCAACAAGAGAGGGGGTGTAAGGCCACTACCACTGTACAGAGAGGCAATATACCTCTGGTTCTGGGCAATACAAGAGGTAATCTCTCTGTCAGCAGTTCATCTAGCCGGTGAGAAGAACATGGCGGCGGTCGCTCTGAGCAGGCAGAGCACAGTCTCCCACGATTGGGAGCTAGCTCAGAAAGTCCTTCAAGAGATCTTCCCCCTTTGGGGAACCCCTCACGTGGATCTGTTCGCGACCGGAAGTGCGATCATTATTGCTCAAGGGAATTTCCTCCAAGAGAAGCTCTAGTAGACGAGTTCGTAGTGGACTGGAATTTTCCACTCCTATACGAGTTTCCTCCAGTCCCCATGAGTCCCCATGTAATCAAGAGGTTGAGAAAGTTTCAGGAAAACCATGATCCTAATTGCCCCGGATTGGGCCAGGAGAACATGGTACCTGGACCTTCTGGACATGTCCCCCTGCCCTCCAATACGTCTTCCACAAAGAGAGGATCTCCTCTCGCAAGAGGAAGGTCTGGTTCTCCATCCAGAGGTGAAGTCACTCAGCCTTCACGCATGGTTTCTGAAAGGCTGAGATATAAGGATTGGGACCTCCTGTACGACGTAATGGAGATTTTGCTTTCTACTAGAAGGCCAGCAACAAAGTCCTTGTATCAGTGTCGTTGGAACAAGTTCAGTAACTGGTGCAAGGACAAGAATGTGGATCCATTCCTATGTAATACACCTACGGTACTTTCTTTCCTTTTACATTTGAGCAATCTGGGGCTCCTGATTGGCACAATAAAAGGATACCTGGCAGCGCTGTCTATTTTCAAGTGCTCCTCAGAAGAAGTGTCTTACTTCAAGGTGCCATTGATTGTACAGTTCTTAAATGGTCTCACTAATGTGTACCCTCCAGCCCCATTTTATGTATCCGTTTGGGATTTAAATTTAGTTTTAAAGTTCCTTACATGCATTCCTTTTTTGCCCTTGCACTCTTGCCCGCTAAGGCTCCTTACTTTAAAGACAATCTTTCTAGTGGCAATTGCATCAGCCCGAAGGGTGAGTGAGTTACAGGCTCTATCTTGTAAGCCGCCTCACACCATCTTTGATAAGTACAAGGTTATTCTTAGTCAAACCCTCCTTTTTTGCCTAAAATAGTCTGACTTTCACCTGTCTCAAAAAAATCACTTTGCTTTCTTTTTATCCTCCCCCTTCATCCAAGTATGGAGGAAAAAAGACTACAGAGAGTGGACTCCAAAAGGGCCCTCAGTCTTTATATCTGTAGATTGGCAACATTTCGGCAAATTGACCAACTTTTTGTTGGGTATATCGGACATAAATTGGGCCTAGCAGTAACGAAACCGACATTATCCAGATTGATAATTTTGGCAATTACTGAATGCTACAGATTAGCTGGAAAAGAACCTCCAGATGGGCTAAGGGCTCGCTCAACTAGGGGCATGGCAACTTCGATGGCTCTTCAGAGGGGTGTCTCGGTGCAGGATATTTGTGCAACGGCCGCTTGGTCGTTGATGCACACCTTTGTGAAATACTACTCTTTAGATTCCACCTCAACACAAGGGGGACTTTTTGCTAACGCTGTTCTTCATACGGTCCATGATTAGTATTATCTAGTACTCCCTCCTCCAAATGTATAATGCTTTGGGAGTCTGTCTAAGATGAGGAATACGTGGGAGGACACAATATATTTGAAGAACAAGTTACTTACCAACTGTAACGTTCTTTTGATTGGATGTTCCTCCCACGTATTCCTCATCGACCCTCCCAGCCTAACCCGCCGTAAAGTTTACGTCAATTACACTCCAAATTCCTTGAAGCTTGAGGTCTAAGAACGCCTGATCAACTACTGAACTGGGTATATCGAAAAAACAGAACTGAAGCCAACGGGCACAGCTCGAGCACTTTATACTGCGGATGACGTTGACGCTCGACGGCAGCCCTCAAGGGACATCCTTCGCTGAAGATATGAATATATCTAAGATGAGGAATACGTGGGAGGAACATCCAATCGAAAGAAAGTTACAGTTGGTAACTAACTTGTTCTTCTGGCAGTAAGATAAGTCCCAGAGCCAGTATGAGATATTTAAGTGCTGCAGGGTGTAAGGAACTCATGGTGGCAACAGTAAAGACAGACGCACGTGATAACAGCTCAAGGGTGTTTATTAAACTGGAAATGCAGGGTGGAAAAACGCCTAATCTAAACCTAAATCTAAGATCGGAGCAAGTGTCGACCATCAAATGAAAAATAAGGCAGTCCTTATGGCGTCTCGTCAAAGTAAAAAGGCCTATACCAAAAGTAAACTATTGCTTAATCCTTATAACTAATTACATCAATAGTGTGGGTTAGGGTTTCAATAAAGAAGCGTTCACAAATAATAAATCAGTATGTGATTGCCAGGGTCTCCCTTCCCCACGTTTTGAGCACGGGACATAGTGGGACTTGGAGCACAGCGCACACTCGAGCTTTCCCAGCACGAGCCGACAGTTCCGCTCTAGCTATCAGGTTCTCCGATGGTCGAGACTCTTTTTCATAAAAAGCCTCTTGCCTTCAAGGGCCTGATACTTTCAACAAACTAACACAAAAGTTCTGTTTCACGGATGGTTTTGGGTGATGGCTGCCCCACTGGGTCCCCCTCTTCTGTGTGCAGACCCCTCAGTCGGCCTCAACAAGTTAAATAAACAGTTCCTTTCTCAATTAACTTTGGGTGACTTTTCACTCCTGGACATCCCTCGGCCGGGCCCGGACCACAAATGACAAGCGGCATAGTTCACTTCTCCTTGCCTTTCAATGTCTCTTGGTTTCAGGTATCTTAATGTCTTTTTGAACAACTCTTCAGGGTTCACCGCTCCTTGTCGGCCTCCCTCTTCCGGGCACACTCCTGCCAACCTTAAACAGTTTGTGTACTTTTCATACCATGCAGGATTTGCTTCCCTTAGTTTCCTATTAATCTGCCGGTCAAACACTTTTGACTCGCCGATTTGTGTTGAACTGTTTTGCTTTCTCATCTGTAGAGTCCAGGCCAGTACCATTGGGTCATGTGTCTCTCCCCGGCTGGGCTGTCGGCGGAGGAGGCGCCCAGGTGCCGTTGACATCTGCTGCAACACATGCTGGCTATTGTTTGCAGTGTTACGATTCATTCTCCTGAGGCTTCACGGGTCTCTGTCGATAGGGCAAGGTCACTTCTCCCCTTGGTATCCTCGTGACACGTGCCGTCTTTCACCCCCTTTTGAACTGCCAGACTGAGGTAGCGCTCGCATTGTGCGGTCTGCCTTGCTCCTTCTGTGCTTTCATGCACCACCTTTTTATCCCTGTGGGGAAGGGAAAGGGCCATCAGGTGTGTGTGATTCTGGTCAATTGTCTGACTTTGCCTGACCCTCGTATTGGGACATGTCAGGTGAATGGCTCTGGTGTTAGTCCGTTGTCTTTCGTGTTGTACGCAAGTGCTCGTGTCTTAAAAGGAGGGGGGGCAATGTTTTGGAATATTCTGTGTGGTAGGATGGGGAAAAGGTGTTCAAAGAAGGGGGATACCGCGTCTCATCCATCGGTCTCCCACTCCCCAAGGGCCCCCCCTGCTGTCCAGGTTATTCTCCCGCACTGGTCAACTTCAGGAACTGAATCCAAACGCGATGGGCGTGTCCTGGCCACCCGGATATTACATATTTTATTCATATCGTACTCATACACAAGTGTTTCAGAGCGTGAAAATGACAGATCACCGGGGACTAGACAAGGAGACACCTTCAGGTTTCTCACAAGGGCCAGACATTCCAGGGAAATTACAGGCAATTGTAAAGTCAGACACTATCCATGCAAATACTGAGGCGCTCCAGCTGCTTGGCTGAAAAAGTGATAACGTCAGCCATTTGACAAGAAAACTTAGATCTTGCAACAAGGAAATTGCTTCCAGAATCTGTTCTGAAAGGAGCCTGAAAATCATATTGTCTAGACCTGTATGTAGCCTCTGGCCCTGCTAAGCAGGCCTATATATTTTCTCTGATGAGGGAAATATTTAAATACAGAGACCGACACCAGGGTGTAGGAGAAAATAGTTTATTCAATGTGCTAGAATACTTAATGTGTTCTGTATTGTTTGTGCTTTGACTATAAACAAAATAATCTCTTCCCTGCCCAAGAGTGGGTTGGGCATTGGCTATTGATAATTCCAAAAGACTGTTGGCAAAGGGAGGGCCCCCTCAGCCCTCCTGCCCAACAACCCCCCCCCCTCCCCGGGCCTGAAGACATAATTGAAGCAGGCAGCGTTCATGGGCACTAATTGGGCTGTGTGTGCTGTCAGCCCACCCGGGGCCAGACCGGCCGGGTCCAATCAGTAAAATCCCAAAACTGCATGCTAAGGGTTGGTCAGAGGAAGGAGCCGCCGAGCACAGCAGAGTGGGCCATGATGCCTGATGTGGCGGTGTCCTGTTGCAGCCCACCCTGGTGCCAGGTAGTGCGTGCCCTGAAGAAAGTCCTCCTCCTGTGCATATGCCAGATGTGGCCTGGGAGGTCAAGAGTTTGAGAAGGCGGTGAAGGAAAGCCTCAAAGTGAAGAGAAGGGGCAGGCCCGCAAAACCTCAGAGACGCAGTGGTGAATGATGGCAAAATCCCCATGGCAACGGGGACACCACCTGAACAGACAAAGAGCCGCAGAGCAGTGACTACGGGTGGCCCCCTAGAGCACGGGGCCACTAGGAAGAATGAAGATGGTGCCATGGGTGCTGTACTGTGTAAGTGGTCCCAGGTGGCTGACTGCTCTGCCTTGGAACAATGGTAATGCGCAGGCTGTGCGATGGTGATTGGATGGCCCCACATGGTTTTAAGAGGCTGCCCAAAGAACACGTGTGGTCCCATGTGATGTGCTGCTCCCAGTGTTGAAGGCACACCACCAGCAAAAGAACCCCCATCCACCAGGACAGCACCCACAGGTGTACAGGAGGGCGGAGCGACCTCTGAACGGGTCCATGAGATTCAGAGCTCGCCCTCCAGTACCTTAAATCGAGATAGCTGCACCTTGAGGAGGATGGGGTGCAGGATTCTCTTACTCCAATACCAATCAATAAGGACAACTCAATGGTTTGGCAAAGGGAAGTCCGTTTAATGACAAGTACAAAAAACGGGGAAACAAATGGAAATCATCAGTGCTGCGATCGGCCTGTCTCGCTTCAACTCCCCAAATTCTTCATTCAAACAGCAATTGTTATAGTACATTCTCGTCATCATTGACGTATAACAATCCAAAGTTTGTCATGTAATTCTGTTGGTCGGAAAAGGTAACTTAAGTATAGGTGCTATATCTGTATATGGTAACAGAGTGTGAGGATTGGATAATTCTTATCGGGTGGGCGTCTACACCCATCCCTCTACATCACTTGTGATAGACGTCACTATGAGTACGCCGTCTCATTGGTTCTACTAGCTATAGGACCCTAGATTATTTGGTCCATTGTGATTGGGTGGGTTACACCCCTAGACATAAATCTCCACTTTAATTAGCAGCATGCAGAATGGACACCCAGATGCGGAGTGTCCCAAGATTCACCCTGCCTCCCTTCCATCAATCGGTATCTTAGGGCTATGTGTCAATTAGTTGACTGAGGTTGGCCTCGAAACGGTAGCTTCTTGTCAGGAAACGTTATGGTATCTCCTGCTCTGGATGACATCAGACGTTGGTACCTCTTCGCGCTTGGCTGGTCACGTGTCGATACACTGTGAATCCGCTTCATTTTCCCTCTATTTGCGGATTTGATTCCCCCTTTGGCCTCGCCACCTGCCTGGGCCTTATCTCGAACTTCACAGAGCAGGCTGCTTTTCTCTTAAGTTTCGTTTCTTCGAAGTTGCTGCTCTCCTCCCTTCCTGGAGTTGACCTCGAATTCCTAACCATGAGCTGTTTCTTACTGAGTTTCGATTCCGCTCTTCCGTCTGGCTTTGAGCTAGTTTATGAATCCTGGCCCGTTTGTCCGCTATCAACCTGGCTTAATTCTGCTCTTGTAAAATAGTCGCACTTGTATACTGTGATTCTTGAGGTAGATATATAGATGGCGCTTGCCGCTCTATCCTCCTACTAAGCATTGCAAGCAGTATCGTTTCCTTAGCTTCTTGCGTTCCAAGCCTATTTACAGGCATTTAGCCAGTTGCATATTTCAATCCTGGTTACGTCTCTTTACATTTCAATATCATCTCTTCTTCTATGTTCATTACGTCATTATTCGTAACATTTCATCTTTGTGCGACTTCTTTTGATCAGTGTTTTGTTCGTCTGTACGTCTATTCGGGCCCTTGTGGTGTTCACCATTTGCCTTCGATTAAGGCCCTTTGGGTCTCTTCGAGGACAGTTTGTAAACAGTCTTCGCCTCATGTCAGCTGCTGGTACGGTTGTTTCAATGGATACCGCATCGCCCATGGCTGTCTCGTTATTGGCACTTCTACTGGCATTACTCTTCTGATGGGCACTGGGCAGAGCCCTAGTGCAGCTCTCTGCTGGTTTGTTTGCTCATCATACGTCGCATATTTTGATGTGTATGTTCCTGGTACTTCAAAATGGGTGGCTGGAGTGCAGGCCATATCTGGGACCTCCTCTACACTCACCCCTCTGGTCGGTTCATCAACCACTTCTTCGTTCTCCTTTGGATTAGTCTTTCTTGGCTCTTCTGTATCCACTTCTTCGTCTTCTGGGTTTGTACATGACGGTGTGAACGTGTGTTCATATTTTTATTACTCCTTTCAGGCTTCCTGCTGTCTTTACATGTTCGTCTTTGTTCCAGGTCAGAAGCTGACACTGTCCATTTGAGCTGTAATAGATCAATTTTCCCTCATACCTTCTTCGGTTCCTGGGGTACACAAACTTTGTTCCTTCTGGCGCCAATTCGCTGGTCTCCACAAAGTCTCTTATTTCTTCATCTGTCAGGTCTCTTGGTTCCCATCCTGGTTTGACATCGATCATAATCTTCATCCCTAGGGCTTTCTTTGCAGTTCTCTGGCACTGTGTTACGATTATCTTGATAACACAAAATCTTAACAGTACCATCAATAGTAGGGCTCCCAGGAACTTGAATATGTCTGCCATCCATTGTGGGACCCATGATAATAGTGTTCCAAACCAGCTGTCATCATCAACTTCGTCAGTTTCATTGATCATCTGGTTCTGTAGGTTTGTCAGCATACTGATGGCTTCTGTTAGAGTTCCATTTTCTTCATCATGCGACGGTATAAATGTGGAACATGATTCTCTGATTTTTGCGCAAACACCTCCATCCATCTCTGTGATCATGTCAAGTACATATCTGTTCTGGAGAGTCATTAAAAGAATTGCTCTTATCTGCAGCCATTTAGTATTTGCTCCAACTTGGAATCTTGGCATGAGAATTGTTGCGAACACTGATGAGGTGAGGCTGAACAGCCTGTGTTCATATGTAATTGCATGAAAAGCTTCTGATTTGGCAGAGAAGCGAGAAGCTGTCGATGTTCAGGTCACTTTTCGGGATCACTAGTGCTGGAACGTGGACGTTTACTATTGTGCATATGCCTCCCCAGTTTCTCGGCAGCCTTATGTATGCTTTGGATCCACACGCCCAGTAATGATCCATAATTACTGCGGTTCCATGAGTCATACCTGGAGCTTCAAAGATTATTCCGCAGTTCTGATTCTCTCCCATCTTCCTCGTGCCATTGTTTCTGAAGCATAATTTTGGGCTTTCCAGTGGCACTATCTGCAAGGGTCCTCCTTTGTCCTCGAACCATGTCAGTAATTTTGTGAGTTTTGGCCATAGAGGTTTGCACAACCTCTGTGTTTTCTACTTCTTCCTTGCAGGCTCCATGGACCATCCATGCTCGGCATATCACTACTCCTGCTTCCCATCTGTCTGGTGACAGCACTGTTCCCCAGATCTGCATTCGACCTCTGTTCTTCCACAACTGAGCTTCTTCTGGAGTTTGCCCTTGGACCTTCAGTCTCGGGTTAATTTACCATCTTATTCCTGCTCCTTTCACTTCTGGTTTTTCATACCTGATCATGTGATTCCTAGTATGAGCTCTGTTTCTCGTCTTAATATCCTGGACATAATCTTCTTCATCAGGATATGCTGTTTCAGTTTCCCATATCAGTGAGGCATCCTTTCCCATGAACTGTCCTCTGGTGTTGCACATTGCTACGTGTGACAAACAGTGTGCTGTCGGGACATCAATTTCTACAGCCACGAAGATCTTGGATTTTCCCATGCTGTACGGTAGGCGTGTACACACGAAGCAATCTCCTTCTGATTTCCTTCTCCCAACTTCTTTCATATGTGGCAACCTTGTGCTTTTCAGACGCATTTGTCTAAATGTGAACGGCGTCAGATCTTGTGAATCACGGTGCAACGGGATTGAGAAAAAGGCATTTTTCAAGTCAATCACTGTACAATATTTTGCCTTGACGGTTATATTACATAACATTGTAGAAGGATTAGGGACTAGAGGGAACTCAGATTCTACAATATTGTTTAATGCTCTTAAATCTTGGATTAAACACCAAGACCCTCCCTTTGATTTCTTGACAGGATAAATCACTGTGTTACATGGTGAATCTGACGTCACTAGGATGCCCTGTTCAGTCATGGCGGAAATTGTCTTCGCGATCCCTTCATCCACCTCCCTGGACATGGGATATTGTCGCGCTCTTGGTAAAATTGCTCCTGGTTTTATATTAATTTTCACTTCTCCCACGCCCTTCAGGAGTCCTACGTAATAAGGTCCTGTAGTCCATACTGAGACAGGCACCTGGGCCATGTTGTCATCAAAGTATTCCGGACGTATCCATGCCAACATCATTCTCTGGGGCACTTCTCGTTTGATGATTTTTACACAAAATATGAGACTCACTTCTACCCTTGTCTCTTCTGAGTCAGGCTGTTCTTCAAACAGATCGTCATCGGTGACGTCAGTTACTCGATACCCTTCTTCAATGGCAATAATCGCGCACCATTGTCTGCCTTCATCATCGTAGCCTTCAACTGATGCTATCTTACCTCGCACTGCTGCAGCATGTATCATCAAGGGAAATACTTGTCCCTCCTCTTCATGCATTGGTATTCTCGGCCTGAATAGAAATTCGTCAGGGGTTCTCCTGACTTTGTCCGCAAGGCCTGGTAATCCCACCATAAGTACACGTATGCCATATGAGAAAACTTCAGGTTCTAGTGGTATAGCTCTCATGGCTCTGTGTCCTGAATAGGCTCTGATCATATCACACACGTTCGAATAATGCATTCCCGGAGTAGAGCATACTATGCCCTCCTCTGTAATCAACATGGTCATGTTCAATTTTGTCATTAAATCTAAACCCAAAATGTTTACTGGGGTCTGACGCGAATACAACAAAGGTACATTCATTTCGCATTCCCCTATGCAGACTGGGAGTGCGTCTGTAAAGGGAACTCGACTGTGAGCTCCTGTAAAACTCTGAGTATCTATAGCCTCGCCAGACAAGGAAAACTTGCCTTCTCATATGCCCGAGCGTGTTGCCCCGTGTCAACTAAGAAGGAGACAAATTTCCTTACATGTGACACATCAACAGAACATGAATGACAAACTTTAAACAGACTAGACAGACATCAGCTGGACACAGATATCTCTGCCTTCTAATCAATACCCCAACATGGAGTTTAAACAAACTCCTTTTACGACGTCTTTAATCGTCATAGTAGCCTAGTCTTTCCCTGTTATATGGGACTATGAGTTCACGTTTCTTCTGACTGATAAGCGCAGGAACAAGGCGTATCCTCTCTCTTCTCAGATGTCTACCCCGGTATCCTCTCTCTTTTTCTCTCGGGTGTCTACCCCGGTATTCACCATCTTTTCTCTCGGGTGTCTACCCTGGTATTCACTATTTATTCTATTCAGTTATTCTAGAGTCATTATCCATATATATATTCCTCCTGACTATTTTGTTTTGCTCCACCTCCCTCCGTTACCTTTTCCCTTACTTGTTCTCATGCCTAAAGACATTTGCCAAAGCATTATATTTTGTTCCACTCACCGCTCGCATCGTTCCTCTCTGAATCCTCGGGATCACCGCCTCCGTTACTGCCTCCTTCGGTCTTTCGTCCGATCGGCTGCCCGTAGGAATGATAAGGGTTATGCTTTGTAAGGCAGGTTCCTTCAGAACCACTGCAGTTTTTAGATGAATTTATACTATCATTGTCCACGGGAAGCTTCACAGTCTACTCAGCCGAATGGCGAAGGTCTCGTGATATTGCCGAAGACCTAGAGTTACTTCGTGTCGACGGTCAATGGGTGTCTTATTTAGGTTAATAATCAATGAATGATGGTCACAAACCATCCTCTGCTACCAAATGTACAGGAGGGCGGAGCAACCTCTAAACGGGCCCATGAGATTCAGAGCTCGGCCTCCAGTACTTTAAATCAAGATAGCTGCACCTTGAGGAGGATGGGGTGCAGGATTCTCTTACTCCAATACCAATCAATAAGGACACCTCAATGGTTTGTCAAAGGGAAGTCTGTCTAATAACAAGTACAAAAAACGGGGAAACAAATGGAAATCATCAGTGCTGCGATCCCCTGTCTCGCTTCAACACCCCAAATTCTTCATTCAAACAGCAATAGTTATAGTACATTCTCGTCATCATTGACGTGTAACACTCCAAAGTTTGTCATGTAATTCTATTGGTCGGAAAAAGTTAACTGAAGTATAGGTACTATATCTGTATCTGGTAACCGAGTGTGAGGATTGCATAATTCTTATTGGGTGGGCGTCTACACCAATCCCTCTACATCACTCGTGATGGACGTCACTACGAGTACGACATCTCATTGGTGCTACTAGCTATAGGACCCTAGATTATTTGGTCTGTTGTGATTGGGTGGGTTACACCCCTAGACATAAAACTCCACTTTAATTAGCAGCATGCAGAATGGACACCAAGATGCGGGGTGCCCCAAGATTCACCCTGCCTCCCTTCCATCAATCAGTATCTTAGGGCTATGTGTCAATTAGTTGGCTGAGGTTGGCCTCGAAACTGTAGCTTCTTGTCAGGAAAAGTTATGGTATCTCCTGCTCTGGATGACATCAGACGTTGGTACCTCTTTGCGCTTGGCTGGTCATGTGTCGATACACCGTGAATCCACTTCATTTTCCCTCTATTGGCGGATTTGATTCTCCCTTCGGCCTCGCCACCTGCCTGGGCCTCCTTATCTCGACCTTCGCAGAGCAGGCTGCTATTCTCTTAAGTTTTGTTTCTTCAAAGTTGCCGCCCTCCTCCCTTCCTGGAGTTGACCTCGAATTCCTAGCCATGAGCTGCTTCTTACTGAGTTTCGATTCCGCTCTTCCGTCTGGCTTTGAGCTAGTTTATGAATCCTGGCCTGTTTGTCCGCTATCATCCTGGCTTAATTCTGCTCTTGTAAAATAGAGTCGCACTTGTATACTGCGCTTCTTGAGGTAGATATATAGTTGGAGCTTGCCGCTCTATCCACCTACTGAGCATTGCAAGCAGTATCTTTTCCTTAGCTTCTTGCGTTCCAAGCCTATTTACAGGCATTTAGCCAGTTGCATATTTCAATCCTGGTTACGTCTTTTTACATTTCAATATCGTCTCTTCTTCTATGTTCATTATGTCATTATTCGTAACATTTAATCTTTGTGTGACTTCTTTTGATCAGTGTTTTGTTCGTCTGTCCGGGCCCTTCTGGTGTTCACCATTTGCCTTCGATTAAGGCCCTTTGGGTCTCTTCGGGGACAGTTTGTAAACAGTCTTCGCCTCGTGTCAGCTGCTGGTACGGTTGTCTCAATGGATACTGCATCGCCCATGGCTGTCTCGTTATTGGCACTTCTACTGGCATTACTCTTCTGATGGGCACTGGGCAGAGCCCTATTGCTGCTCTCTGCTGGTTTATTTGCTCATCATACGTCACATATTTTGGCGTGTATGTTCCTGGTACTTCAAAATGCGTGGCTGGAGTGCAGGCCATATCTGGGACCTCCTCTACACAGATATTGGCAAGAGGTGGCTGACTGCAGAATCCACCCCTATCGTAATAGAAGATATCTTTATATGATGTTGTTGTAATATATTTGTTTGTTTATAGTTATTTATAGTAATAGTTAATGTTATAATGCATATTAGTAATTTAGTAGGAGACTAATGTTGGGTAGTTTTATTTAAGGGGGGGCGTAGATTATAAGGTATTGGTGAGCCCTGAAGTGAGAGTGAGAGAAATGACACCCTGCAGGTGGACAACCACTGCGGCCGTCTCCTATCCCTCCTCTACAGTGGTTTGGACAGGGTAGGGGCCATGTTCCACCGATTTGACCCTATGGGTCTAATTTTGACCCCTCCACAGGAGGGGGGGCGTTGATGGAGTGAATCCCTCAAAGAGAACTTATGCAAGGGGAGCAGAAAAGAGTGGGCTCTTTATAAAGGACATGTTTTTAAGGAGTTATTTTCTGTTTTTATAAATAAAGTGGAAAAAAGCCATCTTGGTGTCTGTCACGTTGGAGTGTAGAAGGTAGGGACTCTGGATGTAGCCCATCTCCTGTTTTAACATCAATGTTAGCATCCTTCCTTTCCAGCTAGTCTGGTGGTGGGGGTGATTGCTGCCATGGGATCTGTACCTGGCCTGCGGTAGGGAAAGCACAATCCCTGTCCCAGGTTGTGGTCCAAAAACAGGTGCTACGTATGATCATCCTGCTGCTCCTAAAGGTCTGATCGGGATGGGTTGATCGGTCTGGACAGGCATCCCAAAAAGAACCAGAGGTTCAATCTGATGTTAACCCCCAATTCACAGCAAACTTGGCAATCCAACCACCTCCTCTCCTATGTGAGTCAACCACAGTTCGGTTGATTATTAATTAAAATAATCTTCGTTAGTGGTATTAGTTGGTACTGTCATGCTTTGGTTGAAAAGTGTAAACCCTGCCGTCTCTATCTCTCATCCCTGAACATTTTGCTTTGATTTTTTGTTTGATTTCATCTTGATAATACGAACTAGGAATGCATGATTTTTCTTCACTGGTTCTTGTTTTGCCGCCTCAATATCCTTTTTAAAATATCTATCTTCTTTTCCAGTTCCTCATGAACTTTCATAGAATGTTATGTAATTTGTGATTAAGAGGCACTAAGATTATATTCTTCCTGATTGGGATTAGCCAACCAGGAAGTTGAACTAAAAGTCCCTTTCTAAATTTCAGCTGTGGATACCGAAGTGTAGCTTGTATGTAATCTTATTATGGGCACAATGTACAAATGTTTCATTTGAATCAAAACCAAGCTGCTAGGCACATTCTTTCTATATGACTACTCTTTTGTATTGCATCTCTGCCCTCTTAAACATTCTCCCAGAACCTCAACTGCCCAAAAACTGTCTTCCCAACTACTTTTTGGAAGAAGTGACCTAGCCAAGTCTAGGTTAGTGCAGGTAGACGCCTGCCTGTGGAACTTCCTTCTCCTGAGATGTAATAAGAATAAAGTCATTTTGAGATGAAGCAAAACATCAAAATGCTCTTTTCAAACAAGTATTCCCACTGGAATGATTTAAACCAGGGCAAAGAAGATGAATGACCATAAACACCAATGTTTGTTAAACAATTTGTATATACTGCACCCATCACCATCATAGTGGTCTCACAGTGCTTGGCCATGCCCGAAAGGTTTAATCTTGTGACAAATATATTAAGTTCTGTAAAGCTATGCACTAGCCGCTAGGTATCATTCATGTTAACTTAATAAGAATAGCATGCATAACAAAATAGCTCCTGCAACCAGCTAGTCAAGAATATTACAATCCTTAGAGGAACCTCGATAGCCTATTGCAGGAGGAATTCCACCACACATTACCTGACCGCACTACCCGTCAGACTAGACAGAAAGTTACCAAAGGGCAAGTTGTCTTCTCATTCAGGCTCATGCTGTGTCCCAATAGCAACAACCTCTATGAACTACTCCTGGAGGGCAGTACATGCTTAATTTTTGGCCATCCCAATTATTTTAATCACCCTTACAAGCAAGAGGAGAGGAAGATTCACCATGGTAAAAAGGGTTACGTTGACCTTACCATCCACCAGTATCCCCGATTACGTATCCCAATTCAATTATTTGGTGACCCACACGCTGCCTTTTCTCGTAGTTGACCATTCACCTTCACATGCCTCTTTATTCAGACAAATTTCAAAATGCAGTTGCAAATGTTAGTCATGCAAGACAACCTCATCTCTCATTGAGCTATAAAAGTGACTGGAGCAGAAAGCAAATCCTGCAACTAAAATGCAAACTTTGCTGAGCCGACTCCATTTCTGGACTCCCCACCCAGTCATCTAACTTCTGAGTATCAGCAGAGCCCCCTAAAATAGAGCACAGTAAGACCCTTCATGTATATTTTTGAGCTTTAACACTTCGCCAAGTCACCACGACTGGTCTCCGATCACCCAATAATCTGCCGGCACATTGTGTCCCCTTCCAGGGTCACCATCTGTGAACGAAAGAGGTGATTTAGAGGGAGAGGAAGTGTTGAGAAGTTAGGAAGGGAAGAGGATAAGCATCCAGGTGAGGCGTGTTTGAAAAGGCATGTTGGTCCTATTTTGCAGCTGGATATTTGTGATGTGTTTTGGTGTGACAAGTCCGTATGAAGGCAGATTATCATAATTATTCCACAAAATAAACATGGTTCATTGAAGGTGTGGGTCCCGAGATGTGCTCAACCATACGTATAGGTAGGAAAGCTCAGTTACCCCAGATGTGTCTTAAGTTTCAGTTGGCTGAGCTCCAGAATCATATTCGTTATGTGAAAGAACACAGTTGGGTTCCATGTGATAATTCCGCCGCAAAAATATCGCAATGCAAAAATGTTTTTGCAGCGAAATTCACACATGGACCCTGCGGGGGATACCCCCGCATCATTTTTTAATGTGCGGGGGACACCCCCGCAACCCCCGCTCCCACATAATATCCACAACAAAAATATCGCCTATGGCGAACCAAACGATATTTTTGTTGGGGATATTATTACCTGATACCCTCAGTTGCTAGCAAGGGAAAGGGAAAGAGGGAATAAGGAGACTTGTTTTATGAATTCTGCAGCCACAGCCATGAATCATGGATATAGAGGGCTCAAAATGAGATCCTGAAGACCTCGTTAAACTGTGTTCTATTCTTGCTTCCTTGCTATATTCCCACAGTCTGATCTAAAAGTAGAATGTAAAAGTATTCACCTATTTTGAGGTAGGTTGCTGGATGTAAGGCCATACCAGTTCTCCCCCACCCAGTGTAATTCTACATTTGACTAACCGATTGACATTACATTGGCAAAATAATGTTCAGCCAGAGACGGTGTAAGTTCATAAAAGGACATAAACACTTTATGATCCTGTGTATCTGTCCCACACCCGTTTCCAAGGGGGACAAGCGTGATGCTCAAGTGGAGGCAGAGGAAAGGAGAGCAGGATTCTGCATCGCAGTGTGAAAGGTGATCTAAGATCTAGCAGGCAGATGGTAGCATGGTAAAAGTATAAATAAAATGTCAACTGCTGCACTAGAACTTTGGATAGCAGGAGGAGCAGCAGGAGGGCATCCTCACTTCTTTCCCAGAGATATCCTCCTCCCAGCTAGCCTGGGAAAGGCCGTTGCTATCGGTTCCTGACCCTGGGCTTGTAAATGCGAAAGAGGACTACCTGGGTGGAGGAGATGTTTCTTGGGTGAGACGCAGTATCCCCCATTTCCCTTTCATAATGAGTCCGCCATGCCCCTTGCCTTTATAGGCTGTAAGTCCCTTCCCAATTTTTCACTTAAATCATACCCCATTAAAAAACAGTTAGGTACTGGAATGAGAAAGATACAAACCAGAGTAATACATCCCCTTTTTATTGACACACACGTACACACACCAATTAGGTACTGGGACGAGGAGGAGGCAAGCAAGAGCAACTCCCAAGCAGGCAGTGAGCAGTCTAGTCCTTTTTGGACCAGTGAACCTGGCGGGAGGTTCAAAAGCAGCAACAGCAGGGAAAATGGTGTCGGCTGTGGAAGCAGATCTATGGACTGCTGGAGGAGCGAAGACCACTCCTGGAATGCGGCGGGGCAGACTGAGTGCCCGCACGACCGGTCAGTCAACGTGGGTAGGGGGACACTGGGACGGCAGGCGAGCATGTCAGACCTGTGAGAACTTTAATGAATGCTGATCCAATTGAAAGCACATACTTTTGAATACCAATCTGAATGAAAGCAGTTGGTGGAGTCTAACACTATAAATGAGCTGTGTAACTTGAGAGAATAAGCATTGGCAAGAGCCATAGGAACATGTGAAATTGCAACAAGTGAATAGTGACAAAACAAGCAATGGTAAAGCATCATGAAGATGTGAAATGAGAATAAATCAAACACCATTGTAGACTTTAAACAATGGCAACGTGCATACAAGTAAGGTATGTTGATTGCGTGAACTCTGTGTGTACCGACCAGTGGTCCGATAACTGCGTCTAGACCGAGGACACCTACCTAAGGAAAAGCCACTTCGAATACCCACAAAGAAATTTGTGATTAAATATAAAGGCCCGTGCAGTTGGTGAAAGGTAGCCAAACCAGAAGAGCTGGAACGTACCACAAATAATCGTGCTTTGAATAAGTTGAAAGACTTGAAAGCTTGGCGAAGGGATCTCCTTTTACAAGCCAAGAGATAGGAGAATCTCTGACCTTCTATTTGAACACATCATTTTGACACTGACATCCCTACACATTGTATACAAATAGATGTGAAGGCAAGCGTAGGTTTTTGGGCACAGACAGACATTTACTTTGGACTTCCTGTGACGTAGACTATCCTTAGTTTTCATGAAGGTAGGGAAATCCCACCCTTGCATAGGGCAGCTAGGCCTTTTTACAACCCTTTTTCTGTTTAATAAAATGTTGCAGTCCAAATTTCAGTTGTCTGTGTCTACTTCATGATGCCTTCACAGCGTATGGTGTGCAGGTGGCGGAGCGGCTGTTAGAAAACAATGTGACTGATAAAGCTGTGGAGGTTGTGTCTCAGAGATATTTGGTGTCACACAGGGGGCCAGCCAACTCGCAGCTTACTTTCACTAAAGAGTACCAGTCCATTAAATGGCACAGCTACTAAAAAGGACCACATATCACCATGCTCGAAAGCAGCGTTGAAGCCAAAATAGGATCAAGTGTGCAAGATGTAGTCCAAATACACTGCATGTCCCTGCAAAGCAAATGCTCGATTGTGGAAAGCAGATAATGCAATGATATTAAAGAAATGTAAATAAAGGAGACTCCAATGAACTATCAACTACAGCATGCAATGAGAGAGACTGACGATCATCCTATCTGATAATTCGATGTTTCATTCTTCTTCCATTACACCAGTGGCCAAGAGTGGTTCACAGGCAGTCCTCCTTTTCTGGCTAGCAGTATATGAGTAGCTTTGTCTGCCACAGGTTCTCTTCTTTTGCATGCACTTATCCACTATTCATTCACCAACTATATATCCAGATCCCCTTACACTAACCAATATTAAGGTAATACTCAAAGGTGCTAAAGATACATTGTAGGCTGTATGGCTATGTTGCAGGCCTATAGGGTGCTTAAGTGAGATGTATCAGAGAATGTACAGACTACTTCTAAATGGCAGAGGTGAGATTGTTTGCCACTTCTTTAGCTGGATTTAGTATTACAGTAGTGATTGTGTGGTGGGTGAGGTTCGCTGATGAAGCCTGCGGGAAAGGTTGAGTGAATATGTAAGTACATTTTTAGAAAGTACCTCTACAAACCAAAGTGTCTCTAGGTGCTAGTCTTAGTATAACACAGCCAAGCGTTTAATTGCAAAATTGGTGAGTTTAAATAATTTAGGAAATGATGACTGTCCAGGACCAATATGCAACATGACGAGAAGAATTACTCCATGTTTTACCACCCATTGCCTCTCACTCTGAGGTAACCACAGAAAATTATACCATGTAACCATTCAGAGGTGGCTTTTGTTGGGTTTAGATCTGCAAATCTTGATGCAAGTATGTTGGGAAGTAGAGCAACACTAGAAGTATTTACTGTAAGTGTGTCCAAAAAGTAACTACAGTCCTAAAAAGGGAGCATGAGAAACCAATGGTCAAGAGGTAGGTGCCATCATCCATGGAACAGGAGCCCGCATATTTGGAAAATATGTGCAGCACTTGGCTGCCCTCCCGTACCACAAGTTGTAATGCAATCCAAGAATGCAGAGGGAAAATGGGGCCACTGTTCAAGTTTGGACAGTTGGCTGAAGCTGACTTACTGGGGAGCTGGCCCCAAGTTTTAGAATGAAGGGCGTCGCTTGAAAGTATAGTGCTGTACTAGTACACTAAACCTTTTGATCGAGCAGTAATCATTGGATAATAAACAAATTCTAGGTTTTTTCATTTTGCATTTGAAATTTGAAAAAAGAAGTTTCAGAATGTGTATGTATGGCTTGGAAGCCAAGTTAGTTTAAAATAAAACCTGCATTTGTCCCTTAAACGTAAGCTGCAAGAGGGTGTCCTGCCTTAATTTCAGGTACATCAAACTTTATGCAAACCCTTTATCTACAAAGTGTTATAAGCACTGTGGAGAAAAACCTCAATGCTAGTATTCTTCGATTTCATCATGTTTGGTGGTATACCATCTATTCCTATTTGTCAGAGCCCTTCCCTATTAATGTACTGAGGCATCCCAGCTAATTCCTTAATATTTTAGCTCTGTTTTCCTCTTGTTTGTATATTATGAATGCCATAGACTTGGGGAAACCAGCTTCTAATGTATCAGTCACCATGGATGATGGCTGTTGGAAAATTATTTTGCGCAAGGCATCCAGCCTCATTCGAGGATCCATAGGGTTTTGAAGGCACACTTCTTTTGTATGTGACATTGTGTTTCTCTTTCTGCCATTGCAAATCAACAGGGACTTGACATCATGACTTTCTGTGTTCAGCTGGGACTTCTACTCTGGAAGAACTTGACTTATCGAAGAAGACAAACTGTAAGTCTTCCACCCCCCTTCTCTGCACACCCTTGTACATCATTTTGAAATATAGTGCAGTGCAGGGTTCATCCAAAAACTTTTGTTTTATATAGCTCTCAGCTCTCAGTTGTGTGCTTGCCTAGTACTGTTTAAATCTTCTTTCTGCACCTGCCAGTCTTGTGTATATTCAGTGTATAATTCTAGATGACGAAGTGCTTTTTGTGTCCCATCGTTCATATATACTTCCTTCCAAGCCTGCCTCTTATATATGCTTCTGGTAGGCTATATGCGGTTCCCATAATAATGTGTGCTCCCCACAGGCCACATATCTCTCCCTTCAACCCATGCCAGTGCTGTACTTCACTAGTGTTCAGCTCCTAATGCATGCCAACACTGTGTGCTTACCGGTTTATAGTCATAATACCAAACTTATAAATCTCGAAAAAAAAAATCTCGAAAAAAAAGGCCGAAAAAAAAATATCGAATTTTTTTTTATGACGTTTTTTTTTCGAAATGGGGGGGTTCCCCCCAACCCCCCTTTTTTCTATTTTTTTTTATTTTAACCCTTTTTTTTACTTACCTGACCCAAAGAATACATATATTAAAAAAAAAAATTTGATATTTTTTTTTTCGGACTTATTTTTTCGAGATTTTTGTTATTCGAGATTTTTTTTTCCGGCCTTTTGACCGACCTCGGTGCTTACCATTATCATTGGTGTATGTCAATATTTATTAACATTTATAAAGCGCTCAACAGCCCAAGGGCATCGTGGCGCTGTTACAAGCAATCATACTTAGTTGAATGAAGACTAACAAACAAAAAGTTAAGAACAGGAGGGGTGAAAAACATGAGACTAAGAGTGGTCAGTGTAAATGGAAGACCTAGACGGTAATGTAACAGAGAACATGCTATTTTTAACTACATCTAGGACAATTCCAGTGAGCAGGGTAGGGAGGTTCTGAGATGTAATATAGATGCAAATATACTTGGGAAAAGTATTGGTACTGCATGGATTTTTAGCGTACACTTTTTATTTACTTGTGTTAACTGTGTATTCCACATTTTTGTGCATGGCTGTGCTTTGTTCCATACTGGGATGCTTATCTCTGCTCTGTGATAGCAAGTTTGTGTTAGCCTAGCTCTATATATCTGGATCTGTTTCTGTATGTGATAACCTTGTTTGATTCTGAACTATGGCACTTATTTCTCTGCATGTCTGTGTCTGTGCTGTACCTTGGCTATTGGCAAGTGTAGGACTTGTTCTGTACAGTGATCTCTAGCACTATGCATGTCTGGGCATTGGCCTGTCCTTCATCTGTAGCTTGGAATTTGCCATGGTCTGATATTCTATTATAACCTTTATCTCTCTCTGTCTGGGATGGGTGTGTACTGTCAATCTTGCTTCGTGCCCAGATACGTTTTTTCTGTGTTCTGCACCCGTCTCCATGTTTGGGTCAGCTTTTGCACAGTGTTGTCTAGCTCGGTGCATGTTTCTTCCTGTTGTCTTTCCCAATTCTCTAGCTGTCTGATTCTTTTCTGTGACCTCTGATGTATCATTATCTTTTTCCAGGTGCAGTTAATTATTGAACTTTTATGGCCTCTTTTCTTGTTCTTCATCCTAATCTCGGTTCGGCAGTCCCACCCTCCCTTTGAGCAGCATGAGTGTAAGTATCAAGGCAGCGACACATCCTCTTCCTTTCGATCAATGATTTTGTGTGTTCGTTCAATGCTACACATCTTTTTCTGTCACAATATTGCTATTTCTGTCGTCAGTGTTTCTATTTCTTTTTATTTACGTAAAGCAGTATTTTCCAGCAGGGCAGCAGAAGAAACATTGGTGTAGTTTTCTGCAGTTTTCATGCAGTCAGTCATGTATTCATTCTGGGTAGTGTGAGAAAACTGAAGGTGTCTCCATGGCTATTCCCCAGGGTGCTGTCATCCAGGTGGCCAGGACACTGCAATCGCTATTGGACCAATGCGGGAGGATCAGCTGGATGGGGGGGGTCCTCGGGGATTGGGACACCAATGTGTGAGAGGCGGTAGTCCCCTTCTTTGAACACCTTTTCCCCATCCTACCACGCAGGACATTCAAAACCACTGCCCCCCACCCCATTCTCCGACACGAACACTTTCACACGACATTCAAGAGAACGTTTACCTAACATGTCCCAATAAAAGGTTCAGGCAAAGTCAGGCAATTGATCAGAATCACACAGACATGACAGCCCTTTCCCATCTCCACAGGGATAAAAGGTGGAGCAAGAGTGCACAGTACGAGCGAGGCAGACAGCACAAGGAGACGGCTATCCAGATCCAGCAGTTCAAGAGGAGGAGGAAGGCAGCGAATATTAGGAGGCTGACGAGGAGGGACACGACCATGCCCTTTTCGACACAGACCCGCGAAACCTCTGCAGAGGGAATCGTAACACAGAGGACAATAGCCCAAGTGTGCTGCAACAGTACATGGAGCGTGTCGACGCTGATAAGTGGGAGCGAGGTAAACTCATGCCTCCGTGGTATGGCCATGACTTCAGTTACGAGGAAAGCCAAGCGGTTCATCACAACCAGGGGAAGAACTTATAATAGCTGGGCTGTGGTGACTGAATGGCGCAAAGTGGGAACTTGAACCAAGTTCAAAGAACTGTAAAGGCGTCAACGGGGAGGGATACCAGCTGCAGATGGAACCGGCACCACGTGGGTGCTGCTCTGAGAAACCTTGGTCAATCAATGTTTGAGTGAAACTACAGATACCAGAAGGCCATAGGAGAACCGCCAAGATAGGTCAAAGTGGTCATACAGTAGGTCAAGCAAAATCCCTGTACAGTCGAAAGCCTTTGACCTAAGAACTATAAGGAAAGTGAATCCCGCCACATGAGAAAGCAAGGGAAGTGAACTCCATAAACCATGAATGTGAATATGAAGTTGGCAAGAGAGAACCCGACCGAGGGATGCTGACGAGAAGGGGGCAAAGTCTGAAGTCCCAAGAAACAGTGTGTTGACAAGAGTGAACCCGGCCGAGGGATGCCCACTAGAACTGTTTAAAAAGATATAAAGATTTGTGAATAGCGATAGTTAACCCGGTGGAGGGAGGCCGAAAGTAAAGAGGGGTCAGCGCCCGGAGGAGGGGGACCCAGTGGTGAAGAATCCTCACCCGAAGTAAAACTAGGAAACAAACTTTCATTTTTGTTGAAGGAACTTTTAATTTTGTTATTAAATACGTTAGGCCCTCGAAGGCAAGAGACTTTGAAGAGAAACTAGACTTTTTTGCAACATGTGTCTTTAGCACATATGCTTGGGCATGCTGCTCGTTTTATTGATGGTGCTCCTACCCGCATGTATTTGCCCTTCACCACCTACACTCCTTCCCCTTGTTCCTTTAAAGAACGCCCCCCAACCTTTCTCCTATGTCAGTTACCCTCCCCAACCCAGATATGTCCCTGAGCCCATGCTGCCATTAGCAGCTTGGTAGACGCTTACGCAGCAAGGTCAGCACTCGTGAAGTAAGATTGCATCAGTAGATAAGAGATCCAGAGCGGACAAAGTTGCTGTCCTGTGCCCAGGCTGTTAAGAACTGGAAGTTGTACGGGGGTCGATGCTAAGGCGAGTTTAGACCTGCAAGCAGGGCCACACTGTGCGGGAATCAATATGTTGAGCATATTCAAGGGCCGGAACCATAGACCGGAACGTTCTTGAGCTGTAGGCAGAACAGACAGCAACTGGAAGAAAAGATCCAGGAAAGCTGGAGGGATGTCAGCAGGTTAGTTGGGCTATGGGGGACATTAGCTATTTATAGTTGGTCCTGTGGATTGGCACAACCCATCCTTCCACCACTGGTCTAGATAACGGCCTATAACTCTGCACCTACCTAGATGTGCGGTGCCGGCAGGTGGCACCACAAACTGGCAAAGCGAAGCAGATTTTCCGGTCTGACGAGTATTGTAGGTCTTTGTTATGTTCTGATCTTCCCTCTCGGTGGCAAGCCGGCATTTGCAGAATGGAACCTCTGACATCATGGAGCTTTCACCTGCTGGCCATAGGAGAGTTCCATGGTGATCAGTTGAGAGCGGCCTGACTTGAGTGAGGATGGATGACCAGTGTCCTGTCTATTGATCTTGCTAACTGAGCTTGCGAGCTGCATGCTGTGATTAGAAGTTTGCTGTACTTGAAACAGCCCTACATGTGAAGTGTCTACCTGTCATCTCTTGCGTGCCATCTTAGGATATAATATTGGTGACAAGGTAAAAAGGACTGCTGTCGGGGAGCAGCCTTGACCACAGACACCATCCCCAGAAGAGCAAAAGACATCCATCTGCGCTGGAGTGGGAACAGTAACTGAAGGAAGTCCCCACTTGCTAACAGGGTAACAGAGGCATAAAAGAAGGAATGGACTGAAAGTACTGAGGACTATGGGCCACATAAAAGAATGGCCTGGAGTGGAAAAGGAACAGGAAGTAAGTGACCACTTGCTACAAAGTAAAGATTCCAAGGAAATGGATCAACACACTGATGGTGCTGATAAGGAAAGAACAATGAATCCTGATTTAAGTGAAGGATGATCACATGAAGAGTGTGTTGAGCAAAGAGCGTATGCGCCAAGCAATGTTGAAACTGATGCTAAAACGTGAATTCTAAGAAACTTTACACATAACAAAATCAGAGAGCATTTTTGCCAGCTTGAATATAATATTGATAATAAAGAGGATCAAAATTAAGTGAAATATTGGTAAAACAGCGCGACAGTTACGAAGGGCGCATGAATTGTTCAGAAAGTGAAGGTATAAACTGGAAAAGCAAAACCGTGACGTGAAGAAAGAAAAACCGTTAAGAACAGTCAGCATGGTACTGTTGTGAAACTACTGCATGTATAGAAATTCAGCCCTAGCTAGTTTGCATCTTTTAAAAGTTTGCTAGTGGAGCACTAGCCTATTAACTCAACGCAGTAGCAAGTTGTGCATACTGGAACTGCCAGCAACTATTTTACATGGGGATTAATGAATATGGAAGGTCATGGGCTGCGAAGCTTAAAGTACACAAAATAGGGAACCGTGTGAGAACTGTGCATAATGTTTTTAAACTTCCATTTTGTCATTGAAATGATACTTGACACGTTGACAAATTTCAAAGGATTGCAATAATCAAGAGTACAATTCGTGGAACACAAATCTCGTGCCGTATTTACTTACAATTTTACACATGGTGCAGCCGCGAGAGAAGCACTGCATCGACACCCGAGGAGGATTAGATAAAATGACTTTTTAGCATGGGAACGTACTTAATATAATGTATGGACAGGAAGATTGCGTAGCCACCTTGAATACACTGACATGATGCTTGATGTACTCTTCTTCATCCCAGTATCTGACAATGTTAAATATAAGGTTCAATTACAAATGACTGTTGCTGACTATCGGAAGAAACAAGCAGTTATACCTAGGAGGCGGTTATCTGGAAAATGTGGAAGAATTTAAAGGGAATTTAAGAAAATGATGGTCTGTCATAGTAAATGTTTTTTTGTATGGGTATCTTCGGAATCCATATGGTGGGACATTTTTAGTTTGTTGAGTTGCCTGAAAAGCCATGGAGGGCGTTTTCCCCCTCACTACATTTAAGATTAACCTCTAATAGCATGTCATTTGAAGTAATTTTTATATTTTGAGAAGTACTTTGAGTGTGATGTCAGTTTTGTCCTGCTGGTGTACACAGTGTAAAGGGGGAAGCTGTGTTATGTTCTGATCTTCCCTCCCAGTAGCAAGCAGGCTATTTCAGCCTAGAACCTCTGACATCATGGTACTTTCACTTGCTGGCCACAGGCCAGTTCCATGATGAACAGTTGAGAGAGGCCTGGCTTGAGTGAGGTTGGATGACCGGTGCTCTTGTCTACTGATCTTGCTAAATGAACTTGCTTGCCACATGCTGGGACTAGAGGTCTGCTGTACTTGAATGAACAGCCGTACATGAAGAAGTGGCTAATTGTCATCATTGTGTGCAATCTTTGGATATAATAGACTGAATGAGGACTTTCTTTTAAGGCAAAGAGAGGGAAAATGAGGGACCTGGGAGAGTTTGAGAATAAACCGAACCCTCCCACAAAGAAACTGGTCTCTGGTCTAAATGCTTGCTCACAAATGCACACATAATGGACCCGGGAGGTATTCGCAAGTGGAGGAGCAGTTTCGAAACGGGTGTATTAACCAAATGGGCCATGGTGGAGCTTGAGCAGAGCAAGAGCGAATATGAGTCTGGCTGTATGTGAAAGGAGAAACCACTGGTAGGGAAGAAAGCAGAAGGGGTGTTAAGGAAACCCTGCTAACAGCAAGTGAGCGCATAGGAGAAGAGCAGCGGACATCCATGTATCCCAGCAGCGGTCACCAGTAAATGATGGGTGGCGGAAGCTGAAATAACTTGACAGGACTCGCAAGGAGAGTAAAGACTGTGGGACTGCTAGGTCCCAGACAGAGGCCACGTGTGCCAGGAGATGTCACCAGGAGCATAGCAGACTGGCAGCGGACACAAACTCTCAAGATGGCAGCCGCACATGGCTAGGGTGGTTTCCAAGATCCAGTAGTCTCTGGATCAGGACCAGAGCAGCACAGTGCTGCTACGACCCTCCAAGCATGTTGCAAGGCACACCCACTCACTCAATAAGGCTGCACGCTTAGTGAGCCAGAGTTTCCCTGGCTGCAGAGTTGCTTGCAATTTTCCATGCAGCCATTCATATATTCATTCTGCTGCAAAAATGTGTTTGCATATCTAACAAGGTGGTACCTACAGCCAGTGGTAGCTGCTGATTCTTTTAATTGGAGGGTGTACATGTTTGCCCCTCAATATGTGGGAAGAAGTTACAGGCAGTCCACTAATGGCCCAGGGTCTCCACAGAGCTACAGAAATACGGCTGGAGATGACTCTTGCCCACCAATCACATGACCTGCACCGTTCATACATTTGCCTGTGCCCTCACTTCTATTTTCACGGGCGTAGTTGCAGACGCACATGGGGATGTGGATTGAAGGTGTCTGGCAGACCCTCGAACAAACTACAACCAGTTTCAGCTCCCTAGTCAGGCTGCCTCTTTGACCACTTGATCCCAGCTCGTCTTGGTAGACAGGAAAATATGCCTGTGCCCTACTCGAGAAATACTAGGACAATACAAATAGTTGCTGAGTTGCAGGATGTAAAAGAAACTGCAACAGCGCCATTTTGCTCCTTTCAAAATGGCTAACCTGTAGTGCAGTCATTCCCCTGAAGATGGTCCAGTTTTGATTAGCATGGAGGGCTGAAACATATACATGTAAGGAATTTCTGGCCACCGCATTTGTTTAGTGGACCCAAGTAGAGGTGCATATTGGAATTTATGGTTATTGTATAGTGCAGCTTTGTATTGTGTTTGTGAACTTGAGTAGATTTGTATGTTGTAGATATCGTATGAATATATGGGTTTGTATTTAAGTTTTCTAAAGAAATCTTTGTTTTGTGAACAATGCTTTTATGGGATATGTACAAAATTAGACTTGTACAGATTTACAAAAATTCATACATGGTTCATGTTTAAATGTATATAATTATCAAGACTGCCAGCTGTATCAGTAATATCTTGACCCTCCTCAGGCCCAGACCCAGTAATGTCTCTTCTCTGAACCCACTCCTCCTCACCTGATTCCTCTGAGGAAATATCTTGGTTTCCCCCCTTTCTTCTCGTAGATCTTCTTTTTGTGAAGAGGTATGGCCTTCTACGGTTGGAAGCCACCCTGTCGCCCTGAAGGTACAGGGTTACAAGGGACCCCCTGCCGGAGAGGCCAAGAAGAGAGGAAAAAAGCGGATGCTTAAAAAAACCTCTCTTAAATACAGGTTCTTGTAGCGATGTTCAAGGCTTCCAGACAAGAGCAGCGGCCAGGTTGGGCAAGGTATGGCAAAGTGATGGGCTTCCGGACAGGAGCAGCGACCAGGATGGCTAAGGAAAGCAAAGGCTCAAGGAGGCGGAGAAACCGGAGGATAGAACAGAAAGCAGGTAAGAAGGAAAGAAAGGAGGAGCCGAAGAGCCGGCTAGAACTAGACAAAGAATGAAGTGCCAGAAAGGGCTCCCGCGAACGGCGGGGCGAGCACAGGGAGACAAAATGCTGTAAAAAGGAACGGAGAGAAGGTAAACACAGAGCGGAGTACGGAGCGTGAATGCAAGAGATTGCAACGCGCCGAACGGCGCTGGAAGGCGTGGTTAAGAGACGCAGACCAGGAAATGAACGTGGAAAAAGACTAGAGCGTGACAGACAGAGAAGGGGAAAAAACGGAACGGTTCAATGGCGGTGCAATTTCCATTGATTATCAAGTCGCCAGGAAGATCTCCTTGTAAACGGCATGACAGTATGCCCCCTCCTGAGGGGCACCCCCCCTGGCTTACCTGGATGAAGGCTATGAAACCGCCTCACCAGGCGAGGTGCATGCACGTGGGAGACAGGTTCCCAGGAGTCTTCTGCTTGAGAGTACCCCTTCCAGTGAATAAGGTACTCCAACCGTCCTCCTTTATAACGAGAGTCCCGAATGGTCTCAACCTCATATTCATCCGGAGGAAGATCCAGAGGTCGGTGATCTCTGAAACTGTCCTCTTTATATTCTTTTAGTAGGGAGGAATGAAATACTGGATGGATGCCCTTCAGGTATGCAGGTAAGTCAAGTCGATAAGCCACCGGATTTATCTTGTCTGTGATTGTGAACGGCCCCAAATAGCGTGGGGTAAGCTTAGAGGGATGCAACCAGCGGGGTAAAAATTTAGTGGAAAGCCATACCTTAGTCCCTTTCTGCCATTTAGGAGACGGCAGACGTCGAGGATTGAAGGAAGATCTGTACCGTATTTTACTGGCTAGCAGACCCTTATGAGCTGTCTTATGTGCTTCTGCAATATCGGACAAAAGGACATCAACCGAAGGAGTGTTGGCTGGGGGGAAAGTGGTTATGGTTAAGAAACGAGGATGAAAACCATAAGAACAAAAGAAAGGACTGAGTCTGGTGGCACTGTGTGTAGAGTTATTGTAGGCAAATTCGGCTGTAGGTAACAAAGTCACCCAGTTGTCTTGTTGGGAGTTGACGAAACAACAAAGATATTGTTCTAAAGATGCATTCAGGCGTTCAGTTTGACCGTTAGTCTGAGGATGAAAACCCGAAGACAAAGCTCTTTCTATCCCTAACCTCTCACAGAGTTATTTCCAGAAGTGTGAGGTAAATTGTGAACCTCTGTCCGAGATGATCTTATCTGGAAAACCATGCAACCGGAAAACCTCCTTAGCGAACACAGCGGCCATCTCCGCGGCCGTGGGAAGGCCAGTTAATGGAGTAAAGTGAGCCATCTTAGTAAAACTGTCAACCGTAACCATGATACAGGAGCAACCACAAGAGGGAGGGAGGGAGATCAACAATAAAATCGGTTGATATCACCTTCCAAGGGTGCTTGGGTGGATCTTCCTGTTGGAGCAACCCCAGTGGTTTCTGATAACTGTATTTGGATCTGCAGCATACCGGACAGGTAAGTACATACTCGTTGGTGTCTCTTTCTATTCCGGACCACCAGAAATGGCGTAGGAGCAGGTCGAGAGTATTCTTAGTTCCTCTATGCCCTGCCACCGGATCGTCATGACGCCACTTTAAAGCCCTTTGTTGCGATTTAATGTCGGGCAAAAATAAGCGTTGGTTGACAACGTATAAGCCATCTTGGTAAACAAGGTTATCGGATGATTTTATAGGAGGGTTGTGTAATTTAGCTGTGGCCTGACGGACTTCCTCCAGAAAAGAGTTTGCGGTATAAATTACCTTCTTCTGAGGTAACATGACTTCGGCATGTTGTTCAAACAGACAATCTGAAGAGGGTCTTCTGGAGAGAGCATCAGCAAGAAGGTTCTTTGTACCGAGTAAGTAGGTCAGCACAAAGTCATACTGGGCAAAGAAATGAGCCCATCTGGCCTGACGAGAATTGATGCATTCCATATTCTGTATGGCCTTAAGGTTCTTCTGATCGGTTCTCAGTTCAAATGGAAAAACGGCTCCTTGTAAGAGATGTCGCCACTCTTCACATGCCACTTTCATAGCCAGCAGTTCTTTTTCTATGACTGAGTAGTGGATTTGACTGGGTGTCAGAGTCTTAGAAACGTAAGCCACCGGAAATTCAATCCCCTCATGCTCCTGTAACAATGCGGCCCCCAAGGCCGAAAAATAAGCATCGGTTTCGACTATAAACGGCCGACTCTGGTCAGGTTGATGCAGCACAGGAGCAGAGTAGAAGGCATCTTTAAGTTGTTTGAATGCCGTCTCAGCCTCTTCGGACCATGTAAAAGGGGAAGCAGACTTCTTCAGCAAACTGGTAATAGGCAACACCTTCCTGGAAAATTCAGAGATGAATTTGCGATAGAAGTTAGCGAGGCCTAAGAATCGCTGAACTTCCTTAACTGACTTCGGACTCGGCCATTGTAAGATAGCTTCTACCTTACTAGGGTCCATGCTGATTCCATCGGCAGACAAGACAAAGCCAAGGTAAGGGATTGTGGTTGCGTGGAACATGCACTTATCAGGGTTGGCTTTTAATTTAGCATCTTTAAGCCTCTGGATAACCTGATGCAGGTGCAAGGTATGGAGTTCAGGAGATCTAGACAACACCAGAATATCGTCTAAGTAGACAATAGCACATTGGTATAGCAGGTCAGAAAAGGTACGGTCCATGAACCGCTGGAATACTGAGGGAGCGTTCACCAGGCCAAATGGCATCACCTGGTACTCATAGTGACCAAAGGGGGTACGGAAAGCGGTCTTCCATTCATCCCCGGATCGAATGCGTAGCAGATGGTAAGCTCTACGTAAGTCGATCTTGGAGAAAATACTGGCCCCCTGTACAGCCTCAAGCACGTCCTTGATCAAAGGTATCGGGTACCGATCTCTGACCGTGATGCTGTTTAAACCTCGATAATCTATGCAAGGTCGGAGTTCGGTGGTATTCTTCTTCGGCACAAAGAACAAGGAGGCCCCGGCCGGGGAGCGTGAAGGTCGAATAAGCCCATTCTGTAGATTGGAATCCAAATATCTCCGTAATACCTCCTTTTTTTTGAGGGAAAGTGAGAACATACGCCCAAAAGGCACATGTGCTTCCGGAACCAAGTCTATGGCGCAGTCCTCTGGTCTGTGGGGAGGAAGTTCTTGAGGTTCTTGGTCTTGGAAGACTTCCGAATACTGGGCAAGGTCGATGGGAATAGAATGGATTCCCAAGACATTGGAGGCCGAGGAGGAACCAGAAGATACTTGAACGGCGACGTGATTAGATTCTGGTAGGCACGTCTTTAAACAGTATTCTGAAGAGAATGACAACTGATTGGACTTCCAATTGATGGTTGGATTGTGCTTACGTAACCAGGAAACTCCAAGGATCACAGGAAAGTGAGCAGCTCTAATAAGATCGAATTGGATTGTCTCAGCGTGTTGCAATACTCTCATGGTCATGGGGGGCGTTGAATGAGTGATCAAACCGGAACTTAGAGGCTTGCCGTCCACCCCTTCCACCTTCTGATCTTCTTCCTTCTCTAGGCGTCCAATGCCATTGGCGTTCGCCCACATGATATCCATGAAGCATCCTGCTGCTCCACAGTCCAATAGTGCCAGGACTTCGTGAGTCTTTTTATGTAAGGTCAGTCAAACACCGAGGACCATGAGACGTGTGTCTTCAGAGGACGAAACAGAAGTGACTGACATTGAGACATAGGGACAAAACAATTCCCCTCGGTAACCCGTCCCTACAAGTTCCGAGGTTTGGCGTTTCCCGGCCGTCGTGGGGGTACCTCTGGACAGTCCCGCAACATGTGTTGATGTGATCCGCAATACAAGCAAAGATTGTTGTCTTTTCTTCTCTTTCGTTCCTTCAGGAGTGAGGGGCCCACGAGTGATCCCGATCTGCATTGGTTCCTCCTTGGCTTGATGGACAGAAGGAGCGGGTTCGAAGGAGGTGGGTAAGTTACGACCCTTGCGTCGTTCAGCACGTCTCTCAGAGAGACGGAAATCCAACTGAAGAACTGTAGAGAATCATTCAGCCAAGGTATTGGGTCTGGGTATTCGCGCCAATTCGTCTTTTAAGTCTTCCCTTAGGCCTCTGCGAAATATTGTATATTGGGCCGTCTCTTGCCCATCTGTGTCTGCAGCCACTCGCTTAAACCGGGAAATATAAGACAATAAATCAGAGTTGCCTTGGCGAATGTCTAGCAGTTGTTCACCGGCCACTTGAGCGGTCTCCTGTCTTTCAAAGTCTTCCTTAAATCGCACCGTAAAACCACTGTAATCGTGCAACAATGGACTTGCTCCAGTGACCAGTGGAGTTGCCCATGCCAGGGCGTTACCAGTAAGATTGGAAATAAGGAACCCAATCCGGGCATTGTCCGAGGCATAGGTTTGAGGTCTGAAAGTGAAGTGTATTATACAAGCTTCCATAAATTCTTTAAACTTATGTGGAGTGCCATCATATTTGCCTGATGCCAAGGGAAGAAGAGGTAGTTCCGCAAGGGCCTTTATTTGGTTACGTGATGGGCTTCCGGACAGGAGCAGCGACCAGGATGGCTAAGGAAAGCAAATAGCAAAGGCTCAAGGAGGCGGAGAAACCGGAGGATAGAACAGAAAGCAGGTAAGAAGGAAAGAAAGGAGGAGCCGAAGAGCCGGCTAGAACTAGACAAAGAATGA
The DNA here is from genome assembly GCF_040938575.1 of Ambystoma mexicanum. NCBI lineage: Eukaryota > Metazoa > Chordata > Amphibia > Caudata > Ambystomatidae > Ambystoma > Ambystoma mexicanum. The sequence continues at coordinate 299,038,936 of NC_090921.1, forward strand.
AGTGCCAGAAAGGGCTCCCGCGAACGGCGGGGCGAGCACAGGAAGACAAAATGCTGTAAAAAGGAATGGAGAGAAGGCAAACACAGAGCGGAGTACGGAGCGTGAATGCAAGAGGTTGCAATGCGCCGAACGGCGCTGGAAGGCGTGGTTAAGAGACGCAGACCAGGAAATGAACGTGGAAAAAGACTAGAGCGTGACAGACAGAGAAGGGGAAAAAAAACGGAACGGTTCAATGGCGGTACAATTTCCATTGATTATCAAGTCGCCAGGGAGATCTCCTTGTAAACGGCATGACAATAATGCACATATAACTTAACCTTTTATAGGGCCAATTAATAAATATTCAGAATCGTAAGTTTTGAATGTAAATGTGTTCATCAGTAACTTTATTTCGGCCTGATATCATAAACGTACATCATGATACATGCAAAGCAACTTAAACCTGTTAGATAAACATTCCCCCCACATTGCATTTAAACCAATTACAGCAACCTTAAACATAGCAATATCGAACAGTAGTTTAATACTTATCCCAAGATAAATCGATGAATCGACAACAGATATCGAGCAACATCCATTCCCCATTGAGAGCCTCTTGGGATGTAAAATTACACAGTATCTTCATTTGTATTCACCTTCGGAAATTACTTGCTGGGTGCTATCTAAAAGTTCAGGGAGACCAATGATCCAGCAGCATGAGAGGCCCATCAAGCTCCGTCATCTCCCGAGCACACAGATCACAGCAAAGTTGCAAGATCATAAACGAGTAGCATCAATGATTAGACAGGGTGGATTTGTCCAATCTCCTTTTCCCAAGCAACACTGTTAGCTTCAGTGAGCACGGGGCATTTGGGTCTAACTTCAAAGTAATAATCTGTATTACGTTAGATGGGCTCTAATTTCTATTGTGCAATTAGGCAGGGGGGGTACAATCTTATATCGATGCCTAATACACCGTTAGCCACTATCAGGTCCTTGAATTCTATCTGTATTAAATCGAATGCACTTCCCCCTGCAAGTGCAGCCGAGTACAGCTAAAGATATCATCATGGATAACGGACATGCAGCCACGCACATCACGGAACCAGTGGGTACATTTATTTATGAGGCCTTCCCTGGTTTCTAGCTGATTTGGGGCCAATTTGGGAACAGTGTACAAAAATAGAGCCCTCCCACCCCCCTGCCATTTGTCCCTCTGTCCGGTGCCTAGTTTTCTTGCCCTACTCAGACTGTGGTCTTGGGACTCCAGGGGAGTCACTGTATAAGGTGAAGTTGGATGTAGAACTGCCATCCCTGCTAGCTAGCTTGCCCACTATAGTATTAGCACTAAATGTGCAATCTGCCCGAGTCAAGATCAACAGGAGCAATGGAACTGTGTGATGCAGTGAACTTGGGTTATGGGTGGGGAAGGCTAAATGACTTGAAGCCTGAGGCCCTTTATCGGGCCAGAGATGAGAATTGACACTTTCAATCCCTGTACTATGTGTTGTCACAAATCGACCCAAAGCCGACTATGTAAGTTCTGGCCGTATTAGTACTGGCATCAGAGGTTTGGGGAGTTACGACCCTCTGTAACACCCTCCACACTAGTTGGTGGCTCCACTGTAGCTGCCCTCCTTCCATGAGCTCCAAAAAAAGACAAGAGTAACTTCTTTAGTGCAGCCAACTTAGTCAGGGCAATGATACATTCACACCACATGCGCTCATTTCCCAGCTAAATCGAGGGGTATATATTGCAGATGGACTGAAGGTGGTAGATTAACAAGGGGGTGGACTAGTACAGGCCATGGGACCAGGCTTTACAGGTTTGAGTTGCCCTTTCTTATTTTGGTCTGGGCACATAGTGATGAGATTAGTATCAGCACAGCCACTGCATTCACCTCCCGCATCTTCCCTGAGTGGAATAAATCTATTGGAGGTCAGGATTGCATACTCTATAAGCATGCCCTTTCCGTTTCGACATAGTAAATTAGCTCAATAGGATGAGTAAATGAAAGAAAAAGTCATTTTAAAACTGATTGACAGTGACCAAACAGGGGCCAAGGAAGTTGTGGTATCTGCACTGGTGTAGCTTTCTGCAACCTTGCTTCGGTCCTACTCTGATGCTACGGATGCAATTCTTGTTTCCACGAACTCTGGACTCCAAACGGCACTCTGCATCAAACTACTGCTACCGGACACAGGTGTAAGACAGGGTTTGATCGTTTGATCACACTGACCTTCCCCTTCCACCCTGCAGGCGCTGAACACCTGCACCTTTGTTGCAGGCTTCACCGTGCGGGCTCAGCTAGTGGTTTAAGAAGGCACTGGGGCGTGGCCTGGATGAGATCCGTTGGTGCAGGACCCTGGGCCCAGTAAAGATGACAGGTGCTTAACCCCCGCACCCTTGTCACAATGACAGAATTTTTGGAACTCAGATAAATGGTATTTTCCTTTTGAAATAAAAAAATGTCAGCTAAAAAGTGGCCTCCATCCTGTAACTAAGACCATCTGTCTGGGTGAGACACTTCACCATTGACACAATGGGATCGTTTTGGATTATCCCTTACTTGGTAGACATAAGGGTGATACCGGCAGCACATAGAAAATATAGTTGTCCTCCCTAGTGAGGCTATGGATAAAATCTTGCTGAAGATTAAAAGGGATCAAGCCATTCAAAAAGCCAGAACATTTTAAGGGGCCAGTGCAGGGCAATGAAAAGAACATTGTGAACAACCACGTGAAGGGTATACATATATTTTGGGGTATACATCTTGGAGAAGTATACCCCAAATTTTAAGTAAGAGGAATACTGAACTTGTGTATGCAGGGGCCACTCGGAGACCTTGGCAGGAGAGTAAAGTAAAGCAAAGCCCTAGCTGGAAGTGAATACAAAGAATCTAGGATCATTGAGTACCCGACTTGGCAGGAGAGGGGGCCAAGAGGAGGGGTACTGAGAATAGGGCCTGGAACCTTCAACCTGGCTTGACAAAGGTGTCCAGGCCATTCTTTGTGGTTGTAGGAGTTGAGAGTCCGGTTCATCAAGTAAAGATGAAGACTTGTCCCAACTGTTAAAGACACAGATACGTGTTGGAACATTTTGTTTTGAACTGTAAAGTGTAGCTGCAGATCATTTTGGGTAAAGCTGGAAAGACTTTGCTACACTTTTTGGAACTTTTTGTTTGTACTGCAAAGCTGGGCTGCAGGTCAGCAGCCAAAAGACATTTCCCTTGTCACATTACATTAGGTTTATCTTGTGAGGGATAGGTTATTTTGGACTCAGGACAGCGACTATTACTTCAACCATTCTGACAAAGTTTTATTAGCTACGTCTGTTGACGCTTTGAAACCCCTCTTAGCGATGGGGCTAGTTAGGATTTCCTCTAATCCCATCATTTTGTTTGTTAATAAATGTCTTTGCCAATCAACATGCCACCTCCTTTGTGTCAGTCTCCTACCCCTATACCCTCACAAAGGTCATTCTGTTCACTTTGGGACCGCTGATCGTGATACTCTCCCATGGAGCACCGAAGTACCCTTGTTGTGTCTGCGTATCAGACTCCTGTGTTGCCCACGCTGTGTTCTCACAGAGGGCGTCGCTTCCACAGAAGGCTTGTGGTAAACAAGATAGTGCCTAATGCAGATGAAGTGTCCCAGAATTCCCTAGTCACTACCCTTGTACAATGCGCTCAATGGATGGACGTTCCTCAGCGACCTACTCGTAGAGTGAGTCTGGCAGCCTCCAGTGATTGTTGAATAGCAGAAATTTGAATTAATGCAATCCTGTGATTCAGCTTGTAGTTACCCGCTAATCCAATAACCAGCCATTCAAAGCACAGTTCTGCATCTTTTCCATCTTTTCCTTGTTGAAGTTGGGGACAAGTTCTGAAGCACAGAAGGTGCCCAAAAAGAGCAATGAGCTAGTTCTGCAGGTCCTTGAACTCTTTAAAAACCTTGCTGATGGTAAAGCTATGCCAGTATGTGTGAACACTGGATTTCTATCGATTGTAGGAAACTGGCAAGTCATCATGGATCTTTTTCATGACTCTTATGAGATGGAATCCAGGTTGTAAGTATGAAAGGCTTAAGGTAGTGCCCACTATGGTGCCTGGTTTACCATCGACTTTGCAGTTGACCCTATCAAGCGAGGGTCAAGACAATTAGCACTCAAAGAGAACTGAATTACTTGCATGTGACCTGTAGTAACACCATACTTGCCATCTATGAAGTACATCTTCATTCTTCCTCTGTGTAGACATTCCTTTTTTCTTCGGTTCGTCCCTAGATCTACAGTTACAATCCAGTGCAAGCTAATGTGGTGGGTAGCAGTGTGTGGCAAAACCTTTACAAGAGGGTAGTCTTATCTTTCAAAATAAAAGCAAACAAACTATTTAGAGGTTGTTGTGTAAAGACTGAAACTGTGCCCTCCATTGATTTACTACACTGCCAATCCTGTTAATCTGGGCCTACTGCCTATAACTGCATTTTCCTGTGTCATTGTGCGCATGCCCTGGCTTCTGGCACAGTTTCTGTTTGGCCAGACGAGGCGGCTTCAGCAGATAGAATTGGCAACATTAGGCAGACAGGCTCGACCGGAGCCATTTGAGAACTGTAATTGTAGGGAAAATGGCTGACTCGATTGAAATGTATCTGAAAAGGTCTGCTGCTATGAGTACCTTACCAATGCTTTTAGGCTGTATTATGAGAATCGTGTAGTTCACACTGAATCCACTGGAAGTATTGTATACTTTTGCCACAGTACGATGCATGGACCACCCCCTTCCATAGAAGAACATTTGCGCCTTTCTGTATAAAAACCCTGTAAGCCTCGGGAGGGGTTTGGGTGTGGGTTCACTGTGCCGTATACAGTTTGAGTGTTGGTTTTATTTAGTCTTCTGGATTATCTGTATGCTGCTTTGCCAACTGCCATTAAAGACGCTTACCAACCTACCCGAAGAGTGGGTTATTGAGACCTTGGTTGATATGCTATGATGGATCATTGCCTTCTGCCGTCTGATTCCCGCTGGCAAAAAACTGCGGGTCGCTGAGGATCCTAGGTGTACGTTAACTCCCCAGCGATCAGATCAAGAAAATACAACCCACTAGGGAAAAAGGCTAGATGTACCCTTTTTCCAGAAGAGCAAGAGTTTTATTTTGTACACAAAAGAAAAATGGCGACAATGGTATTATAAATCCACTGCCACAGAGCTCTCTCGTCGTCTGTGCAAAACTCAGATTATAACCACAATAATCATCACGTATGACGCACTCGATATACAGTGTTAATCCCCGACCCGCATTGCTAATAATTACATATACCGCTTTTTCCAATTTGTTCCGCTGTCTTCTCGTCCATTTTCACTACACGTGGGTAGCGTCATTGTCCATCTTGAGACCCTGCAAAGCAATCGGTTACATTCAAATGTCACAACCCTACCTTCAAACCTAAACGCATGATCTACACCATACCTTGTTATCTGCATGAACTCAGCAGTGAGGTTAGTCTGGGCTCGGCAAACAAAAGCAGCCCTTTTCTCATCCGAGGCACGTTGGCGCCTCCATGGTGCCCTCCCCACAGTATGGGCATCATTCTTGGCTCTCCCTAACATGAAGCATAGATCATATTGTTCTTCGCTTTCCCCTTCATCAGCTCTCCTCCCAAAGAGTCGCACTAATCAATCCAGTTCATGAAGGAATTAAAACTAATTTCCCTTCGCATCTGGTAGTTCAGATAGAGTGACCATCATTCTGGGGGGCGCTAATGTCTTAAATCTTGGTTCATGTTTTGGCGCTCCAAGACCTCTGCCTCGCTTCCTAACAATATGACCTTTATGCTAGGCCACAGCCCCTTACCTGCTCAGATACACACGTTCCTGCCTAATTATTCAAAAGCCTAGCTGGTGTGGGTGTACGTACATTTTACTTGCAGTGCCTGCGAATGAAAATGGGATGGTCAAACACAGGAGGCCCCATTCTGTGTTTTCAACACGGCCTGCGAGAATCCTGGACTACTCCCAAATACAACACTACTTTGTCGTGGTTACCATGTTTATATGTATGTTATGTATCTTACATAATTCTATTATGCAAACTACTGGTTAGTTTCCCCTATTTGATTCCATGCTCCTGCCAGTTCCATCCATGATGCCCCCAACCTACCACCTACACAGCCCTGTACCTATTCTTCATGTTTTAATACAGTTTTCGCAATCTGAATCGTCTGGGAGGGGCAACAATCTGCACATGCATCCCAACAAAGGTTAGACAATTTCGTCCAGAAAAGGGGCGCCTGTGGTGTCGATGGAAGTAGGCACAGCACATTCGGAATAATAGCTGACAAACATGGGTTGGTGAGCGCAATTAATTGCAATGCTATCTGTCCTGTTTTTATATTCTGTTTTTAAAGGCGTCCCTGGTAAATGGAACAATCAGATCCACAAATAACCTTCTAAATCTGGAAACAAGGAGAGTGAAGTTACCCAGTCTGGTCTGGATAAATATAATCAGGAAGCGGTTGGCTACCTAAGTAATAAAGTAACTAATAGGAAAAGTAACACCTAAGCATTGCAGCTATGCACAAGACTATATTAAAATGAAACCAAGAAATGATACTGGTCAAAGTAGAGTAGTGCAGAACAGGGCCTGGAGTACATGATCCTTGTATTCATGTGAAAGAAATATACTGGATGCGTGCCCCAGTGTCTTGTCCTGTCTCATCCCTCTACCAAACCCTCCATGTGCAACCCAGTTACGAAAACACTTTTTACTTCTCTTCCTATCCTAGTATGGGAGCTGTAACGATAGGTGTGTGTGTGTGTGTGTGTGTGTGTGTGTGTATGCGTGTATGTATGTATGTATGTATGTATAGAAACCTCAGGGTATCCTCACTCCTACTCCCCCTGGATCCTCTTCTCAGGTGGCCAGGAACAAATCATTGCATGTGGATTCTGTCTCTGGGAGTGGAGAAGTGAGCGAGGATCCTTGGGGATTGGGAGTTGGGTGCCCACCGGCGAGACATGGTATCCCGCTTTCCCTATTGAAGACCAACCTAACCCTTCCCCAGCCTTTATAGGCTGTTGTAAAACCTCTCCCCTCCTTTCCCCACATTTTACCTCTGACAGTGCTGGGATGAGGAAGAGGCGACTAAGAGTGAAGAACACTAAAAACCTAATTTCACCACTCTAGTACTTGGACGAAGAAGATACCTATAGAGTGCTTTGAAGGTCAGGCATGTCCCTTTAACTATAGCCTGGCAAGTCCCATTGAGATTCCACACCTGCAACCTGTTAAGTGGTTTCAGGTGTCTAAAGAGAGACCAAAGGAGCAGCAAGAAGAGCCATAGAGAGACCTGTGTGGGAGAGACCAGCAGGGGACTCTTCTCTTGAAGGGGCAACCATAGTTTGTCTCACTATAGGAGAGAGGGTAGGCCCAGACGTGGGTCCCTTGCTCACTGTGCCATAGGCACTCAAACTGCAGCTCACTGAGGAGGCCCAACAAGGCCGAAACATATCTGGGGTTGCTTGTGTTTCCGTGCAGGGGGAACCTGGTCTAGCAGTTTGGGCTGGACTGCTACCATTGGTGGCAGTACTGGACTGATTTGCATATGGCTGGACCCCTCTAGCAGTGGAGCAGACGGGCTAAAAATAGTGGTTTGGAAGATTGCCCAGAGCAATGGCAGTGATTCAGAACCTTCCACCCATCACTGTATTGGTTATAGGGGCCTGAGAGGAAGCCAGGATGCTAGCGACATCCCAGAGGACCTGTGAAGCCCAGGGCAGGTGGACAGTTGGGCTGCTACAGGTATGGTTGCCTCCGTGGGGGTGGGCTGGGGAGGGTGTGGGGGGCCGCTTAAAAGAGAGAAAGAAGAGCGAAAAAAGAAGAAAAAAAAGCTGGAGCTGCGAGCGAGCAAGAAAGAAGAAAGGATGCCATCCGTGTAGAAAAAGCAGAGCTGCCGGCGTGTGCTTGATAGCACCTGTAGTGTGATTGCGGCTTACAGAGGCCGGCCCGCCGACCTAAGAAGCGGAAAGGAAGCTGCAGGAGCCGCTGGGGAGGAACGCAGAGGACCGGTGAGTGTCGGGGAAAGTCACTCAATGCCGGGGCACACCTCGAGGGCAACGCATAAGTAATGAAGTACCGTATGAATAATATTGAATCCCTAAATAAATGAAAACCTGAAACAAAGCTAAAGTACGCATCTTGAAAACCGAACGGAATGAAAACTTGCATATTGAATACCGAACGGAATGAAAACTTGAAACCAGCCAAATTAAGCATATCGAACACTGAACTGAATTAAACTCTATTGGCAAAGCTAATAGCTGATGAAAGCCAAAACGGAAAGTGCTCATTTGAAAGCAACATACGGAAAAGAGCGCACGTGTGAAAGAATGCAACGGAAAGGTGTGGCATGAAAAGGATCACCACAAAGTGAACTTTATGGATACATAAATTGTGGCAAGGCCAAAGACTGGAAAGAGGTGTGTGACAAGTTATGGCAAAGCCAAGAGCTAACTAGGAGAAGCCAGGAAAGTGAAACTGCACATAGAGCCAAGAGGCCGACCAAGAGAAGCTAAGTGAATGTGAATCTGTACACAGGGGCAAGCACAGAAGAACCTGTGTGGGCTGGAGAGCCTAGGGTTCCTGGTTGCGCGACCTGTGATGGGTGGACCGTGTGGCCTGACAACTGCGCCTAGACCAGTGAGCCCTAAACAAACAAACCAAGGAGAAGCACTGTAAGTGAACTGGTTATGCAATCCCCAGGGAGGGTCAGGTTGACCTAGAGTTGCTTCGTTGAAGTCTTGGGGAAAGGAACCCTGAGACCTGATGAACTGCAAATGCTGTCTTGAAGACGGGGTCTCAAGACCTTTTTTGTTTTTTAACTGTGGTGCCTGAAACTTGGGGAAGGGAACCCCGAGGATTGTGTGCAACTGTATTGCCTTGATCTTGGGAAAGGTAATCTTGAGACTTTTTTGGAACTTCCTTGAACTTGGGGAAGGGGAGCTGAAGAGGAGGCTACGAGCTGGAAGACACTCAGAACCTTGTGTTGATCACTATTTTACTTTTATTATCAACATCCCTACACATTGTTTAGCTTTAGTTGTGAGGGTAAGGCTAGGTTTTGGACACGGACAGACTTTTAAGTCAAACTCTTTGACTCCGACTTTCTTTAGTTTCGTTCACGTAGGGAAATCCCACCTTAGCATAGGGAAAGTTAGGCCTTTTACCGTCCCAACATTTGATCTTAATAAACAATTTTATTTTGAACTTTGAATCTGTTGTCTGTCTTGCTTCATGATGCCTTCACAGTGACTTGTCCTCGACGCTTCCCTACCCTGGTCTTTGGAAGCTAGACTGATCCGTATTCTGAGTAGCGTATTAGGGGCGTACACTGTGACCAACTGCCATGGCATGAAGCACGATTATTGGCATATAGATTTGGCCAACTCTGAACAAGTGTTTCTGAAATTCCTGTAGCAAGGGAAGAACCACGCTTGTGACTCCACTCGAACCTCTGGATAGTCATGCTGCAAAGCAGTCAGCATAAGCCGAACCAACTCTGCCCAATCCTGAGCGTGGTAGCGCTGGCGCTGATGGAGGACGGAACAGGCCTGGTTGCGCAATAAGCAGTATCTTGTCTTCCCTGGTGAGAATGGGTTCTAATCAGTCTAGAGAGGTGCTGCTGCCTCCTAAAAGCAGTCCAACCCACTTCATGTATACTCATTACTTGGCCAATACATGCAACTTCCTGGACAAATGGCACTACTATACTCAAGACCCACCTACACTATTACCTCAGTGAGGCACACTCCTTTTTTTTTTTCTTTTTTAATATTTATTTTTATTGATTTGTTACAAACCTTTAAAAAAGAAGAGACAAGAAAATACATACAGTTAATTATGTTGTCAAAAGAAAGCGGAAAATAAAAAAATAAAAAGCAATAAAACAAATAAGATTAAAGACTAGACAATAGCATAAAAATCAAGAAACGCAATCATCCTCCCATCACCTTTTTCCCTTTTGTATTTAGTGAGGAGAGAAGGGGCTCCTTTTAGTTTAGATTTTCGATAGAGCTTCAAGAATTGTTAATTTCTTTACCACTTTTTCTAAAAAGAAAGTTAGTTAAATCATTAGCTTTCGATCAGAATCATTGAACAGTTCACGCCACCAGCCATCGACATTTAAGGATGGTCTTGCCGGAAAAAAAACTCCTAGGTGCTGGTTGCTTTCTTGTATCTGGTCCGGGCAAAGTAATGTTAAGTGCTTTAATGTTTCATGGGATTTTCCACACAAGCGGCATGTTAGCGCTGCTAATTCGTCCCTTGTCCAGAAGTTTAAGGTTTCGTAATTGGTGTAAGCGGAATTTCAAAAATATCAATCTGCAACCTCTTCCAGGAAATTTCTTGAGGTACGGCTGAACCGTATTGTACCTCTTCGCTTCACTCGGAACCATACTCCTGGCTCTATGTTTGCGCTGGGTGTCTTCAGTGTCAATCCAATCTTGGATCCATAACGTGGTTTTGACTTTGTTTGGGTTGTTTTGCAATGTCCAGCTGTCAGAACCTATGTCAGCTAATATTTCTTCACATCGTTTTGCCCACAATGTTGGAACACTCTTCCTATTACCACTCCCTGGCTCTTTCAGGATTACGTATTGAGGCGCCACCTGCTTTGTGGTCATTTTGCGATACTCAAGTGTGTTTCAAGTTATTCATGCATTAATGGATATCAAGCCTAGCTCGTGTCTTAGACATGCAGTTGGAACACCCTTTGGTAACCACAACACTTTTGACCAGAATGAGTGTTCAAGAGAGGACCAAAATTCTGCATTACAACCAAGTGCACCTTCGGCACTATGTATCGGGGCAGGAATGGCCTTTTGCTTAAAAAAATTCACCACTGCCATTAATGAACATTTCCCACAATTTTTTGTTCAAGGTGCAAGCTTGAGCTGTAAGTTGCTTACATTTGGCCTTAGTTCTTTCTACCCACGGGGCATCGTTGATACTGGCACTGACGCACCTGCCTAGGTAAACAGTTTGTGTTACCAGTTCGATGGTTTAGTTTCCCAGTTTCCAGGTAAACATTTTGTTCTTATTTGCTGCTCTGTTCTTTTGCAGATTTTGTAGCACCAAGATTTCAGATTTTTTTTGTATTGACACACAATCCATTTTGATGAATGTATTGTTGTAAGATGTTTAGTTTGCCTGGAGGTCTATGGGTGTCAGGTCCAAGAGTATCTTTGGGGGAAACACCATGGCTCCTACATAGGCCTCGCCAATGTCCGAAATAAACAGGTTGAATATAATCGATGCCAATGGGCATCCCTGTTTTACACCTCGACATGTTTTTATGGTTTCCGATAATGTACCCTTTTGGTCCATTCTTACCCTTATCTCCGTGTTCGTGTGCAAGTCTTTTATTGCCATTAGAAAACTATCAGGACAATTCCATGCGATCATTTTTTACCATAGCAGCTTTCTATCGATGCTATCAAAAGCCTGCGATAGGTCAACAAACGCAAGATATATCGTCTTGTCAGTTCTGATTGCCTCAATTTTTAGAAAGTTAAGGATCATCAGGTTGAGCCCGCAGCCAACTGGTGGGTGGTCATAATTTCGAAAAAAAAATGTCGACAGACAAAAATGTCGACAAAAAAATGTCGAAAAAAAAAATGTCGACTTTCGTTTTTTTTAATTATATATTTATTTTAGGGGTTCGTGAGTTAAAAAAAAGGGAAAATTTTTTTAAAAAATTCAAAAAGGGGGGTTGGGGGGGGGGGAAACCCCCCATTTAAAAAAAAAAAATGCATTGAAAAAAAAAGTCGACATTTTTTTTTCGACATTTTTTTTTCGAAATTTTGACTGTCGACATTTTTGTTGTCGACATTATGACTATAAACCCAGCCAACTCCCTTCACGAAGCCAGTCTGCCGGCAGTCCAGATGGCCACTTGTTGTTATCCACTTCAGTAGTTGTTTTTGCAGCTGTACCGCGTATAGCTTACCTAGAACATTCACAGTGCGATGGGTCTATAATCTTTTGGTTCACCACAATTGCCTTTTTTAAAAATCGGAAACACTATCGCACTTTTCCAGGTTGCTGGAGTTGCTCCTTTGCTTGCAATGTTAGCGAACAGGTTTGCACAGAAGGTTGCCCACTCTTTTGGATTTTGTTTTAGAATGTGATTTGTCAGTCCGTCGGGACACAGGGCCCATGATGAACTACACCGTTGAATACTTTGCAGGATGGTTCCTAGTGACTATTTCGAATGACATTTTTTCGAATGCCATAATGTCAAACATTTCACCGGAAAAAAAAATGTCAAATGTCTTTTTTTGTTAGCAATGGGGGGGTTTCCTCCCAACCCCCCCTTTTTTTCCACCTTTTTTTTTTATTCGCGAAACAACAAAAAATGTCAAATAAAAATGAATACATTCGAAAAAGAAATTTGGGATAAAATGTTTTCGACATATTAGTCATTTGAAAAAATGTTTTCGACATATTAACTGTATACCTTCCAGGATGTCTTCTACATTAAATTGAAGGTCCCACTTTTGAGGTGAAAATCCTTTCTTTTCATACACCTTTCCAAAGTGGCGAAGCCACTGGGCTTTAGTGACCATGTTCGTTTGAATGGCTTGCTGTTGACAACTGTTATTATTTATTAATTTCCAGAAGTCTTGCAAGTTTTTATTAGCTAGGCTAGCCATCATTACCTCTGCATCTCGTTGCTGAAGAATTGCCCTATGAGAGATCAGCCAGTTTTTATAATTTTGCCTGCTCACTTTTTTCGCTACATGTTGCTCACTGCTACTTAATGTGGCATGTTGTCTAAGTTCTTTGCGCAGTTGTCGTTTTCATTTCGCAATTTCTTCGTCATACAGGTGCTTTGGTTTAAAGGAGCCTCTTTTTAAGCCATGCTCTTGGTACGTGTACTGCTGCAACAAGTGAATGTACTCCACTTTATTTTCCAAGGGAACACTCGAGCACTTGGAATCGGCTTCTGTGATTGATTTCACTTCATATGGATTTATTTTCAAACGAGTTTGATTAGGTTCCACTGAGACGTTCTGCTCCCACCTCCCGGACTTGATTCTCACCAGATGGAGAACTGACAATTTAAGTTGACTGTGGTCACTCAAGGGGGACCTAGATATTTGCAGTGAGACTACTCCCCGATTCAGATTTTCAGATACGTAGAAATAATCTATAATCGATGACTGCTCCTTATTGCACCAAGTTGTTTGAGCAGGAATGTCTCCTTTGATGTTACTATTTATCATCATTACATTTCTCTCATCCAAGGCAGCACACCATTTTGATGGCATTTTTTGTGGACCCTTTTCTTCTCCAACCCCGGGCTTAGCCACTTTTGTGCAATCCAAGTTAAAGTCGCCACAGAGAATTATGTTGGGTACTTCCTGGGTACTTCCTGGGCACTATTGATATCAATCAATTCGCTGACCATGTTTATGAATTTGGTTGTTCCTGCCATTTCATGATGCCAGTAAACGTTAATTAGATCAAGACTATGTTTATTCTCAGTTATACTGCATTTTGATTCCACCACAGAGTGCTGTATGAAGGCAGAATAATTAGTTGAGCTCATGATTTTCAAACCTGAATTTTTCCTGATTAGTGTCAAACGTCCAGCAGACGGACGGTCCTTTTTTCTCATTATGGCTGGATTCATTACTAGGTCAAAGTCATCTGAGATCGGGCAGCTGGCCATCCACGTTTCTTGTAAACTTATGATGATACGTCCCTCTGTCCATCTCAAGGATTCCCTAAACAAGTGACTGAACCTTCTTGTGTTTCAGGATACAATGTCGAATTAAATTCTTCATGTATGTAGAAACCTAATGATAGAATAAAAGGTACTGCATTTAGTAAAAGATTGCATATTAATCTTGAGTCTATATGAAGGCGAGCTCTGTCATTATGAAGTTCATCAATAAATTTGACTGTTTGTATGTCGCTGGACTCAATTGATCTTAGCCCTGGAACATGATCTAATAAGCGGAGCACATTATTTCGATTCAGGATCAGACCATCCTTGGAGGTTAAGATTCATTCCAGAACCAGTTGGTAGTTTGCCGTTTTGCACTGATGTGATTTATTCGCCAAAGGAACGTACTCCATCTCCTTCGATCATCACTTGGACCCTTGTTTTTGTGGGTATTCATCGGCTGATTTTGTTGTCTATTGTCTGTGTTGTCGGGCATGTTCTTTGCACCATTTACAAGTGGTAGCACCAAGTCTTGTCCAATGCAGTCCTTTCTCATTCTGCTAGGGCCCTTTGGGATAACATTTAGGTTGTTTATCACCTCCAGGCGCTTCCTTTTGGCATCCATAGTTAAGAAATGTGCGTCTTGGTCGATGATTTTTGCCATTTTAGGGCACTCGGGGGGTGGGGGGGAGAGCACCAGCTGACACACTCTGCCAAACACTTGAGTAACATGCTCAGCGACACCTGTATATGTCAACGTTTCAGGACTTTCATTCTTGCTGGAAGTTCAATGTTCTCATCTCCACAGGTTCCTTTACTAACATCAGAATATTCATCATCATTATACGTAGACATGTTCATTAGTTCGTTTGAGGAAGTTTCTGCAATTGAGGCCGAGTCTAAAGGGCGACTGGCCTGTGGCTCAACAATTTGATTTACAGCTTGTCCATCCTTTTTGGGCTTTGTATTGGGCCTCTCAGAGTTGACAAAAACATTCACAGATTTTAAGTTTCTGAGGAATTTCCTTGAGCCCAAATTATTTCGTTTTCTTTTACTTTTTTGATTTTTCAGTTTTTTTTCCTGAGATGGGTTACTTAGAGTAACGCTGTTCTTTTTAAATATCGCATATGTTTTATCTTTCTCACCTGAAATTTGACGTTCACTCACATCCGGGTTGCCAATGATACCCTCACCATTCGCCGATGTTGAGGGTTGGGGATGGCTCGCATCTACCATGGATGCATTATTCTGATTTTCTTCACTTACTCTCGGGTCAGGATCATTTGTTGAAGACTGGTCGCAATGAGCCGCCTGAGTTTCATTGCTAACTTCCAAGTCAATTACTTCACATCTAGTAGGATGGGCAGAGGATATTGCTGAAGCTCTATCCATGTGTACGGCTTTTGAAGACTGTAAATGGTTCATACTGTTTTTGTCGGGATTTGCCATATGCTCGAGGCCACTCCCATCAATAATCAAGTTCACTGCGTTTGCGTTTAGATTGTTCTCCACATGTTGGGAGTTTGCAGAGGCATTTACCTTGACTTCCTTATGCACATTTTGGTTATGTTTAAGGAGGTCCAGAGCTTCTCTGGCCACCTCTGTCAGTAATCTCTTGTCTTCGCTATTATTTCTTTTTTTGGTCCACAAGCTCATTCAAGGATACATCTATTCTTCTTATGTTATCCCATATTTTAGACTTCGAAGAAACATTGTCTAGCTCGCCACTTTACAATTTTAGAGCTCATTAGCGATGAGAGTGTTGACAGGTCTAACTTCATCATGGGTGCAATTGATATAGACCAAGAAGACATTATGTAAGGCCTGAGGTCATTTAGCGAGTCCTTGACCAGGTTCTGAATGCTATTCTCCTTAAAAGCTTGATTTCTGTTGGCTTTGTATTGTAAGCGTCTAATTTTTGGATATTGACGTTCCATAATAGAAGACTCTAGAGAGGTTTCATCTGTTGAAGAAGATGAACTGAAGTCCCCTTTCTCAGGGTCTAGTACTTCATTATTGAATTCCCTCCTGATGTGGCTCATAGAGCTTATGTGTTCTCTAGGACTTGCTGTTTTTATCCGCAGGTTGTTTCTGTTCTGTGAACGGAAAATCGATGGTACTGGGCTTGAGTCAACACAGCATCGTTTCCGGGCTCCTACTGGCCATTTGGTAACAGGACTATTCATGGATGCATTAGCAGTAAAGGGCAAGGAAATGTCCATCTGCTCTTTGGCCTTAGCCTGATTGTCAACTACGCAGTCAATAGTTACAGCTTTTTAATTTAAATCACCATTCATTTTAGTTAGATCCTGGAAAAATGTGTTTACTACAGCCAGGGAGTCACGCTGCTTCCTGGGACTTGAGCTCTTGTTACAAATCTTATTGATCAGCTTGTTGTTTTTTATTTGAAACAAGGAATGCGCGTTGTTCTTTAAAGTGATGTCAGGCTCCTTAAGTATTAGCACAGCTATCTCATTCTGGACCTGTGCTTCTTCCAAGCTGGTCTCGGGCATCAGTGTTTGAAGAGGTGCTTGGGCCGTGCAAAGTGAGACTCGGCTCTCCAGCTGTGTCTGGTTTGATACTGGCAATTGCTGCGGAGGCTGCACTACCAATGCAGCTTTTGTTGAGTAGCTGGCACTTTCAATCCATGCGCCAGTACTTTCAGATGTCAAGCGCTGCATCCTGCTAGCGCGCTTACAATCTGGCAGCGTCAACCTCATTTTAACATTTGACAATTCTCCCCACGCTAAAGCACGCAATGAAGGTACGAGAGCCGTACCCCTTATGGCTTTTAGTTCTCAACAGTTGGTAACGTCAAATTTTGCAACTTGCAGCCATTTAACATGTTAAGGTACGTCGGTGGCAGCTCTCGTGAGAAAGACAGTTCCTCACTGCGCTCTAAACTTCGTGGTGTCCACGTGCATTGTACTGTTGTACGAATAACAGCAGCAGATGCTTCACATACATTACTCTCACAATCACAGCCTCAACCATTTTGACAAGCGTGATCAGAATTCATTGGTTATGAGCGGCAATTTAGTTCATTCACAGTATTCATAGCACTGTTCACAACAGAAGTAGCCAGGGCTGGGGTAAAGCCAAAAGGTCTTACTTGCATTTTGCTGATCAGGACTTCCAACCGGTTCGTATGTAGAGCAGCATTATCAAGACCTCCTTCGCAACCGCGCCGTAATTGCAGACGGGTGAGTGGCTGGTGCTGCTTCCGAATGGGTTCTTTATCACGTTCCATGAGATAAATTCAGAGCAGCTCGAGCCTCGCAAGCCTCCAGAGACTCACGAGACTCTGCTCTGCGCCGCTCCGCGGGCTGCAGGGGTTTTTAGCAAAGCACTCCTCCCAGCTGACAATGGGAATAGAAAGGGGACTGACAGCAGCACAGACCAAACAGCAAACAGGATAGTCAGAGACTCACGAGACTCTGCTCCGCCTCGGGCAAATTCGATTTAGGTAAGATTATTGCACTACGAAATGCCCTCTAAGAGAAACAAGCCCACAATCAACAGTGGAACAGCTATCTAGACTTGGACTCCGAAACCACAAAGTGATAGTCGGAATGAAAAAAGCATTGAAAGACGCACAGGAAAAGCTACAGCTAGAGTTAAGATACTAAAGCCAGAGAATGGCAACTTGCAGGTGCCCAAGCAAAAGTCTGGTTATAGCCATCTATACCCAGTCATACAAGGGGTACCCCCTGCTAAAGAATGTCCAAAGGACATTCTTGACTCTTAAAACCCTGAATTCCTGAGTCTAGCTGTGATCCCCTGAAGAAGCAGCTGCCCGTCTCTGTCTCCGCTCCTGTCCACTTCCACACAGCCTGATCTCCAGCCCTGATTCGACTCTGAACGAACCACCCTTGTATAACCAGTCCACTCCGATACGATCACTTCGTAACCCGCGCCAATCAACTTCTGTCCCGACACCCTCCAGGCCCAAGTATTCAGTTGCTTTGAGTGTCAGTTCTAAGTTGCTACCTGAATCTTCAAAGGCTTCCCTGGAACCAGCCGCCCGGGAAGATGGAACACTGTAGATACAGTGAACATCCTCTGGAACTCAACTGACCTGTTTTATCTAGTCAGAAATTCCCCAAGATCCGAGAGGAACCCGTCCAATTTCAGGAAGAACTCTGGTCATCCTAGACTATCGACTGGCATGTGCTGATCCTAACCAATTGCTGAGAGCTGCGCTCCCTGCCAATACAATGTGCCTGGCTTAAACAACGCACTAACTGGCCAGAAGAACCCCCACACCCTCCTTCAATGGTGGGTTAAAGGCTTTTACCGATAGATTAGTACAGTCTGTTATTGAAATCTGCCCTTGATTGAATTAATGCATGTCAGTTTAATACAGTGGCAAGGGAACTATTATCATTCTCCCCGTTTAGGTGCAAGAGGAACTGGGCCCTGGAGATCCTTTGTCACTCTCTTTATTAACAATTCGAATGACAGGAATCGCAACATGAACAATGCAAAATTCTTCCAAGTACTCTCGCTCTCCATGCGCCTGTCGTCCAGTTTTGTCGACTTCGGACATCACAAACCTAACAGGGGATGGGATTGGTTACTGAGGTAAACTACCTATATGGGAGTTGTATGATCATTGGGTAAGCCATATCTGGTTGCTCCTCCTGAGACCACCTCTATGTGCCATGAATACAAAGTTGCAGGTTAGTGTAAAGGTGATTGTCTGGTGCAACATAGTGTATTCTTAGCGTGGAAGGTAGTTTGGGGACAGAAAGGGTCTTCGCAGCCTTGGAGCTTTGGACAGTTACCAGGCCAAGTGCAACTTTTCGAGGTAGTGGGAAAGACCCCAAATGTGCTACATGTTCCTAATAAGTTACCATCTCCGATCTCCTAGGCCTTGAGTCAGAACGTTCGGCTTTGTACCTGTATTGCCTTTTGTATCTTTTTACCTTTGGTTCGATGTGAACGGTCATCTCGGTCTGGTTCGAATGAAGAGGCTCTGTCTTGTAGGGACCACGAATGGAGCACCCTTTCTTGTAATTATGAGGATTTCAGCTTGTGATCCCTTAAAGTGTCTTATCTCTTCTATTAACCTGAAACCTAACTTGAAACCTTTCTTCGAATGGATTGTGTCCTCCCATGTATTCCTCTTCTTATGATATTTCCATATCCAGCTGCTTCAGAAATGTTTTCCAGCAAAGGGCTGTCATGATTCCTGCCCCCAGCCCTCTGAGACATCAGGCTGGAGCCAGGTCACGATCACCTATATGGCCCCTAAGTGCCTCTCCACCCTAGACCCACTTGGAGTCAGACATGGCGCCTGTGGCGCCAGGCTCACACACAGCTCTAAGAATCACTGGGCATTGGACCTGTAATGTATTGTGGGCAAGATGGATGCCCCCACATAACCCAGTTCCTTGAACTAAGTATGCGGTCTAGCCTTTTGGGTGTGGTTCAACTCAGGGATACCTGAAGGCTATTTCAACCACGCCCGGGCCGAGAAACACTATTTGCGTTTCTCTGCACATGCAGCGTGACACTCGCCGTGCTCGGATCGGTCTCCTGAAGGCCTTTGCCTTTCCTCAGCATTCCGTGCACCTGCAAGAACACGAACAGCAGTAATATTATACTTACCTTGAAGAGGACCCAGCTTCCATCCATCGCTCCTCCAGTCCTGTGGGCAGCTACAACGGTGTCGTCTCCATCTCGGCACGGCGCATCCTAGGGAAGGATAAACGAACGGAAGAAAAAGACATTAGTAAGCATTCTTCAAATCTTAGCTTACTCGAAAACTGTAAGAATAGTCAAACGCTTACCTGAACTTAAGCTGCTCGGGGTAATTTCAGCTCGGGAGCATCCCATCGACCTGCAAGGGGAAAAGACATTCCAGGTTAACACGGAGAGCATAAGAAGGCGCCACACACCGCTCTTACTCACTGCACCTTATCCTCTCAGCTGGCAGCCACGCTGGGATATTGCAGCACCTCAAAGGACACAGAGACGAACATTGGTTAATACAAGGAAGAGCGGGTAGGATCGCGCTCTCGCTCACCGTTAGTGCTCGGCTCATCTCAGCAGCACAACGCCATCTCCGACCTCCTCAAACACCTAAGGGAAGAGAGACACGTTCTAGAAGGGACAAGAATCAAAAGGACAGTTCATAAGAATCATTCTACTTACCGGTCGGGCTGAAGTTTCAGCAAGCCCAGTCCGTCGGGCTCGTGCCAGTGAAGCAACTAGGCAGCATAGAGCCCGCATCAGTCGACGCACCCCGGCACAGAAGGGCAGGACAGAGAGCGCGCTACACAAGAAAACAAGGCCCAGTCTCCAGTCGAACAGATTCCAGGGAAGGGCTTGAGGTCGTAGGAGGTCCAAACAGGCTGAGTGGCGGCCCCGTGGTTACCAGGTGAGCGTTACAAGGGCGCTGCACGTCGACTCAATGTCCCTCAGAGGCCTCCATCTCGATGTCGACGTCATCGATGGTATAAAGCGTGCACAGCGACTGTTGGCTACAGTACCGTTTTTCAGCGAAAACGATCGCTTCGGATACAGTGCGCTTCAGTTCCCTACGAAGAATCTTTGAGTAAAAATCATTAAAATGGCATTGTCATCTTTGGCATCTTGAGATCGGGGTTTAAGAAGTGCCAGGAATGTGGGGCGAAGATGTCCTTTACGGACCCTCAATGGGGGTGTCTGTGGGGCCTGGGTTCCACTCATGCTACCTTCGACTGCAAGGCCTGCCTATCAATGATGCGAAAGCACTGAAAGAGCAAAGGGGAAAACTAGAGGAGGGTAGGTCAAAATCCCTTTCGACGACTATGTCGAAAAGACAATCCTCAGACGATTCGAGAAAAATGTCTCCTCTCCGCAAGAAGACACAAAAAAAGATCTGGATCACACAGTGGTTCTCACCACTCGCCATATTTGAGACGTATGAAGAAAAGGCACCCTAGGTCTCCATCTTCATTGTCGTCGAGTTCCTTCCCAGAACGGGTTAAATTAAATGCCCGACGAAATCAGCCTCCCCGGCTGAGTGGGAGAAGTTGAGTTACAATTATGCAAGTATTCGAGAATGCGGCCTTGACCCCCTCGACGACTTATGAAAGCCATGCCAAGTCGAAAAACTCGACAAGAAAGATAAGGGCAAAACCTGTGCACCCTTGGGCCTGGTGGGCAAGGACAAATCTCCCCGAGAGCGGTCAAAGGATCCCTCGAGTTGAGAAAAATCATCCTCGGCGAAGAAGCCATCAGCGCTGAAAGACTACTAGTCGGACCCTAACAACTCGACGCCAAAGTCGCCGAAGCCCTCGACGTTGACAATTTCGGCACCACCATCGCCATTGAGGATTACAGAAAAAATATATACACCACTACCAAGAAAGGATTGTTTTAAATCACTTTCTTCGATTTATGAGGAAGCAGAACATTCCTCTGATGGTTCACGTCCCTTTGGTCTACAATATGGAACACCTGGGGTCCCTGAACCCTTGATCTCAGAAGAATCCAGGTTGACAAAATGTACAAAATGAAAGCGGACTAGATATGTCCCTAGAATTAGAATTTGGGAGACCTGATCCTGCTGACCACGCAGAGGGGTCTTAAAGACATGTAATGTCCCTGGTGGTGGAATACATGGGGTGGAAAAGACCCTTGCGTGTATATGAGCAGGATGATATTACTGACAAACTAAATAAAGGACTACAGGAGGATCCTATTCTTCCTTTTCCTGTGGCATTGCAAAGGAGAGTAAATTCAAATTGGGAGACGCCAGAATTCTGGCAGTAATAAAAAAGGTAACCTCCAAATACAGGGGGCCAGTAGTGACCCCAGTTATCTGAAAAAGCATCCCACTCCTGAAAGTTTGGTGTACAGGCTGCCACATCCACCTCAAGACAAAATGCACACCCGACTTTTGCCCCAGACCGAGATGACAAGCGCTACGACGCTTTGGCCAAGAACGTTTTCTCTGCCAGAAGTATGGCCCTAAAGTCAGTGAATGCTACTTGCACGTTGGCCAGGTTCACTGATATTAATTGGGAATGTATAACCATGGCAGATGAGCATGTCCCCGAAGGGGACGAAAGAGACAGATTTTTAAATCTACTCAAGGATGGGAAGGACGCGATGTGCGAAAACCTCCAGACCGGTCTTGGCACTGCTGACAGTATCAGCAGGTCAATGGTGGCTAGTACAGTAATGCGTGAATTTGCCTGGTTAAGAAAGTCCTGTTTTGCTCCAGATGTGCAATCCAGACTGCTTAACATGCCCTTTGATGGTACACATTTATTTGGTAGCAAGCCTGAGGAAAACCTGGAGAAACTGCAGACCTCCAAAGCAGCAGCAAAATCCCTTGGTGCTGCTATTAGATGGCCACAAAACCCCCCTATGGCACACTTTGGAGGGGTAGGTCCTTTCGCTTTTACTCATTTAGAAGGGGGAGAGGACTGTCCAATCAAAGAGGTCAAAAAAGATTCCCCGTGGTGGACGGGGAAGAGATATTAGGACCGTCCAGACAGCGGCTACTTTACCATCAGCCACTGCTCCAGCCGCCTCGAAACCTCTATGAGGTCTTAGTTCACAAGACCTGGTGGGAGGCAGACTCTTACTGCATCTGAAAGAATGGCGAGGCATTACACCAGGTGCACAGGCATTGGAAACAGATGCACAGAGTTACTGCCTTCCCTTTCTAAAAAAGCATCAGTCTTCCACCGGGCAACAACTCTTTCAAAGTTCCAGACCCGATGCTTATGCAGGAAATCTTGACCCTGCTAGAGAAAGGTGCTATAGAACCAATACCTGCAGCGGAGAGGAACACGGGTTGGTACTCCCCGTACTTCCCGAATCCCAAGAAGGACAGAGGATTGAGGCCCATTTTGGACTTAAGAGACAAACAAATTCCTCAGTAAGGACCAGTTCAATATGGTTACCCTTTCTCAGATCCTTCAGACCCTCCAGCTTCAGGACTGGATGGTGGTATTGGACCCTCAGGATGCTTACTTTAATGTGCCAATCCATCACAAGCACAGACAGTACCTGAGGTTCGCCGTAGGCAGTTCTCATTATCAGTTTCGAGTTCTGCCATTTGGTGCTGACTCCGCCTGAGGGTTTTCACCAAGTTGATTGAGGTGGTGGCAGCGAGTCTCAGGAGTGGGGGAGCCTGGACGATTGGCTGATCGGGGCCAATTCTTCCGAACACGCCCTGGAACATCTCAGCTACACCTGTCATTCCCGCCACGAACTGAGGCTTCTCGCTCAACGTATAACCATTCTAAAGTCTCCAATTCATTGGAGCAGTCCTAGATGCATCCTTGGGAAAAGCCTCACCACCAGAAATGAGGGCTCAAGACATTCTGCAGATGGCCACCAAATTCCAAAGTGCCCAGCGTCTCACAGCCTTTGACTTTCTGAGGTTCTCCAGTGGGCTCTCCGGACTCGATGGTCTCAATTCTCAGGATGTCAGATCTCCTTCAGGTTCCAAGCATGGTCGCACAGGATCTCCTGTGGTGGGCCTGCAAGGACAACATTCTGAAGGGAGAACTATTTTGGCAGCCATGGCCGGAGATAAAGGTAGTAACGGACGCCTCACTCACAGGGTGGGGCGCACATACCAACGATCTGACAATCAGCAGATGCTGGTCTCCATAGTAGTCCAAACTACATATCAACCTTTTGGTGCCGAGGGTCATCAGACTAGTGCTGAAGACCTTTCTGCCCTCTTCACAGGGAAAGAATATTCTGATAATGATGGACAACACAGTGCTATGTACTGCCTCAACAAGGGGTGTAGGTTCACTACCACTGTGCAGAGATGCAATGCAGCTCTGGTACTGGGCAATTCAAGAAGGAATCTCCCTATGGCAGTTCACCTAGCTGAAGTAGAGAATATGGCGGCGGACGCTCTGAGTAGGCAGAGCACAGTCTCCCATTAGTGGGAACTAGCTCAGGAAGTCCTTCAAGTGATCTTCACCCTTTGGGGAACACCTCAAGTGGATCTGTTTGTGACCGGTGTCAACCGGAGGTGCGAGCGGTACTGCTCAAAGGAAATTCCCCTAAGAGGACCTCTAGGGGACGCGTTCATAGTGGACTGGGAGTTCCCACTCCTGTACACGTTTCCTCCAGTCCCCATCCTTCTTCACGTCATCAGGAGGTTCAGGAAATCCATGTTCCTAATTGCTCCGATTTGGGCCAGGAGGACGTGGTACCCAGACCTTCTGTACATGTCCATCTGCCCTCCAATACATCTTCCACAAAAAGAGGACCTTCTCTGTCTGTCTGTCTCTTTCTTTCTTTCTCTCTCTCTCTTTCTAGATAGAGAGGGAGAGAGAGAGAGCGCGGTCGGGTTCTCCATCCAGCGATCAAGACACCCCACCTTCACGCATGGTTTCTGAGAGGTTGAGATACAATGATTGGGACCTCCGGGACAACGTAATGGTGATTTTGCTTTCGGCCAGAAGGCCAGCAACAAAGTCCTTGTACCGCTGCCGCTGGAACAAATTCTGCAGCTGGTGCATGCAGTACACTTATGGTGTTATCATGTTCATTTACAAATGAGGGGTATCTGGCAGCGCTCTGAATTTTTAAGCGATCCTCTGAAGAGGTATCTTTCTTCAAGATCCCACTTGTGATACCATTTATAAAACGACTGACAAATACATGTCCTCTGGTCCCATTTCAAGTCCCAACTTGGGTCCTCAACCTGGTGTTGGTATTTCTAATGTGTGCGCCTTTTGAGCTACTCCATCACATCAGCCTGAAGAGTGAGTAAACTTCAGGCCTTGTCCTGCAACCCTCCTTATACAATGTTCTGTAAGGTTAAACTTACCTTCCCATTGAACTCAGAAAATTATGTTATCTTCATTTTATCCTCCTCCTCATCCTGGAAAGGAAGAGGAGAGGTTACACAGGCTTGATCCAAGGTCTGCACTGAGTTTTTACATCTCCAGGATGTCTAAAATAAGACGGGCCATAAGTTTGGTATGGCAATTCTCGAAACAAACCTTATCAAGATGGATCATTTTAGGAATATCTGAATGCCACAGATTAGCAGGAAAGGACCCTCTGGAGGGTCTTGGAGCTCATTCGACAAGGGGCATGGCTACCTCCTCTGCATTACATAGGGGTGTCCCAATTAAAGACATTTGTGCGGCAGTCACATGGTCTTCCGGACACACTTTTACCAAACACTATAATCTGGACTCTTCCTCAAGCCGGGAATGTTTATTTGGAAAGGCGGTGCTACATTCTGTGCCCACAGACCTGTAAAGGAACTCCTAAATTATCATGAGTCTGAAAATCCTTACTCCCTCCCCCAGGAATACATACACTGCTTTGGGAGTTTATCATAAAATGAGGAATACATGGGAGGACCTAACCATGGTAACGTTCTTTCAACTGGATGTTCCTTCCACTTATTCCTCAAAACCCCTTCCAACCTGCCCTGCAGTAGAATTGTCCATGTTATTGCAGTCTTCGCTCTTTCAGGAGGAGTAAATGTCGGGTGTAGGATATCCTATACACACTTTAAAAACAGAACTGAAGCCAGTGTTTGCTGCGCACGCTTTATACCATCGATGACGTCGACATTGAGACGGAGGCCTCTTAGGGACATCAACAGGCATCGACGCGCAGCGCCCTCAGCTGGAAGCCTGGTCTGCATGCCTCAGCAGCATCAACCTGTCAGCCTTTTTCTGTGTTCTCTAAATTTGTCTTGCTTTTCCCATTCATTCCATTGTACCTAAGGCTTCCATGTTTATTTGCATGGCTATCCATGTTAGTTGTGGTTAGGCGTCAGCAAGAAGTTAATATGTAGTCTTATGTGTTGTGTCTTGCGGTTCCCATGTAACAAAAGGTATATGTGTGTAACTATGTGAGTCTTAAGCATTTGCTTTGTGCCTATCAGCAATGAACTAAATGTCTGCGTTATTTCATGCAGGGATGTCTGTGCTTCATGTCTAACGTATCTGTGTCATGATGTCAGTCGTGACGTCATCTGAGTTCTTTGAGGTTGTGGTCAGTTGACTTGTTCAGTTGATGACAGCTGTATCTCTTCAATACTGCCATCGGGGTATGGTCTGAATGGTTGTCTGAGTGAGTAGCGCTTTTCACACCTGCGATGGATCAATGAGGGGGAGGAAGGGCCCAGAAGCAATGTACATCTCTCGTTTCTGTTACTGAGCTGAGAGTGATATGGGTGTAATGAGGGCTACGTTTGGGTCTCCCTCTTCAATACCCCCACCCCCGTCGACAAGTCGACCACACACCCTAGAGGACCGTCTCTTGTGGTCTTGGAATCCAGACCTCTGCCACTCCTCCCAGATGTCTATGGTAATTCACATGCTCGTCTAAACTCCAAGTCTTATAGCATCATTCTCCATCGGGTTTGCACTACACCCGTTTCCACCAATAGTTGGGTGGGCAGTGCATCAAATGTGATTGCAGTACGAGAAGAGTCTGCGTCTCCATCAGCTTTCGTCTCTGCGTCCAGTAATATTTTCATCCCTATCGTCTTTTCACTTGTCTTCTTGCACTGCGCTATAGCTACTCTGATAACGTAGAAGACAAATATGCTAACACTAAGGCTGCTATCAGCACGTTCAGTCCTCTAGCCACCCATGATGGTATCCGGGAAACGATGTATAGATGTATGTCAGTCAGTCTTCATCAGTCCATCTTCGTCCTCTCCTATTATGTTTGTCACTGCCTCCATTTTAGCATGCAGGTCTGGTACTTCAATGATTGCTTCTGTTAGTGCCCCATTTTCTCCAACTTGGCAAGGCACATATGTACAGTAATAAGGCACTATCTTGGTGCAAAGAGCTCTTTCTATAGCTGTGAGAAGGTCCAGGATGTATCTGTTCTGTAAGGTCATCAATCTGACCGCTCTCAATTCTTCTTTGATTGCATTGAACGCCTTGGCGGTCAAGTTTATAGTCTGCAACAGTTCCCATCTGGAGCTACTTGGCATTCACATTGGCCTGAACTCCTGGAACTACTGAAACAAAGAACATCTCTGTCCTGCTGAATAATCTGTGTTCTGGTGATATCGCGTCTATTGCGTCTTCCATTTTTGTCGACCCATATTTCCCTCTCTTTACTCGTGCCAGCTCAACAGATCTCTTCTTCCTTTGGTGTGTGTTCACTTTTGGGAATCCATCTACTTGAATGTCTTTTCGAGGTACTACTAATGCTGGTGTGTTCAGCTGCACTCGAGAGCGTATTCCTCCCCAGTTTGGCAGTAATTGCATGTAGACCTTGGATCCGCAGGCCCAGTAGTGAACCATTGGCACTGCGGTACCGACCTTCATGCCTGGTACCTTTTTGATATACGCTTGAATCCATTGTTCTCTCCAACCTTCACTGACTGCTATCGAACGACATGTGCTGATACTAACCAATTGCTTGGAGCTGCTCTCCCTGTCAATACCGTTGCGCTGCTTAAGCAACAAAGTAACTGGCTGGATGAAGAACCCAATGATGGGTTAAAGGCTTTTAACCGATAGATTAGTACAGTCTATTATTGAAATATGCCTTAGGAAAATTGATTGTTCAACAATCAATGCATGTAAGTGTAATAGAGTTACAAGGAAACTATTATCAGTCTCTCACTTTACATGCAAGAGGTACTGGGCCCTGGAAATCCCTGCCCAAAGAATGGGAGACTCAGCCATAGGACAAAGTTCACAGCCTTTATTTTTTTTATTTTTTATTATGCATTGGATTATTACAAATTAACAAGGGGGGTCCTGGGAGTCCCCATGCCAGACATTAGTCCTTGTTACGAGAGCCTTTTCCCAGATTCTTTAGCTCACCATCTTTCACAGAGGAGAAATATTGAAAACATATCAGTCTTTGTCCTGCCCTGGAGCAGTCCAGCACCGAAATGGTAGGCAATTCAACTCTGAACAAGAGTACCAACAGCAAACCCAGACATGTGTTTCAGTCTGGTTGGACCTCATCAGTTGGAGGGAGCTGTGCCTCTCTAAAATAGTGAGCAAGGGATCCACGTGTAGTTTCCCCTAGTAACTTTGAGTGAGACCCGGTACGGAACTCACCCTGCTGCGTCAAGATGTTAGAGCACTTGCAGAAACGACCAGCGGTCTGGAAAGTGAGGTGAAGATTAATACCGATGTTAGCACGAGCAATGCGAAGGAGATTCATGTCTTAAAACAACAGGTCACCAACCTGGAAAATCGTGTGGAAGAGGCGGAAGGAAGAGCGAGGAGGAACAACATTTGCGTGGTTGGCCTTCCGGAGGCGGAAGAAGGCCAAGACCTCACAAACTATGTTGAAAACATGATCCTACAAGGGATCGGAGCCGGGAATCTTTCGCAGGGATTTACGGTGGAGAGGGCGCACCGCGCCCTAATGAGGATACCCCGGCCGGGGGCCCCGCCAAGACCGATCATAGCGAGGATCCTGAATTACAGGGATGGAGAAAAGATCCTCGAATATTTTCGGAAGGGCGGCACGATAGAGAGAGCATCCACCAACATCACAGCATACCCGGACTATACGATTCTGGTGCAAAGGCAGAGGTATAGTTACGTCGCCGTCAAAAGAAGGCTGAGGGCGGCGGGAGTCAAATATATGCTGTTGTATCCGGCATGATTGAAAGTGCTACACAAGAACAAAGCGCTATTTTTTTGATACCCCTGAGGATGTTACATGGCTGGACCTGCAGGGCTGCCCGGAACAAGAAGCGGATCGTGACCGGTAGGATCACACCGAATGAAGATTTCGTAAGGAGGAAGACCCTGATGGCACAGAGAAACTGTAACTAACTGAACTTTGTACGCAATCTGAGCCAGGTGCTCGATTTGGACTGTAACATAGTGAGTGTAACTGTAACTGGTAACGGTTTGGCAACTGTATACGTAATGTTTTTTGAAAGGAGCAACAGAACGTGGACGACCTACCCCAATAGATTACTAGTTTCAGCGGCCATTAGGGCGGCTTAACCCTACTGAGCCCTGAGTAGAAGCTTGTGCTAGGCAGGGCTAGATGTGGGGTGCCTGAGATCCAGGAATGGAGCTGGGCAACGGTTGGGGAGGGTATTGTTGGGGGTGGGGTGGGTGGGAGGAAGGTGGGGGGGATGGGAAGTTGAGTGTGTGTGTGGTTATGGGGAGTTTAAGTTTTGTTTCAAGCCTATTTGGAAGAATCAGCATGGTGTACTTGCGGTGCATGAAGGAGCGTAATCGGCGGAGGATCGGGAGGGTGCTTATTAATGATCTATGGGGGACCTCAGGATAATAACGTGGAACGTCAGGGGCCTTAAAAGCTATCTGAAAAGAAACAAAATCATGATGTATCTGAAAAGGCAGAAAATAGATATCGCACTACTACAGGAGACGTACTCTGCATATGCCCGGGGGGTGTTAATCTGGGTGGCACCGCATGTCCCGTTCAAATCGATACAAGAGGTAGTTGAAACTGATGGAAGGATGGCTATATTGCGAGGGCTGGTGGAGTGCAGGGAGGTATGCATAGTAAACACGTATGCCCCCAACCAAAACACAGCAACATATTTCAGAGCCTTGTGTACCAATCTTAGTACGTGTATAGGGAGCGCGGTGATCCTGTGGTGGACAGATCTGATGGCAGGGCGGGTAAGCCTAGCCCAGCGACGAAAGCGTTGCAGATGCTGTTAACTGATTTTGGCTTCACAGATGCGTGGAGGATGAAACACCCCACTGAGAGGCAATATTCGCACTATTCAGCCCGCACCAACTGCATACTAGGCTCGATTACGTCTTCGCCACAGCAGATGTGATGTCTGAGATCACTCAAATCGAATATAAAGCCATGGTCCTCTCGGATCATTCGCCCCTGATCCTCGGATATTGCCCCCCGAGGGCGAAGATCCCTACATGGCGCCTCCGAGCGGAGGCGCTCAAAGATCCAGTCTTTAGAGAAGATATAAGGGAAGAGATTACTAACTTCTTTGAAGAGAATACTGGGAGTGTTGATTCTGCGGGCACATTATGGGAAGCTTCTAAGGTGGTGATGCGGGGGGCGGCCATTGCTAAGTCAAGAGGGTTACAAGGTGGGGTCTTGGCTGACCTGCAGAGGGTGGAAACTGAGCTAGAAATAGCATTGAAGAAATATGTTGAGAGGCAGCACGCGGGGGTAGACAAGACAGGCTGCCTTTTGGCCTGGCTATACAAAAGCGAGACCCCTAGGCCTCCGATCAGGACTATTATTAGGGAGGACAGAGATGAGGTGGCCACACAAGAGGGGGCAAACAAAGAATTTGTGGAATATTACAAAGTGCTGTACGGAGACGATGAGATGGGTGACCAGCGCAAGATAATCGAAACGTTAGAAGACATAGGTCTGCCCAAGATAAGTGAAGAAGAGAGAGAGGAGTTGGATGAGCCAATCACTTTGGAGGAGTTAGAAGAGGTTGTGAAGCAGCTGCCTACCTGTAAGACCCCAGGAGCAGATGGGTTCCCCAGCGAATTTTATAAAGTATACAGAGAGGAAATCCTCCCCCCAATGTTAGACCTGCTTAATGAAGCGTTTGAGATAGGACGGTTGCCTGAGTCACTCAGAGAGGCGATCATAATACCGCTGCCCAAGCCTAATAAACCGGAGCACAGATGTGGCTCCTACAGGCCCCTGTCGATGCTGAATCAGGACAGCAAGATTCTCACGGCTGTCCTAGCAAATCAATTGCAGAAAGTGATTGGTAGACTCATACATCCTGACCAAACGGGTTATGTCCCGAGCAGAAACATAACACACAATCATAGGTGGCTTCACCGGGTGGTCGAATGGGGAAGTAAGAACGAGGGTGAGATGGCGATAGTGTCTCTAGATGCAGTTAAAGCTTTTGACTCGGTCAAATGGTCATGGCTATTGGCTGCTTTGGAAGGGTATGGAATGGGGCGGGCTATATCAGGTGGGCCAAGATGTTGTATAGCGAGCCGATTGCCAGGGTCCGAACTGGAGCGGTGATATCCGAGAGATGGCAACTTAGCAGAGGCACCAGACAACGGTGCCCCTGGTCCCCAATGCTTTATATCTTGGCCCTGGAGCCTCTGGCAATATGCCTTAGGGCACAGTATGATGCGATTGGCATTGAGGTAGGAGGGGAACGACACTTGATATCCTTGTACGCGGATGATCTGTTACTGTACTTGCAATACCCAGAAGAAAATCTCTTCTACATACTTGAAGTGATGGAAAGGTACGCAGAGTTGTCGGGCATCTCGGTGAACCCCCAAAAGTCTGTCATATTCCCGCTAGGTAGCTATAAGGGGATCCCTGTAGAAGGACTACCGGTGCTACAGGTACCATGGGCAACTAGCTCTTTTCGCTATTTGGGCGTAGATGTATATCACACGGTGCAAGAAGAACACAGACACAATACGGAAGTAGCCGTCGAGAAAATTAGAAACAGCATGCAGTTCTGGGCAAGATTGCCCTTGCCGATGATGGGGCGGGGGGCCATGCTTAAGATGGTAGTTCTGCCCAGGCTCCTGCACTACTTCAGTAATATCCCATACATAATACCCAAGACGTTTTTCAGCAAATTGAATAGCATGTGTAGGGACTTCCTGTGGCATGGTACCCGAAATAGAGTGGCGTTTTGGAAACTGCAGAACTTTTATGAAAAAGGAGGTATCAGACTGCCTCATTTTGAGGTTTATTACTTGGCGGGACAGTTACAGTATGTGGCCAAGTGGCTTTCTGATAAAGTGACCCCTGAGCATAGGGTGCTTGGACAGGACTGTGCCCCGTTTTATCTGAAAGAAATGATTTGGCTGTCCGAAACTGAAATGAGGGGGCGTCCTGCGATGTTGAGGCTTGGATGGAAAATTTTGCGTAGGGCTTGTCGTTTGATGGAAGTCCCGTGCCCGTGCCTCCCGCAGATACCGCTGGTTGCTCTGACAGGAGGGGATGATCATTTGAGGGCGATTGTTAGGACCTACTGGGAATCAGTGGGGCTGGCAATGCTAGGCGATGTTTGGCAAGAGGGATCCATTAAGGAGTTTATAGAACTCAACGAAGAAGCGGGGCTACACACGGGCCAATATGTCACGTACATTAGATTGGTACGGATGATTAAAAATACCTGGCCAGAGACAGTTTTGATAGAAGAACCAGATGCAGTTTTGGAAACAATATATGATATGTCCGAAGGGGGTCATGAGATCTCGAGACTGTATGAGATGGTGATGGCTAAGGTGGGGAAAGATTTAACACATCTGAGTCTGGACTGGCAGGTGGAAGTGAGGGCCCCGATGGAGGACGGGGTATGGGAGCGTGCCCTGGCTTACCACAAAAAAGTGTCTAGAAATGCCAGATTAAAACAAATACAGCTGTATGTAACGCATAGGGCATACATGACCCCCTTGAGGATATCCAAGTTCCGAAACGCTGGAATACAAGTGTGTCCTAAATGTAACCTAGAAAACGCTGACATGACACACATGTTTTGGTCGTGCCCGATTATCAGGTGCTACTGGGGAGAAGTGGCACAGAAACTGGCTGATAACGGGGTTACTCTTGTCACAGACACGGCCTGGGCCTGCTTACTGGGCGGGTTCCCTAGGCCACGGAAGCTCAAGCATATTGAGAAACTGAGAAATCTGGCGTATGTGCTTGCGAAACGCAGGATCGCCATGGGGTGGAAGAAATGCCACAAACCTAAGGTGGATGTATGGTGGAAGGACTTGCAGAAATGGGCGGAGGCTGAAATGGTGGCATGGCAAGAAGCGAGTAGCCGGGCTGATGATGGGGAGGCGGGTACCCTGTTGGCTTGGAAAATGCTAATAACAGAATTGTTTGGAGTAATACCAGATCCAACAGACTCCGAAGAGAACGAAACCCGGCCGCATGTGCCAAACATTGAAAGGGATTGACAAATAGGCTCACGGGGGAAGGGAGGGATAATGGGAGCAGTGCTCACGATAACTTGATGTGTAACTGAACTATTATGATTATGCTGCTTGTTTGGTTTTTGTTGGTTTGTTTGCATAAAATCAATAAAAGAAATTAAAAAAAAAAAAAACTTTCAGTGAGACCCAAAGTTACTTAAATGAGGCAAATTAACACGGGGGTCCTGGGAGTCCCTCTCCCAGACATTAGTCCTGGTTACGAGAGCCTTACCCAGATTCTTTAGCTCACTATCTTTCCCAGAGGAGAAATATTCAAAACATATCTGTCTTTGTCCTGCCCTGGGGCAGTCCAGCACCAAATTGCTAGGCAATTCAACTCTGAATAAGAGTACCAACAGCAACCCCAGACACGTGTTTCTCGTCTGGTTGGACCTCGTCAGTAGGGTGGAGCTGTGCCTCTCTAGGAATAGTGAGCAAGGGGTCCACGTCTGGTTTCACAGCTCCACCCTACTGATGAGGTCCAACCAGACCTCATCAGTAGGGCAGGACAAAGACTGATATGTTCTGGATATTTCTCCTCTGTGAAAGATAGTTAGCTAAAGACTCTGGGTAAGTCTCTCATAACCGGGACTAATGTCTGGCAGAGGGACTCCCAGGACCCCCCCTTGTTTTTTGCATATTTAAGTAACTCTGGGTCTCACCCTAAATTACTACACTTGTCCCAATTTAATTGGGGTAATACACCTGCGGAGGGTCTCCCCACTATCCCTTTGATGGCATAATTACTGTAGACCTCATATCCATCACATATTGGATCAATACTAAGCCATGTCTCTTGGAAGCAAAGTATGTTATGTTGCTTTAGTATGAAAGCTTCCTAATTAAAAAGATGTATGAAGCCTCTTGTGTTCCTGGAGCCAATACTAAAGAGATCATTGTGTGCTTCTCTTCTGAAGAGTTAGATGGATCTCCCATCCGGAGCAATTCCTGTCAAGGGTTGCAATTTCTATTTCCTTCTTTAAGGCAAAGTGCCACCTTTTGCTCTCTGTCCTTAGAATTTTCAGTAACGGGCTGGACTTTCAGTGTGAGGAGACGTCTCTTCTCCTCCATTGTTTGAAATGAGGTTGCTAGTTCTGTCAGGTCCATGTGGTCCACTGAGGTGGTAGCCCCCTCCCACCACTTACTGTGCTCGTCCCGTCAAACCGGGATCGAAGGGGTGTCATCCTCTGCCCGAGAGAAGATTTGATTTTGGTGGTCTGAATCAATACCGTTAAGGCTCTCTGAATAGGTTGATAGATCTAATAGCTGGAGTAAGTCTCTATCTTCCATTTCTTGTTGCAACTGAGCGACATGGGCCGAAGGCGTGGTGGTCGTCATTTGGTTCATGATCCTAGGAACCCCCTGTCTTTTTTGATTCAACACTTGTTCCCAGATTTTGGAGAAAAGCTCTCGATCCGTTTGATTTTGGTTTAAATGTCAGTCATATTTTGTTTTTTGTTCTGCTTTCCCCCTTTATCTGCGATAGTTGCTTTTTCAAAGATGGGAAAGGATTTCCCAATGCTTAATGTAGGTGGGGGAACCGGATCCTCCGTTAGATCAACCATGGCCTCACCACACTCCTCTGAGTGGGAATGACCACCTCAGTCTGTGCACTGTTGTAAGCAGTCTAGGTTCGCACTATCGCCTACTATAATTAATTCACTAAACTCCAGATGTAATTTCCCCGACCCATGGTCGTTGTTCTCATCAGTCCGTGCAGTTGTTATCCCGGCCATCACAGGGATTTTCACCTCTCCTTCATTGCCTCCTTTGTCATTTCTTGAGCCTGAGTTCAGTCCTTTCCTAGGACGGTCATTTAACACAGACTTTGTTGGCATGCCCTTGTCCATTTCAAAGCTTCGAGGACCGAGGCCATCAGGATAGATTTATCTGCATCCTCACCTCGAGCTAGGACATATAACCGATTCTGCCACTGGACTGTCGGTTCTGCCTCTCTATCGATTCTTTTCTGCATCACTTCTGAAAACGACTCGAAGTGACTTAATTTTGTATGGATATTTGTGAGAAGTGTCGCTGGACTTTTTATCGAGTCGTTCATAGCTTCATACCATTTAATATATGGATCAGAGCTACAGCCTGGCCTGCCAAAATGGCATTTTGTGTTTGGCTCAGGGTAGGAGGTGGCAGTTGTGGTTCTGGTAAACACTTTTCTGATGTTTGTTAATCTGCTTAGAATCACATGCTGTGCATAGGTCCGACATCCAGTGGTCACTGCGGAGTATTGCATTTTGTTTTTCGTAGTCGAAAAGGGGACGTCGACAAGGCGTGTCTGTAACACTATCCCTATAGTGACGTGCGTTGTACCCACAATCCCTCACGCGTCGAGGTCCCTCAGATTGTTTTTTTCCGCCCAGTTTCTGGTCGCCTTTCGCGGAGCTCCTAGAGAGACATTGCTATACTTACCACGGACCTCGGTCCTTTTGTCATAACTTAATATACTGATAACGATCCCTCCCCCTCGACGTTAGCTGTGAAGCTGTTTCTCCGCCGAACTGATTTTCGACGGAGAGGAAGAGCGGAGGAGATCCTTCGGCGCTGCCGAACACGTGGCCTTGCCTCGACGGCCAACTTACAGTAGGGAGAGTGGGGGTTAGAACTTTGTCTCTTCTCTTTGAGAATGTCTTTCTTTCTCCCTTTTCTTTCCCTTGGGGTTGTTATCGCCAGCTATTATTGCCTCAGCTATGGAGAGGACACCATTTAAGTTTTGCCCACGCTGCAGGGGCAAATATACTTGGAAAGATAAGCACAAGCTCTGTAATCGTTGCTTACCCCTCGATCACATAGAGAACAGCTGCGCAGCCTGCAAGCTCTTAAAACCCAGGACTCTTAAAGAACGTAGGGTTAAGAGGTGGGCGGACTACGCGATGTCGAAGTCAGTTTCCTCACCCGCTGCCGCTGTTACTGAAAGTGACGAGGAGTGCGATAACTCGACGTCCGTTACGGAAGTCATGAACCCCCAGAAGGAGCGCTCCCGCTCCTCGTCGTCCGTCCCCGGCCCCGACGGGCTCGGCTCACGCCCTGCTTATGGGGATGAACACCCCGGCGACAAGGACGCACACAAACCCCATAAGGCTAAACACACTACCCACGGCTCTTCTTCGTCGAGAACGAAGGATCCATCAGCGCCGAAGGGGACGCAGGGCACTCCGGCGTCTACCACAGACCGTAAAGGTCACAAGCCCCACCCGCAAACGCAGCCGCGACCAGCGATTGGGCTTCCATCTAACACGGGCGCTACCCCAAAAACATCCGACGCAACGCTCCATAGAGCGACCGTCGAGGTACAACGCGCAACGCACACAACGTCGACACCAGAGCCCTCGACGGACAAAATCGTGGCCGAGAGCCTAGCGAGAATTGTCGCCGAAGACAAACGTACGCGGACGACGAAACAAACGTCGAATACCGCGTCGGAAAAACATAAAAGTAGCCAGGAACTGCCCCTTTCTCCAAAGGACGCTTCCGAACTACCTGAAGGCTTTTCAGAAGGAGACGGGAACCTCTCGTCGACGTTGTGGGAGCGTTCGAAACGATTCGAAGGCGAAAACACTAATTTCCCCCCTCTAGACTATTCAGGGGTACCCCATGAGACCCTTGAAAGACTCCATTCTTGCATGGAGAAAATGGAAAGGTTTCTAGGAAACCAAGACCCACCCACTCACAAAAGAAAAAGAGAATGGCCACAGGATGACCCTAGAGTCAAGATTCCTAGGCTGGTTGACCTCACTGAGGAGGAGCAATACCTCCAAGAAGATGAGGAGTGTTTGGGTGGAGAAGAAGAGGTAGAACTTGAGGAAGAGGGGTTCGAAGAAGATCCTTACACCACTGCTACAGGGTTTGAAGAGGATACAGCTACCTCGCAGCCTTGGCAATCCCCATCAGTACATTCAGACCCTGATGCCTTTCTCCCTTCTCCTCTCAAGGATTCACATGGGAACTCCTCTCCCATAGATGACCAACCTTCCCTCAATGCACTATTGCGCAAGGCAGCAGCGCATTTTGAGATTGATACAGGGGAAACTCTTCCAGACATTGACTTTGTAGAAAAAGTCATCAAAGAAAAAGCCCCTGTTAGCCAATCTATTCCACTCCTGGCTTCTATTAAAAGAAGAATTTCTCCTTCCCTTACTAACCCAGCTTTAGTAAGAGGGGTCAACCCTAGAATAGAAAAGCTCTTCAGCCCTTCATCCTCTGACCCTTTATACATCAGAGGACACTCTATTCCGGACTCCCTTGTGGTTACCAACACAAGAAAAAGAGCAGGGTTGCCACTATCCACTAGTGAAGCACCTCCAGACAAAGAAGGCAAAAAACTCTACGCACTGGGGAAGAGAATCACGACCTCCGCCGCCTTCTCTACTAGAATTGCTAATAACAACTCACTTTTAGCTAGCTACGCAGATGCACAGTGGAACAAGCTGCGCAGCGAAGCAGAGGAAGCACCTGAACCTCTGCGTTCTCGCCTGCTAGCTATAATATCAGAGGGCACACTGGTAAACCAGGGCATCGTTAAGAACTCCCTAGATGCCGCTGAGACGGCTGGCCGCTCCCCAGTGCAGGGAATACTTCTCAAGCGCCACGTTTGGCTACGCAATTCAGGGTTTAAGCCCGAAACCCAAGCCTCCCTCATAAATAAACCCATTGAACAGACGCATCTGTTTGGGAAAGCAGTAGATGAGGCCCTAGAACATGCTAAAAAAGAGTTTGATACCATCAAGACTCTTGATCAAATTTCTAGGCCCCCTAACAGGCGAGGCTATGGTAATAAACGCTCCTTTCGTGGCCAAAGACAGCAGCAGAACCACCAACAACAACAATATTACTCTGGCTCCATCTGGCCCACTAACCAGGGTAACACCCAGTTCAGTCAAAGAGGCCAACGCCGTGGCAAAGGAAGAGGTCGTGGCTCCAGCCCCAGAGGTTCCACGCCCAATACCAGCAAATGACCCGAAAATTCGGGTCCCCTCCCATGCATCACCGGTCGGGGGCCGGCTAACATCGTTCCTTTCAGCATGGGAGGGAATCACGTCAGACCGTTGGGTATTATCCACCATAGCCCACGGATACTGCATCGAGTTCAACGGTTCCCCGAAGTACAAACCCCCAAGGAACCGGCGCATGACACCGCAACACCTCTCCATTCTTCTTCAAGAGGTGGAAGAACTACTGAAGAAAGAAGCTATAGAGCCCGTCCCCCTATCACAGGTAACAGAAGGTATTTATTCAGTGTACTTCCTTGTACCCAAAAAGGACTTAACCATGCGCCCTGTATTAGATCTGCGCCCAGCGAACATATTTGTCAAACCCCAAAAGTTTCGTATGGTGACCTTACAGGAGGTAATCCCACTGTTATCACAAGGGGATTACATGACAACACTGGACATGAAAGATGCATACTTTCATATTTTAATGTTGACATCGCACAGAAAATACCTCAGATTCAAAATAGAGGACAAACACTACCAGTTCAGAGTACTACCCTTCGGGATAGCATCTGCACCAAGGGTATTCACGAAAGTACTGGCAGTGGCAGCGGCCCACCTGCGCAGATTATCCATCCCGGTATACCCTTACCTCGACGACTGGCTCATAACAGGGGATTCTTACGAAACATGCTTCTCCAATACCCAAAAGACCGTAGACCTTTTGTCCCAACTGGGCTTCTCCATCAACGAAAAGAAGTCCAGCTTAGACCCCAGCCAAACCAAACAATTCCTAGGGGCTCTAATTCGAACAAAGGACGGCCTCGTATTCCCCTCCAACGAGAGGGTCCAAAACATGCTGTTTCAAATTCCCCATTATGTAGCAGGCCGAGAGGTGACGGTACGCAAAGCAATGCGCTTGCTAGGGATGATGGCGTCATGTATTTATTTGGTACCTCACGCGCGCCTGCGCATGCGCCCAATGCAAGAGTGGCTCTACAGCCAGTGGTGTCAGGCCAGCGGACAATGGGACGATCTAGTGGTGGTCTCGCACGCCTTGGTTCTCTCGCTACGGTGGTGGACAAAAGAAAACCTGTTATTAGGGAAAACTTTTGCCACACCCGCAGTGGAAGCCACTCTAACCACAGACGCATCCCTTACAGGATGGGGGGCTCACCTATCCCATCAGACGGCACACGGAGTGTGGACTCCGAGTTTAGCATCCAAGCATATAAACCTGCTGGAACTACTAGCGGTGTTCAAAGCACTGAAAGCCTTTCAGGAACACTTACAAGGAAAGACAGTGATGGTCCTCACAGACAGCACCACAGCCATGTACTACCTCAACAAGCAAGGGGGCACTCACTCTCCAGGACTGTCCAAGCTGTCCCAGAATATATGGAAGTGGGCTCTCAAACACAACATGTTCCTACTATCACAACATGTACCAGGGGAACTCAATCTGCTAGCAGACAAACTCAGCAGAGACTTCCCCCTGCCCGAAGAGTACGAATGGCAATTGCACGAAGACATCGTCTTAGACGTCTTCACGCAATGGGGATTCCCGGAAATAGACCTGTTCGCAACCCTGGAGAACTCACAATGCCAAAGTTACGCCTCCAGGTACCCCCAGAACCAGTCCAAGGGGAACGGTCTGTCGATTCAATGGTCAGGGAAATTTGTTTACGCCTTTCCCCCGACTCCCCTTCTCAACAAAGTGGTGCACAAGATGCACCAGGAGCAGGTTACCATGATACTAGTGGCCCCAATGTGGGCCCGGCAGCCATGGTTCGCTCACTTGATGGAGATGTCCCTATCTCCCCCAATGAAACTTCCCTGCCCGTACAACATGCTGTCACAAGACAAGGGCAGGACACTGCATCCATGCCCTCAGACCATGAACTTAGCAGCCTGGCTCCTGAGATCATAGAATTTGGACATTTACAACTCCCACAGAGATGTATGGACATCCTCAGGGAAGCCAGAAAACCTAATACTCGACACTGCTATTCTAGCAAATGGAAAAGATTCGTTATCTGGTGTAGAGGTACTAGCATCAACCCAGTTGACTGCTCTCCTACTGACATTATTCTATACTTGACCCATTTACTGGATTCAGGTTTAGTGTTCAATTCCATTAAAGTCCACCTAGCGGCACTTTCTGCATACACCACTTCCCAACTTAAAGTGTTGTGGTGGAAGATACCAGTTATCAAAGCCTTCATGGAGGGGGTAAAGAGGATACACCCTCCGATAGCTAACCCAGCTCCCGGATGGGACTTAAATGTGGTACTTTCCAGACTCATGGGCCCTCCCTTCGAACCCATGCACAAGGCAACTCTTAAAGATATCACCCTTAAGACTGCTTTCCTAATAGCTATCACCTCCATTAGGAGAGTAAGCGAACTACAGGCTCTTTCTGTACTAGACCCCTTCGTAACAGTTCACAAAGATAAGGTGGTTCTACGCACACACCCAAGGTTTGCACCTAAATTCATCTCGAAATTTCATGTAAACCAAACTATAGAACTACCAACGTTCTTTCAAAACCCTTCCAGCTCGGGAGAAAAAAGTCTGCATACACTAGATGTACGCAGAGCTGTCATGTTCTACATGGAAAGAACCAGACCACTGAGAAAGACTAATCAGTTCTTTGTCTCGGTGGCAGCAGGAAGAGAAGGAGATGCGGTCTCAAAATCCACTATATCTAGATGGATTGTTCAATGCATCACTCTCTGTTACACTCTTGCTAAGAGAGAACTACCCTTCAAGCCAAGAGCACATTCCACTCGAGGCACGGGGGCTTCCATAGCATTCATTGCAAATGTTCCCCTTGAGTCCATCTGCAAAGCGGCAACCTGGAGTTCTGTGCACACATTTACAAAACACTACTGTCTAGATGCACACTCTAGATCTGATTCCCAGGTTGGGCAGGCAGTATTAAGACATCTTTTTTCTACTGTTCCTTCTCATAACCCACCGCCAACTCCGGGTACTGCTCGCTAGTCTATGCACAGCATGTGATTCTAAGCAGATTAACAAACATCAGAAGACAATGCATTACTTACCGTAAAAGCATTTCTGATGGTTGTATCTGCTTAGATTCACATGCGCCCACCCTTCCTCCCCGCTCGGATGGAAGGAACATAGACATCCTTTTTATATATATTTCTCTCTTTTCTGTACTCACTCACGGCTAAAAGGCTCCCTCAGGGCAGAAAAATACAAACAGAGGGACCTCGACGCGTGAGGGATTGTGGGTACAACGCACGTCACTATAGGGATAGTGTTACAGACACGCCTTGTCGACGTCCCCTTTTCGACTACGAAAAACAAAATGCAATACTCCGCAGTGACCACTGGATGTCGGACCTATGCACAGCATGTGAATCTAAGCAGATACAACCATCAGAAATGCTTTTACGGTAAGTAATGTATTGTCATTCGAGGTAAGTGGGATCAACCTCCGGGGAGACATCTCCCGATCCTTTGTCCTGATCTTTGTAGCCATCCGGGAATTCAGTGTAATAAGGAATTCCTATCTGAGTCAACATTGGAGTTTTCAAGAAATTCGTGGCTTCCTCCATTATTATTGGATCCAAATTTGCAGCAGTTCTCAGTAAAAACACTACTTTTGGATGGTATTAAGTAGTGAAACATTAACATTTTTATCTGAGGTGGCCTCGAGCACTGAGGAATGTTTCATGTTGCTGGACATCACACACAAGCATTTAGGGTCATCAAGGGCCGCCATACTGAGTGCTGGGGGCGGGCTCGTATCCCTCATCATTCCGCCAGCCTTCTAATTTTCCTGGGATTCTACTGTAATGGAGGTGGGGTGCTTATTAGGTTCTGGCGATTGGGCATCCTTTAATTTATAACGCTTGCTGGCTACCTGAGTGGCATTTGGTAGCGCAACGTCAGACAT
This sequence comes from Ambystoma mexicanum, assembly GCF_040938575.1. Lineage (NCBI taxonomy): Eukaryota > Metazoa > Chordata > Amphibia > Caudata > Ambystomatidae > Ambystoma > Ambystoma mexicanum. Next base: position 299,080,375 of record NC_090921.1, read on the forward strand.
TGATTCTTTGTTAATTGAGGCTTGTATTAAAGGAGCCTCCTCACAAATCTTTGCCTGTCGGCGCGTAGAGTAGCCGTGTAACATGCCCCCACCTCCCAGTGTAATCTTGGTCGAATTAGGGTGTAGCAATAGATATCAAAACGGGCATGCAGTTGAACTCTGCCGTATGCTCCACGCACCAGAAGGGGGTTTGAATGGTGCCTCCTCCTTCTCAATGACAGAAATGAAAAGCAGATACTCCACCAGCAAAGACTGCTTGACTCTGCCGCACGACTCCATTCACGGTCTTTATTGATAATTAGAATTACAGAGATCGCAACATGAACAGCACACAATTCAAGTGCTCTCGCTCTCCTGGTGCCTGTAGTCCAGTTCTGTTGACTTCGGACGTCACATAACGAAGTTACATCCCAAAAACCTAACAGGGTAAGATTTTTGTTAGTGAGGTAAACTACATATATGATCTATATGGGAGTAGTATGAACATTGGGTAAGCCATAACTGGTGGCTCCTACTGATACCACCTCTGTGTCATAAATCCAAAGTTGCAGGTAAGTGTAAAGGTGATTGGCTGGTGCAACATAGTGTATGCTTAGCGTGGAATGTGGTTATGGATTCGCACAAAAACTCATCCTTGGAGCTTTGGACAGTTACCAGGTGAAGAGCGACTATTCAAGGTAGTGGGAATGACCCGAAGGTGCTGCATGTCCCCAATAAGTTACCATCTCCGATCTCTTTTGCCTTGAGACAGAACATTCGACTTTGTACCCGTATTGCTTTTTGCATCCTTCCACCTTTGGTTCGATGGGAACGGTCATCTCCTTCTGGTGCGAATGAATAGGCACTGTCTTGTAGGTTCAGATCGTGTGTGTGTGTGTGTGTGTGTGTGTGTGTGTGTGTGTGTGTGTGTGTGTGGGGACCACAAAATGGAGCTCCTATGCTTGTAATTATGAGAATGTTCAGCTTGTGTTCCCTGCAAGTGTCTTATCGCTTCTATTAACTTGAAACCTTCCTTCTCGGTGTCCTTGGCGAGGCTGTGCACAGCGTTTGTGCTGGAAATCGGGTCTGCATGCCTTAGTAGGATCAACCGTCAGCCTTTTTCTGTGTTCTCTAAATTCGTTCTCCTTTTCCCATTCACTACAATGGGTATCACTACATAATATCCCCACCAAAAATATTGCCGTAGATATGGCCGTTTGGTTCGCCATAGGCGATATTTTTGGGGGGGATAGTATGTGGGAGCAGGGATTGCGGGGGTGTCCCCCGCAGGGTCCATGTGTGAATTTCGCCTTTGCTTTGCGATATTTGTGCGGCGGAATTAACACATGGACACCTACAATGTACCTATGGCTTCAATTTTCCGTCCATGTTAGTTGCGGTTAAGCGCCAGCAAGCAGTTCATATGTATTCTTATGCGTCTTGCGGTGTCCACTTAGCAAAAGGTATACGTGTGTAAGTCCTCTAACTATGTGAGTCATAAGAATTTGCTTAGTCTCTATCGGCAATAAACTAAATGTCTGCGTAACTTTCTGCAGGGATGTCTATGGGCTTCATGTCTAAGGTATCTGTCATGATGTCAGTTGTGACGTCATCTGCAGTCTTCTAGGTTGTGGTCAGTCAATTGATGACAGCTGTAGCTCTTCAATACTGTCATCCGGGTATGGCCTGAATGGTGGTCTGAGTGAGTAGCGCCTCATATCTGCGATACATCATTGATGGAAGGAACGGTCCAGAAGCGATCTACACCTCTCGTTTCTCTGTCACCGGGCTGAGAATGGGATAGGTGTAACAAGGGCCACGTTTGGGGTCTCCTTTTCATAAGCAAGCTAAGGTTGAAAATCCTGCAGACTATTGAGAATGGCAGAAACAATGTTTTAAGCAATATTCAGGAATCCTTGATGCTACTGTTGTTTCCCTGCAAGCTGTAGTATCTCAGTTGTATGGATCTGCAACTGAATGTGGTTGAAGGTATAAAGTCGATCTTGATTATTTGGGAGGGAAATAATTTGAGGTCTTGTTAGCTGCACAGCACTTTTATAATAAAGCGGAAAGACAGAAAAAGAGTATTGAAGCGAAGCTTATAGCGCTACAAAATCAGCGGCTGCAGCCCTCTTAAGGTAGGGGCGGCTTGAGACCTTTGCCTGGTGGGTGGTGTTCGAAAGGGAAGAGAATCCTCCCTGGAGACGGATCATGAAAACAATGGTGAAAGAACTGTTGCGAATGTGTATAATGATCAATGCAATTATTGCAAAGAAATTGGTCACTGGAAAGCAGAATGCCTGAACTAGCCACAGCATGACAAAGTGGGTCAGCTCACAGCCCCTCTGTCCTACCTTCCCACCTCCGCCATCCTCATTGAATAACTGTTGGGCCAGCCAAGGGGTCCATAAAATTGGTGCCCAGCTCCTTCCGCTTAATCTGCTGCTCCCTATGTAGATTGTGATGTTGGAGGTCAAAAGGTTTCTTGCTTGGTTGATATTGGAGCATGAGGCTCTGCTCTGAAAGCTTCTGAATTTCCTCATGTTGTAGACTCTAATGAAGTTGTTAATGCTGTGGGGTACATTTGCCAGCCCCAACAGAACCCCCCCCCACCCCTACCCCTACCACAAAAACCACATTTTCCAATTCATCCAAAAATGGCTGTTTTCTTTCCCTGGCGCAGGGGTGGCAAGCTTTCAACACTGCCACTACAAAGAATGGCTGCATTTGCTTATTTCATCTAAATCCAGCAGAAAATGACCTCTGCTCAGAAAGGCATCACCTTTTTCTGATCTGTCATGCTGAATACTAAAACTGCGCACATGACTCCCATGACGGCTTTGAAATTTGCTATTGAATCATTTTCCACAAAGATTGTGCCCTTCAAGGAAACCCCTTCTGGCATATTTAATTTCTGCTGAGTAGTCAGTGGTGAGGCAAAAGCATTCCCAGAGCAGCTGATGTGCTGGGAAACCACTTGAAAGGCCAAGAATTCAGATTTCTACTGAAACGCAGCTTTAATTTACTTTTGGAAACAAATTAACTCACGCAAAGGACTTCAAAAGAAGCTCTCCCTTACCTGCTATGTGTCCGTTTCAAAGAACCCATTTGCTAAGCATGTCCCTGTATACAGAAACTGACCAGAGCTATAAAATGCTTTCAGAAAGTAAATGCGAGGAAAACCGCATTTGCATTTAACAAGAGTAAAACAAATGATGAACCCGTGTAAACATGCTTTTGTAAAGCAGTGAAATGACATTTTGGAAACTCAATGGGAAATAATACTGTAATACGCACAGACATTTGTACGTTTGGGAAGAGGGGCTGTAAAGACATATGTATATTGTGCTCTGTGTTTTCTCCCCCAAAACATCAACCAAAAAAAAAAGAACTTCCACAGCTTGGCTGAGGGTCAGGCATTCCTGTTAGTCCAGTTTGGTTTAAAGGCTGAGGTTCAGGAATTCCTGTTAGTCCAGTTTGGTTTAAAGGCCAATGTCGCACCTCCCTGTGAACTGATACTGCCAGGGCAGGAGCCCTTCTCTATGGACCTAACAAGTGTGATAATTACAAGTTGTCTCAGAATGCCTGGCAGAAATGCTTCCAGGAACAAAGGAAGAATCAAGCCTTGTGTTTGCCTCTGGAGTGTGAGTTCCTTTGCATTCAAACTGGAGGACATCAAAGGGGTAGTCATGGCAACCCCTGTGCAAACTGACCAAGGGAAGACATTTGGCTGGGGGGTTGGAAAGACTGCCCATGTTTGGGGACAAATCCAGCCCGATGATTTAAAAGACTTTTTACATTAAGACATTTATTTCAGTAATCTAAAGAAGCAGTAATGTGAAATTATGACCGTTTTTTAATGTAATTTACTCTACCCGCAGGGAGGAGGGGCCACCCGTAGCCTGACCCATCCCCTCCAAGGGGGTATGTTCAGATTACTTCCACCCACATTGTAAATATCCTCTGTCATCCTGCATATATAAGAAGGAGGCATAGGGAGATTCAGGACATTGAAAAATCCAGACATTCGAAATTCACCCTGCAAGACTCAAGATCCAGAGGTAGCCGATCTAGATCCAGGCAGAACCACCCATCTAGGTCCAGGCAGAACCACTAATCCAGGGAGATAAGAGGAGAGGCCACTGATCCCCTTTGGGAGAATCCAAAGACCAGACCCCTTTTGCTCAGCTGTTCCCATAAAGGAGAGCCCAGCTGCTTCCCAGTGACCAGACCCTGGCCTGCTGTCCAGAGACCCAGCTAAGCTGTGCCGATAACCCAACGCCAGTGCATTTTGTAAGTATCACCCTCCCTAGTACCAAAAAGCTGCATACATCGTTCTGTTATCTGTCCAAATCCTATAAATCTTATAAGAAACCCTAGTAATTTCCCAGATTGTCAGTATCCTGTTTTATCCTGTCCTTAGAAGAATCTGTGTTAGTCTCCATATGTTAGTGTAATTCTGTTCAAATCATTTCATCTATTTGTGTAATTCCTTAGTACCATTTTTGAGAAACAGTAATTAATTCCCAGATAAAGAGGAACGTGCTGCGAATTGGTTAAAATTGCAAATTTTCCTCCTTGCGTGCAATATCTTTCTTTAATGATCTAGTCACTAAAATACAGTCTCAGTAGAACGAATATTTTTTGTTAACAAAACTGTTTGCCTGTCATATTTTTTTCTTTATAAAATTCGATTGTCCTTTCCTATAAAGAATTCCATACTGTCATCCCATTTAAAAAGTCATCCTTTCACTTTAGTATCTTACCTGTTATGTGCCTTGGTACCCAATCGGAAAAAAACGATTTTCGATTTGACTGTTTAGCTCATTTCCTTAGCTGTTTGCTTTTTTTAAATCAGTGAAAAAAGAAATAGCAATTCTGTCACGTGTGATTTTATTTTATTTTTTTGCTGCATTGCTTTCCTTCCCAAATTCGATTTTCTTATCTGTATTCATGTTGTTGTAGTTCCCTGCCTAGTCGTTTGTAAGCGTTCTTGCCTTTTAGTACAGCCACACAAATTCTTGTTCTATCCATTCTACCGCACATGTACACTGACCTCTAATTATCCAGTGATTTCCGAGTGCCATTTTGCACATTTTTCAAGGGGTTTTCCTGTCGTTTTTGGCCTCCCATTCTGGGTGGTAGGTCGAATTTCCAATCTGATTTTTCCCCCTTATTTATGACTCCTTGCCACTCCTTTCCACCCACGCAAAACTTAGCCAGCAGGTGTTTGGGGGAGTGTTGCAGGAGGAGTGCCTATCGTTCGTGCCATCTATAAGTATGTCCAAAAAGTGACTGCTTCCATATCCATTTAAACTTAGTGTCAAGTGTCAGAAAATGTAATTAAGTGTATCATAACATATTGCTGTATATGATCACCCACTGGTGATTGCTGCCCTAAATTTGATTTGTTTGATTTTGAATTTAAAAATAAATAAATATTGTATTATTACACACCGGCCTGGTTCATGGTCCATTGCGACACATGGTGTTTGTCAAGGGGGGTGTGAGACAGGTTGGGTGCCTTCTCAAAGCAGAATCTGAAATCAATAAAATGAAAAGCGGTTTTATTGTGCGCCACATCCCTCCCCAGTGGAAAGAGTCCTGGTCTGGAGTGTGCAGTGTCTTTAAATCCGTGTTACAGTGGGGGCTTGTGCCGGGATTGAGATAAGTGCTTCCACCCGTGACAGCTTAACACAGCAGGCTAACTCAGAAAAGGTAGTGATACTTTTTGTGGCTAGAAAACTGTGTTACACTGTAGAAGCGCCATCCCAACACTTATACCCTAAGTATCAGGCCTGTGTGTAAAAATAAAGTAAAATTAACACTGAACTAGACAAAAGCAGAGTACAGATTTGTCTTTATATAAATAATTTAATAAAGGAAACACTTTTCATAATGAGCACCGTTGAGATCAACATGGCTGGGCAGAATCTTCTGTCCAAACTATTCATTCGAGGGGAATGGGCAGAGCAAGGTCAGGAAGTCTGGATAACCAACATGATGCAACAGGTCACCTCCATGAGCATGGATGTGTGGCAGGACGGCGGCCTGTTACATCAAGCCTTGAGCGAGTTGTATGTGACTCAGAATATTAAAGAACAACAGCTTAAAATGGTCCGACTCATGGCCTACATATACCTCCACATGGGGGTTATGGAGGAGAAATATAAAGAAAAATGGAACCCTTGCACAAAACCAGTCTGAACTCTTAAACCAAATCCAGAGTGAATTAAAACTAGTAGAAGAAAAATTGCAAAAAAGCCAAGATTCTGAGGTTGAATTTGAAAACTACATCATACAGTTAAAAGAGGACTTGGCTGTACAACAACAAAATAATTTAGAGCAAGAGGCCCAATTAGATACATTAAAAGAGGAGTGTCAGGAAAAGGTTGACTCTCTGGATGAGAATGAACGGAAATTGAATCAACAAATAACATATAACAGAGCTTGCTCAGAACAAATAACCATGTTACAAAAACAGATTGTGAAATTGGAAGAGGAGAGTAATAAATTAATTATCAAGGAACTCTATTTCCAAACAGAATTTGATGAGGCACGCCAGAAATCAGGCGCCATAAAGCAACAGAGGGATGACCTGACTGAACAGGTTGGCACCCTGTATCAGGAAAAAGATGCCCTATACCAAGAAGTGTGCAAATTAAAAACAGATCTACAGAAAAGAGTCAGACCTTCTGGAACTGGCTAACTTAAAAACTGAATATGAAAACTTAATGGGGCACATAAGACAAGTAGACGGTGATCTAGAAGAGACCATCCAGGCGAAAAATGGCCAAAGCCAGGAGATGCATCTCCTGCAAGAAAAATGGTCTGTGTTCCCAGACCATACAAGTGGCACAAAAAGACAATGAGGCCCTCTGTGCTGAGAACAGGGAACTCCAGAGCCAGGTGGCAGCTCAAGAGAAGGTTATAGAGGTAAGTCAAGCCCTGATAGCAGAGCAAAAGGCTCAGGCCGTAGCCTACCGTCAGGAAATGGGGGCTGAGAGGGAGAAGCTTGAGCTGTTAGAAAAAGAGTATGCTAGGCTGAATCAAAACTTGAGGTACCCCGAACAAGTAGAGTGACGGGGCCACCCCTGATCAGTGTGGTGCCCTCTGTACCAAGGGCCTCAAACCCATTTACCACTTTGTATGTGCAAGGCACTGCTGACTTCATGTCTACCGGCTCACAAGAACCGGGAATCAGGAGGCAGCCAGACTCTAGTGGGTCCAGCACGATTGAACAGGTAGGCCACCGCCCATCAGAGATTGATGGACGGTCGTCCCTGTACAGATTCCAAAATAATATGGCTGATATATCTGATCAGGAAGACTCCTATGAGGAGAAACTCTGGGAGCTAGACTTGAAGAAACATCACCTACAAAGGGACCATTTTTTCGCTTTGCAGAGAAGAAAAGTGCATGTAATTGTAAAGAGTATTCTGAAAACCTCCATCCAATCGGAGCATTGAGGGGTGTGGGGATTCTATGCCAACCCTGGAAGCAGGGAGGAGTCAGAGGGACCACTCTCATATGCGAAAGAGTGAGTCCAAGGGGAGTGACCCAGAGAGCCCAACGTACAACAGGGGAGAGGGAACTAGGTCCCACCATTCTGAGAGCAACTCACAAGCTCAAAGAATCAGGGAGCGCCTAGAAGATAAAGAGGGGACCTCCAGTAGCAGCAGCTCTGAGTCTAAGGGCGAATGGACTCTGGTGAAGCAGCAAAGGAAGGCTAATAAACAAGACCGCTATGGTGAAAGGCCCCATTAAGCAGATTAAAGCTATTAGAAATTTCATGACCTAATATCACAAAAATGCCAAATATTCTGTCTGGGAGCATCTGGAGCTATATGAACAGATGATGAACTCTTTTGACATACAGAAATAGCCAGAATTGCATAGAATTTGCCAAATGGTCATTCTCAGAATACTCCAGCTTCCTTGCTGGGCTGGAAGACCAGAACCATTCAAGGTGGTCCACCCATAAGGCGGGCATCTTGAAGCACTTTTCCATAAACACAAGCCCCTAGGAGGCCCGCAATGCGGCCTACAATCTGCAGTGTGGAGAGGGTTGGGCCCCAAGAGAATTTGTGCAGAAGCTAAAACTGACATTTGCGCAAACCACTAGGCGGGTGTGCACGAATAGTAGGGAATTTATAACCACCTATTTTCATGCACTCCCAAAATATATTGGGACACAGCTGGTAAGAGATTTTCATGATACCAGGACCCTGGACCTGATAATACAGCAGGCTACCTGGATCTATGAGGTCCAAAAACGTGTATAAAGCAAAAACCAAACCAAAAACTCCAAACCAACTAACACCCTTGCTACTGCTAAGGTGGCTGAGGTGAAGGTTGTCCCCATTTTGGACCTAGAAATGGTAGGGGGGGCCTAAAAACACACCTTCCCAAAACCAGCCAAATCGGAGGCAAAGAAGACCTTCTGATCAATCAGAAGCAGGTGGTAGTCAGGTAGGAAACCCCACCAATGTGACCTCTAACTCTACTAATTACCTCAGTCCCAGGTATGAGGGCAATACACCTATCTTGGGGTTCTTGTGGACTCCCCCGGCCCAAGGGGGGATCCCATCAGGTGAGTACTGTCCCAGGAAACTTACCTCCTTACTTCCCTCAGGAGGGCAGTAATCCTCCAAATCCAGCGGGGTGTAAAAACACTAGGTGTTTTACCATCAGTAATATCTTGAGGATGATAAGGGAGAATGGATTAATCGCTCCCACTTGCTAAATTTACCTCTCCCCTCCCCTTTAGGGCTTGTCTTCCAGTGACTCTGAATGTTGAACCTATGGAATACTCCAGCAACATGGTTTCTGAAGTGCACTCCTATACTGAGGGACATAGTGGAGCTAATCAGACATCATTTAGCCAATTTCCTTATAATGGGCTATGACCTAGATGCGCAAAATGTCTCCTTGCTTCTGAAGAAAAATAAGCCCCCTTAGGACAGATTAGAAATAATGATTTTAGAAATAAATCCAGCACACAGGGAGGAACTGTTACAACAGAGAATATAGCATGTGTAGATTTGGAAAGTAAGTGTAATTGAGACTGGCTGGCTGGTTACCAGCTGGTAAATTCTGGTAAAAGACACTGAATGCTTAGTGTGTTATGTTGGCATTTGAGGGGCCATGGACACTATTGCAGCAAAGAAGGATCTCTCTATATTTAGTTGAGTTTGTTGGTCAGCCAACATCACTTAGATTGTTTTAATATATATTATGATCCTGAGGATAAGGGCTCTATCAGTCATCGGTATGGCAGCCTTATGATGGGAGTCTGTAATGTATTTGAGACTGAACAGATAGGACTCCCATTGGGAGAGAAACATTTTTGGCAGCAGTTGAAATTGCTTTGCCCACTATGTTAGTAAATAAAACATTGCGGGTAATTCTCCCACCCCCATGCCCCCTCCACCCCCAACCCTCCTGGGTGGCCATTATACAGAGAGTATCAAGAAACTATATTGGATGCTTTGTTTAGTAAGGGGGAAATAAACCATAGCCAAATGATACTTGTGGGCAGAGATTTTAACGGTTGCTGTGTAGCTACAGATTTGCAGAAAGAGACCAGCCATATGTGTGCGGCTACTACAATATTACATAAATCTGGCAACATGTAGGGTCATCGTTGGTTCGGATTAATTGAAATTGGTTATTTATAACGCACTTAATATCCAGAGGTTTATAAGCGCAGACCCGGGGATCAAACCTGTGTTACTCTGCATCGTCTTGTTTCCAACGCGAGCGTGTTGCCCCTGAGCTATCCTCCCAAGACTTATGAAGGATTGCAAATTAATCATGATGAATGGGATGACTGCAAGCGACTTGCCTAGGAAGTTTACATGGTCCAGGGGAACGAGTGCTGCCACAAGTGATTTATTATTTTAGCAATCTAGTACTGGCTAAACTAGCATCGGCTATGGTGGTGCAACTTAATCGCTTTAGGGACCATACGATATAGCAGTTCTTCATAAGAATAGCTATGGAAACTGCTGGTAGTACTATGATTGGAGATGCCAAAGTAAATGGTGGGGGAAATGGGATCCATTAGTCAGCTGCTAATTTAGCCACGATGAGTGAGCTCATGACGACTATAGCTAAGCAACTATCGAGGGTGAAGGCAAGTACCTTTTTACGCACACTCCAGAATAAAGACAAACCCGCTAGGGAAATGGGCCAGGAGATAGCATTGCAAGGATAACAAGGTTTAATTGTACAGAATACAAATATCAGCAAAGGACTCTGCTGCACGAGAGCGCTCAAACTATTAGTCAGAAACAGGGGCTTAAAAACCACAAACGCGTCATACTATACAGTACAAATGGCTGCCACTGATTGGAAGCACCCTACACATGAGCCTGCTCCATAGGGGATGCCAGGCAGTAATTGGTTAGTTCCTCCCATTCGGTCTGGATCCACGGGGGTCAGCTGGGCTCCTCCTTGTGGTGAAGGTCGGGCCACACATTAATACATTGTTCCTATCCAAACTAAACATGCTAAGCCTGAATATTAACTCATTGTGGCAGGCACCTGGGCAGCACAGGAAATGTAGCCAGGGAGAAGAGAGAATTCTCCAGCATGGGGTCTGGCATGGATTCACATGCTCATGAATATTCCCCGTCGTCAGGGTGTGCCTGGTGTTGCCACACGCTCTTGCAGGGTGTATTCCTTTAGAAGATACTAAATATTCGCAGCACTGGAGGGACAAGGGGAAATGGACATTCGTGGGAATAGGGCTCTTGCAAAGTCAGTATGTTTGTGCTGAAATTAGGCCTTATGAACCAAGAACGTGAACAACGCAGGCCTGCAGCTTATCCCTTCTGGGTCTAATACAAAATGGAGTCAAGGGCTGTGGGTTTTCTAGTGCCGCCCATCTACCACTAAGCGCTATAGTGCCTCGACATGTTCCCCAATAGGGCGGATTACTCCACACTTGTACGTTATATCACCTCATATGGTGTTCGCCTTACCTGGGAGTGCCTAGGGTGGTGGGATAGGCTTTTTCCATCCCAACATTCCCCCCTTTTGTTACTTCTACAGTAAAAAATTCTCCCCCCCCCCTCATATTTATGCTCATTTGCACGTCTTTCTGCTTCATCCCACACGGATGTTCCCTTTATGGCATCCATGCTCTGCACACATGCCTCAAACTCTCCCCATGCTGCACATACTGTTCAGGTGTGCATGTCATGTATATGCACCCCCTATCGCCCGACAAATCCACCCACACTTCTTTATAGTTTTTAGCATCCAGGGGGAGGTACAATGGTTGTGGCACAAGTAGTCAACTACATTGCCAATAGGGATGGGAACCATATGGTGTGTGGGGCTGTCATTTTGCTCTGTTTGGATTTCTACTTCTTTTGTATCATGAGGTACTTTAGTCACCGTCACCATCATCATTGCACTATTGGACGTTACGTGCCTGGAAGGTGCCTTTGATCCTACATTGTACAAGCTGAATCAGTCATTGTGTTTCTCTCATGGGTACTTCTTGTGGTACTAAGACCTTGAGGGCCCCAGATGCATGCATTATTAAGGAGCAAAAGTAGCAACTGCCATTAGTCGTTCGCATTCTCATCGCTCTCATGTCGGAGTACCAACTGTTCCAGTGTTCGGGGTTGCAAAGGTGTCCCACTACATTTAGTTTTAAACCGTGATATGCATCATATTTACTTTGGCGCTCTTTCCTTCTCGTTCTGTCACTACGCAATGTGGGCCTTCTCCTTGCTGCTATTGTTTCGTCAGTATTGTTAACTTTCATAGGGTTTGTTTTACCACTGGCATCAATAGTTTTAACATTATACTATTACATATTGTGGTTTGGGAGCTGCTACTATTCACAAGGCTATTATTATTATTATTATTATTATAACTCATATCCTTTGTTGGCATTATGAGAACCTCAGCTGTTGCTGCTGACATGCTACCATTCATCCTTTCATTCACATCAGGAACGGGAGTGCGATGGAATTTAGATTTTGTAGAATACATAAAAATAGAACTGGGTACACTGGGTGGCATTGTAGTTATATTTAAGAGAGATTCAGTATCATTTGAGAGCATTTTTGTTTCATTCAAATCTAGGTTTGTAATGTTTGAAGGGAAGCGCCCCCAATTCAGCACGATCCTCCCCGCAATGAGAGACAATAAGGGACTCTCCCGTAGTGGGAATAAGACCAAGACAGAGTGCGGGTGAGCGTAAGTGGGAGTTTATCCAAGGATAAGGCATGCAAAGAACTCTGCAACCTACGAGAGCGCTCTGTCTGACAATAGCAAAGACAGGCGTATTTCTAATACAGAAAACGTCATCAACACCTAAACACTATAGGGGGCACAAGTTAATTGGGATTGGGTATCGTCGACTAACTATAGGTGTTGCTGCAGCATGGTTGGTCTTGGCAAGACGACGTCACTGGTCAGCCTCGTGGGTTGGGTTGGGCCTGGCAGGCCGGCTTGAGGTCATCCGTGCGGTGTTGGTGCGCTGGGGCAGCCTGTGACAATGATGAATACCTTTCCTGTCTTAGTTGCCCTAGGCCATGCACACTGCAGTTATTCAGAAAATGACATTTACGTTCACTAATAAATTGTTCCGTAGCTTATCTTATAAAATAAACGCAACACATGAGGAATGCACCTCGTGAGAGGTCTGGTGGTTATCGGTTGGGGTGAGATTTACCTGTGTCCTATTGACCGGTACTTTAGGTCGTAGGACGGGGCTCTGGGGCCTGGGCCGAATGATACATGTCTGTCTGCTGCGTTAGAAGTTATTATATAGATGGGTCTCTGTGTCTTGTCTCAATGATGGGGGTCGTCCTTACACGGGGTCAGGATTCTTGGGGGGTTCGTGGGATTTATGAAAGGGTGCTGGTAGATCAGTGGGTTCATCTGTGGGTTTATTACCGTGCTGTAAATAACACAGGTGGCAGGCTATGGCCTTGGTTGCGGCGCCGGGGCCTCTGAAGTAACGCCAGCTTGGTTGGGGGAGGTGAGGGAGCGCGGCACAAGTCTTAGCTTTTTTATCTTGCAGGCTTGGTAGGGTGGGAGAGGGAATGGCCTTGCATATCCACAAAGGTATTTTCCTCGTGCGTTGCTGATCAGTAAATGCAGAAGTTTTATACTGTTCTGCCTTATTTTGACGTTATTTAGACACACATATATATTTCAATTTCATTACACATTTCTTTAAGACAGTCGATTCCAGTACCTTTTCATTGCCTAACATTACATTCATTACATTGTGTGCGTATTGTATGTACATTTAGACGTTATACGAGGGATATCTAGGTTATGGCCTACAGAGATTGATGCTTGCCACTTTGGGTGGTTCAGTAAACATATATGAGTTCCAGTTTCTACATACTATGGAAAAAACACTTTTACAGATAGAGGTTATACGTTTGGTCAACATCTTTCTCCGTGGTTATAGCAGCATTAGTCCAGACCTGGAGGGATATCATATAACGTTACATTTTTATGGCTTATTCACATTTTAAAACAGAGGTAGTTCATTAGTACCAATACTTGAATTGTTTTCTACCTTCTTCAGATAGTGATGCTTCAGCTTTTTTCCTCGCTACCCCGGCCTTGCGGTCCGGGTCATACGGGGTGCAATATCACATTGTTACTAATATAATGTTGCCGTGTTGGCATCTCGGGTTTAGCTCATCTCCGACTTTCTCATGGGAACGCGCTCGCAGCGGATCTGCCAGTGCTGCTGAGGCGACAGAGATGCATGAAAGGCCCTCCAAGGGTGGGGGCCTCGTTACAGTGTGCTAAACTCACGCCGTGTTTGCTAGACAAGATGGCATCTAGGCCTGACTCGATTTTTGGTAAATGCAAAGACGAGGTGCGTGTGGGCAATGTCGTCGGCGGGCGAATCCTCCTCCACCTGGGCCCGGGTGGCATGAGGGGGCGTCCACCGAGTCATGGTCCTCACCTGGGGAGGAAGCTGTAGGTGAGGAGGGCCTCGCGGCCAGTCCTCCCCTACATTTCCCCCCTTTCGTTACTTAAAGTAACGAATTTCTTTAGCTCTTCCAATCTCCTACATTCTTGTTCCTCTAACACTGCACCATCCCATGCAGGGGTTCCTTTTATAGGCATCCATGCTCTGCACACCCCCCTTAAACTCTCACCTCTCCTAGCATACTCATCTGGTGTACATGTTAAATATATACAGTCGCCAGTTTCTTCCAGATCTACCCAGACCTCCTCATACCATTCCAGTTCTACGTCTCGTGGTTCTTTGATAGTGGTGTGCCATAGTTTATCTACTATGTACTTATCACGGCACATAGGCACTAACTGGTACTTGGGGGTGTTGTCTGCTCCTGTCTGCACATGTACTTCTTGTGTTGTTTTAATTGTACCACCAGAGTTGCCCATTGTCACCATCATCATTGCACCGTTAGGAACTGCATTAGCACAACATCGGAGGCCCACCTGGCACAGGCAAAATATCACAAGGATGATCACCACTATTGGTATCAGGAACTTTATTGTCACTCCAAGCCATGAGGGAACCCACGAGAAGATATTGTCGAACCACGAGCTATCTTCAGCTCCACCTTCCATTTTCATCTTCTCGCCCAGGTTATGTACTGCTTCAATAACGTGGGACAGGGACCCATTTTCTGCGTCTTCAGAAGGTACGAACGTGCAGCACGCACTTCCTATTTTTCGGCAAACACCTCCATCGATAGCTGTTAACAGGTCTAGAACATACCTGTTCTGCATGGTCATTAGTCGCAGAGCTCGTAGTTCCACCTTTATTATGTTGAACCCTTCTTCAGTGTCATTGGCCAACTGGATCAGTTCCCACCGTGTGATCTGGAGCCATTTTGCATTTGCTCTTGCTTGGACACTGGACACTAGCGAAGCAAAGAATGTTTCCACGGAGCTGAACAGGCGATACTTGTCTGGAATCTGTGCCAATAAGTCAGATGATGCTTGTGATATGTAGTTCGAGACTCGCTTGTTTCTTGAGAGCTCTTCTTCCTTCCCCCCGGAGGACAGGACATAAAGGTGCGCTTGTGTAGTTGGAGAAGCTGCATTCTGGTTCAAGCCTCCTTTCATCATGTTACTTCTGTCAATATGGCTTTCTGGAATCACCATTAGTGTCGAGTGCAAGGTGGCCATTGAGCAGCTACCACTCCATGATTGGGGAAGGTGCAGGTACGCCTGGTTTCCGCATACCCAGTAGGTGTCCATTAATGCTGCTGTCCCTTTTTTCATATCTGGGATGGTGAGAGTTTTGTTACAGTTCGTGTTCGTTCCCATTGCCATTTTTCCTTCTCCCTTGAAACATAGTTCGTTTTGTATTTCCCTTTGTAGCTTGAAGGGTTTCTCCATCGCTGTTACCCATGTTAGTTTAGGGATGTGTTCTTTCCATATTGGCAAGCACGTTCTTTCCATCCACCGCAACTTGTCCGGTTGGACACCTTTCAGCGCTTCTGCCTTGCACAGCACTTCTTCGTCTTTCCATTTGTTTTCGGAAAACAGTGTCCCTTGTATTGCAAAGAAAGGTTCTTTAAGACAGATCACTCCAGACGCCTGCGAATAGCACGTTTTGTTGTTCTGTAGCATTCTGAAAGAGACATCGTGTGCTTGGAAAGTGTTCTTTATTCTACACAGCGTGAGATGAAGGAGACATTGGGCATCCACAATGGGCAATTCTCGTGGCAACAATACTTTAGGTGTGCCTGATGCATGGGGGATAAGTGAGCAGACATAACAGCTCTCATTGGTTGTTTGTTTGGCTGTTGTGCTCATATCTGCATACCATTTATTTGCTTGGTGTGGGTGTCGTGGGTCTTCCATTTTGTCTAGCCCTAGTCCATAATACTCATCATACCCTTTTCCACCAGTCTCTCTTTTCCGCCTACTTTTCTCCCTTCTTCTGTACCTTCTCGTTATAGTAGGTGAAGAACCAGGCCCCTCTTCCTCCCCCCCACCCCCCTTTTCTAATTCTTCATATAGGGACTTGTGTTCTGTCATCATAATCACTTTTCCATCCTCCTTGATAAACAAGAGATCGTTGTTTGAAATTGGGGCGGGAGGGATTGTGTGGTTGTTGTATGTTCCAGGTTGGGACATTGTGTCATTATTTACATTTTTGGTTCTCAATTGTGAGAGGACAGCAGTGGGTGGTGTAGTATAGTATCCCCACACAAAGTGTGATCCATCCCAGATCAAGAAATCACCTTCTTTGATACCTACAGTCGGACTTGTTTTCGTTCCAGGGGCAAGGGTGGTGTTGCTCCCCCCTCCCCCCTCGTTCATCTCGGTAGAGATGAACGCTATAATCCAGTGTAATACCAGACAAAACATTGAGATGAAGAACACGATAGCACACATTGACAAACCACATTCAAATGAATACGTTAATTTAGCCACTAACATTTCTCTAAATCTAACATATCTATTAGTTGCAGGCTGCCCATTCGATGCCATGATAAATCCTGTTTGAGACACAAAGGTTCATTAAATACAAACATGTAAGCATTTCCACGTTGTAACGTTTCGATGATAAAATATAGGGTTGGGTGAGGGAGGGGGTGTGTTGACAGACAAGGTAGCTTTTCAATCATCATTATTCGTACCTTTATATATATATATATAAATAATAAGAAACATGACATTATAAGAACAAAAATAATAAAAACATCTTAGAGAGCACCGTGGGGGAAAAAAAAAAAAAAAGAACCCCACGCAAAATTTTCAAAAACTGTAATAAAAAGAAATTTTACACATACATATGTACATGTTTTAGTCCAGGACATTTGTCGCGCGCTAATTGTGCTCACCGTTCATCTCATAAAGCACAAAAATTCCAATCATTCGTTCCGCACAACTTCATCGTCCGCTGTTGCCTGTGCCTCGTCTTGCACCTCACTTTCCGCAGCGCTGTAAGCTTTACGTACGTCTGTCAAATGCACCCAATATCGCAGGCCCTTCACCTTTACTGCTGTAGGTGTGCAAAACACTACCTCATAAGGGCCATGGAAACGTGGTGCATTCCACCTCCGCACAAAGCTTCTGACATATATAAGGTCACCAGGCATGAGTTGTAGCGGTTTTTCAGGCAATTTGTCTGGTTCAGTTGCGTTCCCCTCCTCTCTTGTCGAGGGGGGGGCTAGTTGTTTTGCAATTACGCGCGCTGCCCGTGTCAATTTTCGCAGATATTCTGTGAACTCCTCCCCCAATATAGCTGCGCTTCTGTGTGCATCAGAACGCTCACGGAGAGGCGAATGCGCTGTATGCATTCTTCTTCCCGTGACGATCTCGTGCGGGGACAAATGGTGATCCTTACTTGGCTGGTTTCGCAGTTCAAACAAGGCCAAAGGCAGGCAGTACATCCAAGTCTTTTTGAGGGAAAAACAAAGTTTTGATAATCTGCTTTTTAACAGGCCATTTATCTTTTCCACTACGCCATTACTTTGAGGATGATAAATCGAACATAATTTGTGCTTTATTCCCAATAATGTAGTCACTTCTTTAAATAATTCATTAACAAAATGCGTCCCGTTATCTGAGCGAATAATGTCGCAAATTCCCCAGCGCGGAAACACTTCCCGCACTAGGAACTTCGCGGCGCCCTTCGCGTCAGGGCGGGCACATGGGCCTGCCTCCACCCACCTCGAAAATGGACATACAACCACAATCATGTACCGAGCCCCATTACACCTTTCTCCCATGTCTACATAATCAATGTGGAGCTCTCTGAATGGGCCATTTGGTTTTGGTATCGTACCCCTTAGTGTACGCAAGGTCATACCTGAGTTGTAAATTTGACAGGTCGTGCATTCTAGGGCTAACCTTGTGACGTGTTCCTGGAGGCAAGGTGCAAACCAATCTTCTTGTATCTCTGCCATTATGTGTTTCTTCGTGTTGTGTGCGGGAAAGTGTAGTTGTTGAAATGCTATTTCTAACAGCGTAATTGGCATTACCACTTTTCCTGAACTCTCTTGTCGCCACAATAAATCAGTCGATGATTTGCTGCAACCTCTCTTAGTCCACCGCAATTTTTCCTCTGCACTAGCTCCCTCTTGCAGCTCTATTATCTCCTGTGTGGACATCATGTTGTATCCTGTGGGGACCTCTTGGCTTGCTGTGTGGTGCAACATGTACTCTCCTATTTCACCTTTTTGTAGATATGAAGCTGCTTTGGCAGCGGCGTCTGCTGCCGCGTTCCCCAAAGATACAAGATCTGTATTGGTGGTATGAGCTTGACATTTTACGATGGCCACTGCCGTGGGGTCTTGCAGGGCCTCAATCAGTTCTTTCAATAGTTCTGCATGCTGGACTGGTGTTCCGTCTGCTCGTCGGAACCCTCTCCGCCCCCACCGGGCCAACCCACCGTGAACTGTTGTTGTCATGTATGCTGAGTCTGTGTATATGGTCACTGCGCATCCCTTGGCGGCATGCAATGCTTCTATTAGCGCTATTAGTTCTGCTGCTTGCGCTGAATAGTGTGATGGGAGGCGGTGTTGTACTAGTATCTCATATTCATCTTCCTCTAATCGTACTACTGCCATACCCACATGCTTTTCTCCTGTCTCCATGTCTATTGATGCTGACCCGTCCACAAAATACACCTCACCCTCGGTCAGGGCATTTTCAAAAATCACTGCATCCTTACCTTCGTCACCTGTGTACGTGGCGCAGTTATGGTTTTGCATGTCCTCTACAGTGCATGCCTCTGTGATGAATGTGGCTGGGTTCACTGTTTTACATCTCACTATATGGATGTTAGCGCTGGACAGTATTATCTCATATGCTGTGGCGCGTTGTGTTGTCAATGTGCTCTTTGTTCGCTCTAATATTGCAAAAAGTGAGTGTTCCACAAACAGTGTCACCGGGCAGCCCATCACTATCGTGGCACTTTTTTCAATTGCGAACGCGGCTGCAGCTAGGGATTGCTCGCACGCGAAGTGACCTTGCATTACTGCATCTAGGGTGCCGCTATAGTAAGCGAGTGGTTTGTGCCCTAAAGATGTTTTCTGCGTCAATACTGCTGTCATCAGTGTTCCTTTGCAATGTGAAAATAAGAAAAATTCGCGCCCATAATCTGGATTTGCTAGTACTGGAGCGCTTGATATCAGCTCTTTTAGTGAGTTAAATGCTGTGTTCATCTCCTCTGTCCATTCTATGTGTTTGTGTTCTTGTTGTGCTTCTTTCAGTGCCTGTAACAAGGGCCTTGTGTACGCCGCATAGTCCAAGATCCATGCTCGGCAATAGTTACACATACCCAGAAATTTCTGCATCTCTTTTACTGTTTTGGGCTCTCCAATTGTTCTAATCGCCTGTGCCCTGTCTGGTATAATTCGCTTGCCATCCTTTGATATCAACTGACCCAAGTATAGGACCTCTGTCAGACAGTACTGTAACTTCCCTTTGTCCACCTTGTACCCCTTGTTGGCCAATAATGTCAGGAGTGTTATTGAGTCCTTTCTGCACTCTTCCTCAGCCTGTGCACAAACCAATAAATCATCAACGTACTGAATCACTGTGCTTTCTACAGACAAATTCCCCAGATCTTCATGTAGTACCCTGTTAAATATGCTTGGGCTCTCGCAATATCCTTGTGGTAATCTGCAATGTTCGAACCTCCTTCCTCCCAATGTGAATGCTGTCAAGTACCTGCTCTCTTCTGCTAAGGGAATCGAGAAAAATGCATTTTTTAAATCAATTACTGTGAAGTGTGATGCTACTTTTGGAATGTTGCACAGTATTGTCGCCGGGTTCGGGACTAGAGGGAACTCCTTCATTACCACATCGTTCAGTGGGCGTAAATCTTGTATCATCCTCCATGAACCTCCCTTTGCTTTTTTGATTGGGTAAATGCATGTGTTGCATGGGGAGTTTGAGGGCACGATTATACCCTGTGCTAGCAGTGCTTCTATTGTCTCTCTGATCCCTTCTTCTGCTTCTCGCGACAGTGGATATTGTTTCACCCGGGGTAGTATTGCTCCCTGTTTTACTTTTATCACCACAGGCTGAACTTCATGCAGCAACCCTACATCGTGGGGGCCATTAGTCCATAAGTCAGTGGGTACTGAACTCATGTCCTCATCAAAAAATGTGTGCGGTGCTCCTATTACCGCCATTAGTTCAACCTTAGTTTGTCTGGCTGTAACTACAATGTCGCAGGGCATTGCCAGTTCCATCACTATTTCACCATCTCCCTCAGTGTCAGAAAATAGCTCCTCGTCAGAGAGCTCTCTCAGCGGGATATTTGCATTTGTACACAATACTGTCCGCCACTCACACCCTTCCATGTCCATACCAATCACACATATTCTGTTTGTTGATACATGTATTGCATGCAAATCCAACGATATCACTGACCCGAGAGCAGTGTCGGGGCTTGCTATGGGGCGAAAAAGGAATTCTGCTGGGATCCTCCACTCCACCCTTTTTAGTTCTGGTACTATGAGAGCCAATGTTCTCATGCCTTCGACAAACATCTCCTCATTTCTTGGTACCCCTCTGATCTCTTTCATGATTGTGTGGCCGTGTATTACTGCTAATATGCGGAGGGGGCATATGCCTGGCGTTGAGCATACGATACCGCTCCCTGTGAATGATATTGTCATGTTTAGTTTGCTCAAGAGATCTCTCCCCAGTAAGTTGATGGGAGAGTTTTCATAGTACAGTAAGGGTGCTTTCACTGTTTTACCCCCCACTGTCACATCCAATACCTCTGTGTAAGGAACTTCAATTACAGCCCCAGAGAACCCCTGCGTCTCTAACGTTCTATTAGATAACGGGAACCGGCCCTCTCTAATGCATGATTTCTCCGCTCCCGAATCCACCATGAAAATGAATTGCTTGTCTCCTATCTGCGCTCCTATCAATGGTTCCTCTGATGCATTGTGGGTCGTAGACAGTACTGGACACGCAAGTGCTCTCTGTGGGCTGTCCTATGCGGGGTGTCTCATTGCCCCCCCTTGATCGAAAATGTTCCCCGAAACCACTGACACTCCACTGTAAGGTGCGGGGGCGGGTGCTCCATTAGCTACTGTTGCGAAAGTGTTACCAGGCGTGTAGTGCACATTGTCATTATTCTGTGGGCTGGTTTGTGTTCGGTACTGATGTCCATGCAGTTGTGCGTTACTCCTTTGTGCTACATTTTCTGGTTGCTGGTATTGTCCCATGGGGAGGCCGTAGGGGCTTCCCGGGTGGGGGTGTCCGTATTGTTCTATCTCTTGGAACCCGTTGTTTTGTCTACTCCTACATTCTCTTGAGTAATGCCCCCATCTCCCACAATTCCAACAGCTCCCCTGTGGACCTCTGGGACCCTGCCACCCATTTCCTCCCATACCTCCATACCCTTGTCCTCCTCTTCGACCCCTGTACCCACCTCTTCCTCCTCTTGGGGCCCACTCTTGCCACGTTGGACCTCCGTTCTGCTCCTGCTCTGTCCACTGTCGTTGCCCTTGTCCTGCCCAATTCGCTGCTATTCTTCCTTGTATTGCTATTTGCCCCTCCTCTCCTTCCTCTCCCTCCCGTGTGAGTGGGAGTCCCGCTACCGCGGCTGCGACCTTCACCAATTTTGATTGCACCAACTTCGCCTCGTCCGCCAACCTTTTCTGTGCTACTTCCCTCTCTCTTTCTTTGATCCGTTTACAATGGTGTACTATTATGCTTTGGATCTCTGGCCAGCCTTTTGCCTCAACGCCTGCTATTTTATCTAGTGCCTTTTGCACTTCCTTTGGGAGCCCTCTCTTAATGATGAAATAGAATAGAGATGTGGATTGGTGCCAGGGCGTACCCGTTTCCGCTCTCCACATCTCCTGCACCCGGAGAATGTAATCCATAGCGTCCTCCCCGTCATTCATGGTACATTGCATTACTGACTGCAAATCAGGGGTATCCGGGAAGGTTTCCCGTAGTGCGTCCCACACCCTTGCTCGCACAGTGTTAAAAGAAGCCCCATCATGGCGATCACACTCTAAAGTTACAGCTGGAAAACCCGCCTTAGCCCATACTCTGTCTGCCTGATCCCCTACTGCGGACACTAGTAGGCTTTTCACATCACCTACTGCCAGCGGTATACCAGCGGTATGTTTCTCAAATGCATATATCCACTTGCTTGCCCCTCCCGACAGCTGTGGTAGTAATTTCATTAAATTAGCCTTGTCCATCTGAGCCCACGGTATATAGTTTGGCCTCCCACCTCCTCTGTGCAGTAATGGGAGTTGTAATTTCCCTTTTGCCGTTGCAGCTTCCTTTCCCTTAGTCACTGCTGACTCTAATGACGCCATCTTCCCCACTCTATTTCTTAGTCGTCCCATCCATTCATCTTCTATAGTTTCCAGTGAACAGGCACCATCTAGCTCCTCGCCTTCTCCTCCTATTGCCATGCTCAATCTATCGCTCTCATCCACCCCTCCTCTGACATCACATAACAACTCCTCTCTGATCCCTCTTTCTCGTGATACATCTCCAATGCTTCCTTCTGCTGTCCCCACTTCTATTATTCTTGTCGGTTCTTTCTCAATTCTGAACAGTATTTCCCCCTTTTTCCATCCCTCCTCAATTTGTCTAGTTTCGCTTGACGCTCTAGACGTGCGTCCAGATTGTGTAGGGGCGCATGCTGTGCGTTCACATATGTCTTTTATTCTTGAGAGTTCATCTCTTGCCACTGTAAGCCTCGACTCTAAGTCACTCGTTAACTTCTCTATATCCACTCTCTGTGGGCCTCCCTGGGCGCGCTCTCTGGTGTTTTCGTATGGTGGGGGTGCAGTTGGCCTCTGTGGTGTGCTGGTCGACGGGGGAGGCACATAAATAGGGTCGCTATATCCTGTTGCAGGGGCTGGTTTGGGTAGCATTGGGTACAACATAACCACCTCCGCAGGTTGTTCTATGCTTACCTGTTCCTTTTCCTCTCGTGGAATCATTAGTGGATTGTCTGTGGTGGAGGGTAAATCAATATTTGGTGCTGGGGCTTTGGGTGGGGGTACTTCCTCAAACAATCTCCAGAGATCTAATATCTCCTTCCTAGTCTGCCATTTTTTCCCCTTATACTTGAGGCGAATACAGGTACATACCATATCGAGAACGCTTTTGTCAAAAGACCCTCCTTCTGGCCAAATCTGGGGCAACCCCTCCCCTTTCAATTCTGTTAACCATTGATCATGATATTTATTTATGCGTTCAGCATATCCCGGCAAGCTCTTACAAATGTGTGACAAGGGAGTTTCAGCCCCCATCCTCTAAATCGTCAGCGCTACCGCGTTCGCCTTCGTAACTTTTAAATAGGTGTAAATATGCGTATGTATACCTTTATGGCACAGACAAGAGCGGACCTCTCAAAATTGTCACCCACTGTAATTCAGTGCACAAATCTCTTCTCACTCACCATATCTCATCTCTTTCTCATTCTCAGGCACACTTATGTGATCTCACTAGCAATCGATCTAGTACTGGTTATGTCCACACTCTTTGGCACCACCTCACGGCCACCTGTTCGTCTCTAACACTCGTACGGTGCGCGCACCCTTCACAATACTTCCCACTCACACTTTTGTCTTTTTCCTCCCTTTCCTCCCTAGCCAGCTGTCCCTGTTTCCCTACTAAGGTTACTGTGTTCACGTCTGTACGTGCCACTACTGAGTCCCCACTTTTTAAGATGTTCTAACTACTTCATACCCTTCTCATTTTCACCCCCTACCCCGTGGAAATGGAAAAAAAAGAAATAGAGAGAGAGAGAGCACAATCACTAAAAAATATTCCCGGTGTCTCCTTTTGCTAGACACCAATAACTTATTTCTCACTTCTTCATATATTCCCAGTACTAATTTAGATAGTACTATGCGGCGCCGCCTTCCACCCCCTTTCGGAGCTAGGTTTCCGTCACTTCTACCACGTCACTTATTTCTTACTCCTAATGGCCATATGCGAAAGAAAGAATAAAGAAAGTTTCAAGACCCGTCTTTAGTAGACCCCCGCAATTCTCCTTCTCTACCTTTCCCCGTTCCTCTATTCCCACTTCCCCTTCTTCTCCCCTTGTCGATCACTCGCACTCGGTACTCACGTGCCCGTCTTGAACCGATACTCTCCGAAACTGGGTCCGTCCAGGCGGCGTTACCGGTAACTCAACGGTCAGCCCCTGGCTCCGGCGAGCGGCACTCAAAGGGGATTTTTTTCCAATCGGGATCCCGTACCCTTTCTCATTGAGTGCGCACTTCTTATTGTGCCGGTCGCCGTTGGCGGGCGGCCTCCCGGAGGCGGTTCACCGTGCGTATCCCTTCTCAACCGGAGATTCTCGTGCCACAAGGGGGTCGTTAAAGAAGGAGTTAGGAAAAATAATTTGGAGATATCACGCTATCGGGGTCACCACTGAAGGGAAGCGCCCCCAATTCAGCACGATCCTCCCCGCAATGAGAGACAATAAGGGACTCTCCCGTAGTGGGAATAAGACCAAGACAGAGTGCGGGTGAGCGTAAGTGGGAGTTTATCCAAGGATAAGGCATGCAAAGAACTCTGCAACCTACGAGAGCGCTCTGTCTGACAATAGCAAAGACAGGCGTATTTCTAATACAGAAAACGTCATCAACACCTAAACACTATAGGGGGCACAAGTTAATTGGGATTGGGTATCGTCGACTAACTATAGGTGTTGCTGCAGCATGGTTGGTCTTGGCAAGACGACGTCACTGGTCAGCCTCGTGGGTTGGGTTGGGCCTGGCAGGCCGGCTTGAGGTCATCCGTGCGGTGTTGGTGCGCTGGGGCAGCCTGTGACAATGATGAATACCTTTCCTGTCTTAGTTGCCCTAGGCCATGCACACTGCAGTTATTCAGAAAATGACATTTACGTTCACTAATAAATTGTTCCGTAGCTTATCTTATAAAATAAACGCAACACATGAGGAATGCACCTCGTGAGAGGTCTGGTGGTTATCGGTTGGGGTGAGATTTACCTGTGTCCTATTGACCGGTACTTTAGGTCGTAGGACGGGGCTCTGGGGCCTGGGCCGAATGATACATGTCTGTCTGCTGCGTTAGAAGTTATTATATAGATGGGTCTCTGTGTCTTGTCTCAATGATGGGGGTCGTCCTTACACGGGGTCAGGATTCTTGGGGGGTTCGTGGGATTTATGAAAGGGTGCTGGTAGATCAGTGGGTTCATCTGTGGGTTTATTACCGTGCTGTAAATAACACAGGTGGCAGGCTATGGCCTTGGTTGCGGCGCCGGGGCCTCTGAAGTAACGCCAGCTTGGTTGGGGGAGGTGAGGGAGCGCGGCACAAGTCTTAGCTTTTTTATCTTGCAGGCTTGGTAGGGTGGGAGAGGGAATGGCCTTGCATATCCACAAAGGTATTTTCCTCGTGCGTTGCTGATCAGTAAATGCAGAAGTTTTATACTGTTCTGCCTTATTTTGACGTTATTTAGACACACATATATATTTCAATTTCATTACACATTTCTTTAAGACAGTCGATTCCAGTACCTTTTCATTGCCTAACATTACATTCATTACATTGTGTGCGTATTGTATGTACATTTAGACGTTATACGAGGGATATCTAGGTTATGGCCTACAGAGATTGATGCTTGCCACTTTGGGTGGTTCAGTAAACATATATGAGTTCCAGTTTCTACATACTATGGAAAAAACACTTTTACAGATAGAGGTTATACGTTTGGTCAACATCTTTCTCCGTGGTTATAGCAGCATTAGTCCAGACCTGGAGGGATATCATATAACGTTACATTTTTATGGCTTATTCACATTTTAAAACAGAGGTAGTTCATTAGTACCAATACTTGAATTGTTTTCTACCTTCTTCAGATAGTGATGCTTCAGCTTTTTTCCTCGCTACCCCGGCCTTGCGGTCCGGGTCATACGGGGTGCAATATCACATTGTTACTAATATAATGTTGCCGTGTTGGCATCTCGGGTTTAGCTCATCTCCGACTTTCTCATGGGAACGCGCTCGCAGCGGATCTGCCAGTGCTGCTGAGGCGACAGAGATGCATGAAAGGCCCTCCAAGGGTGGGGGCCTCGTTACAGTGTGCTAAACTCACGCCGTGTTTGCTAGACAAGATGGCATCTAGGCCTGACTCGATTTTTGGTAAATGCAAAGACGAGGTGCGTGTGGGCAATGTCGTCGGCGGGCGAATCCTCCTCCACCTGGGCCCGGGTGGCATGAGGGGGCGTCCACCGAGTCATGGTCCTCACCTGGGGAGGAAGCTGTAGGTGAGGAGGGCCTCGCGGCCAGTCCTCCCCTACATGTTCAAGGGTTTACTCCCATTCCTGGTCCATTTGTTTCTATTCCAAGTCCATTTAACCCCCCCTTCTTGTATATGGCCCACCCAGATAAACGGTGCCCCCCCAATAAATACCCCAAAAAGACATGCATATTGTGAACAAGATCGCTGTAAAGTGGAGGCCACAGTCATAGCTGTAGGCCCTAGTAATGCTAATTCTATTTCTACCAATATCTACATTTGAAGAATTTTAGTGGTGCCATCTCCATCATCATCAGTGCACCTGCCGAAATTGGAAAAAATTGGAGTGTAGGAGATGGGGAGGGGAGAAGAAAACAAGCTGGAGAGAAAGATAGAGGAAGAGAGATGGGGAGAGAGAGAGAGAGAGAGAGAGTATTAGTTTCTGCAGCTCGTGCTCTAGCAACAATGCATGTACTGTGATTATTTTCACATGCACAAATATGGTCAGCGTAGAGCTACTGGTTTGAGGTAGTGTTGTTGCTTTCTGTCTGGGTGCCTGATGTGGTGTCCTGCGGTGCCCTTCGAACATCAGAGAGGTGTATCCAATATCTCTGCCCGTTCACCTTTACTGCAGGAGGGGTGGAAAACACCACTTCATAGGGGCCATGCTTCCCATGATTCCCGCCCCACTGCGTCTTCCAGTGGTGGCAGCCATGGCGATGTCTCGGCTAGACTACTGTAACTCCCTGTATCTGGCACAACCAAAAGACCTCATTCAGGGGCTGCAACAATTACAGACTCTAGCTGCATGTGTAGCAATTGGCACACCCTATGGAGCGCATCTCTCCTATGCTTCGAGCCCTCCATTGGCTCCCAGTAACCCAGTGGGTCAGATTTAAAGCATTGTGTATGGTCCACTGGCCCTCCATGATCAGGGGCCGACCTCCAAGCAAAGTTTGCCCGCAATCATTCTAGCCATAGCCTACGTTCCGCCTTGGCTGACCGGCTGGTGGTACCGATCTACAAACGGGTACGGGCTGGAGGTCATGCGTTCTCCGTAACCGCTGCAGTTCTATCGAACAACCTCCCACTAGCCATTAAGAAAACATCTAATTATCTAGATTTTAGAAAAGCTGTTAAAACATACTTATTCTAGGCAGAGTTACGCTTGTGCCTGGCTGCAGCCTCCCTCCCTCAGTGCCAAGATACCCTTGAGTGACCGTGCGCTCTAGAAATAATACTAACATAACTTATCATGGAACCTAGGGGTGTTTTATTTTCGGACAACACATCTGATATAGACCCATTCCCCAGGCAACAATGGTTTGATGGGGGTGGTGTCTGCCAGTGGTGTAGTCGTGGTTTCTCTGTCCTCCGTGTGGGGTGATGCCATTTGCTTTGAGATGCATCTGATTGCACATATGAGTTGTTAGGTACTGTTTGAACTCCTCACCCAGAATATTAGCTGCTCTGAGCGTCTGATACTCTTCTTACTGAGGACAGGGGTGTTTGCATGCGTTGACCATTCACTATTTCGTGGGGAGACGTGGTGGTCCTTACTGGGCTGTGTGAGCAAATGGAACAGTGCCAGGGGCAGGCAATACACCCACATCTTCAGCAGGGTATTACATAGTTTTGAAAGCCTGCTTTTAAGGAGGCCGTTGATTCTTTCCACCACCACGTTTGCTTGTGGGTGGTAAATGGAACACATACAATGTTTAATCTCCAATACAATAGTCCCCTCCTTGAAGAGTTAATTGGAAAAATGTGCCCCATTATCTGATTGTAGGACATCGCACACTCCCCAATGGGGGAAAATCTCTCTAACAAGAAATTTTGCAGCATACTTGGCTTCTGGGTGGGCACATAGGCCAGCCTCAACCCACCGGGAAAATTAACACACCACCACAATTAGATATTGTACCCCATTGGACCTTTCTCCCATGTCTGCATAGAGAATGTGCAGTTCACGGAATAGACCCACAGGGACGAGCAATGTCTCTCTCAGAGTTCTCAGTGTCATTCTCGTGCTAAACACTAACACGTGGTACATTGGACCACCATCTTTGCCAGGTGGTCCTGTAAGTTTGGGATAAACCAATCTTCCTGGAGGTCAGCTGCAATATACTGCATAGAGCAGTGAGATGGAAAATGTAACTGTTCAAACACTCTGTATAGTAATTCCACGGGCATCAATACTCTTGCTGTGGTTTGCCGTATCCACAAAAGATCCATGGGTGATTGGATGCACCAACGTTTAAGCCATAGATACTGTTCTTCATTGGGTGCCCTGCACTGTAGTTTGATAATTTGTGCTATAGGGAGGGCTGTGTATGCATCTGTACGTTGGTCTTTATTGGATGTGGCCAAAACATATTCTGCTGATGTAGGTACTGGGAGGTATGCCGCCTCTTTTGCTGCCACATCGGTGGCTGCGTTCCCCAATATTTTGTCTGTATTGTGGGTGTGTGCTTTGCATTTAATGACCGTCACCACAGAGGGCTCTGCAAGGTCAGCGATCAATACATTAAGTAAGGTAGCGTGTTGCACCGGTGAGCCATCCGCTCTTCTGAACCCCCTCCTTCTCCAGCGCGACAGACCTACATGCACTGTGGTGGTGACATAGGCAGAGTCTGAGCAGATGGTAACGTAGCGCCCTTTTGAGGCCCGCAGGGCTTCTATGAGTGCCACGAGTTCTGCTGCTTGTGCGGAATAATACTTGGGTAATCTTTTCATGACCAATGTTTCTTATTCTCTCTCTTCTAGGCGCTCCACTGCCTCCCCAACATGTTTTTCACCTGTATCCTGGCCAATGGATGCTGACCCATCAAAAAAAGTACTTCTCCTTCCTCTAAGGGGCTATCTTTGGCTTTGGGGATGTTGTCACCCTCCCCTTCATATGATGCGCAATCATGCTGTTGTGTGTCTGCAGCCGTGACTCATTAAACGTGGCAGGATTTACTGTTGTGCACTGCACTACATGGATATGGGGGCTGGACAGTATTATTTCATATGCTGATGTTCTTTGTGTGGTGAGCATGGACTTGGATTGATCTAATATAGCAAAGAGTGAGTGCCCGACATATAATGTTACGGAGCATCCCATGACAATTGTGGAACTTTTTTCAATGGCAAAGTCTGCGGCAGCAAGGGCTTGTTCGCAAGCAAACTGTCAATGCATAACAGAATCGAGCTTGCCACTGTAGTACGCTAAAGGTTTGTGGCCCATTGAACTCTTTTGTGTGAGCACTGCTGTCATGAGGGTGCGTTTGAGTGAGAGAAAATGTAGAATTCCTGTGTGTATTCTTGTGTGTTCTCAGGGGTGGCTAGGACAGGAGCGGTTGAAATTACCTCTTTTAAATCATTAGAACTGGTCACCATTTCTGTTGTCCACTAAATTAGGTTGCCTTCCTTTTGGGCTTCTTTGAGGCCCTGTAGGAGCGGCCTAGTGTATGCTGCGTAGTCTAAGATCCATGCTTTACAATAGTTACAAAGCCCTAGGAACCTGTCTTTCACTGTGACAGGCCTGGGAGCGGCACAAACTGTGGCTGCTCTGTCTGGAATTATCCTCTTTCCATCGTTGGAGATGAGTTGGCCTAAGTGTAGCACTTCAAGTAAACAGTATTGGAGCTTTTTCTTGTCCACCTTGTACCCTTTCTTTGCTAACAACTGTAGTAAAGCAATGTAATCCCTTTGACAGCTCTGTTTGCTGTCGCTGCAGACCATTAGGTCATCTATGTATTGAACGATCGTGCTGGGCACCTGAATGTTCCCTAGCTCTTCATGCAATATCAAATGCTGGGGCTTTCGCAGTACCCCTAAGGAAAGCGGCAGTATTCATGGCGCTCTCCTCCCAGGGTGAATGCAGTAAGGTACTGTGAGTCTGGATGGAGGGGCACCGAGAAAGACGCATTCTTCAGGTCGAGCACCATGAAAGAAATGGGTAGCCTCTTTGGGAATGCTACACACAATGGATGTGGGTTAGGAACAAGTGGAAACTCTTTGTACAATGTTGTTAAGGGGTCTTAAATCCTGAATCATCCTCCAACTGCCCCGGTTGCTTTTTTAATCAGATATACAGTTGTATTACATGGTGAGGTTGAAGGTTGCTGTAACAGGGCCTGCAGTGTTTCCTGAATCCCCTCTTCTGCTTCTCTGTACAGGGGGTATTGTTTGACCCGCGGGAGTATTGCTCCTGGTTTGAGTATTTTCTTTACAGGTGTTTCTTCTTTTAACATACCTACATCGTGCGGGTTTGTTGTCCACAAATGTGTAGGGACATATTGCAAATCACTTCCACTGAATAAGGTGGTCCACTGACAACAACCAACAGGGGGCTCTGCACTTTCCTGTACTGCACCGTTATGTCACGGGGTATACAATTCTCGAGTATTATTTCTCCATCATTATTGCCGTATTCAAAAAGGTCCTTGTCTAGAGGTACATTGGGGACAATACACAACACAGTGCGCCATTGGCACCTGTTGGGGTCAGTTCCTAGCACTACAATCCTTTTAGCAGACGCAAGCAAGCCTTCCAGATTACCAGCAACAACTTCGGGAAGCGGCACAGGCTGTAAAATGAAATCTGCATGTACCCTGCACTCTTTCCAGATAATCTGGGGGACAGCTCAGGAAGTACTCTGATACCATAAACAAACTGGGTTGACAGGGATGCCTCTTGCTACCACCTCACTTGCCACAGCATGTATTACTAGCATCGCTCGGAGGGAGCACATGCCAGGGGTGGCGCAGACAATCCCCCGTCTGTGAAAGATATTGTCATGTTCAGTTTGCTAAGCAGGTCCCTACCCAGCAGGTTAAAGGGGGAACTATCAGAGTAGAGGGGTGCCTCTACAACCTTCCCTCCCACCTTAACGTCCAAATCTTTTGTGCATGGAACAGTTAAAACAGTCCCAGAGAATCCCTGCGTGTCAAGAGCGTTTCCTGATAGCAGAAAGTTTCCTTCACTAATGCACGACTTCTCTGCTCCCGAGTTCACCATAAAGATGAATTGCTTATTTCCTATCTCTGCCACCACCAGTGGTTCCTCTTCTGGATGTAAGGTCATTGACAGTACTGGGCACGCAGGTGCTGTCTGCGGGCTGTCCTAGTCGGGGTAGGTGTCTGTCCCCGGGAACAAAAAGGTGTTCCCTCCTACCACCGTTGCTCCTTGGTAAGGAGGTGCTGCTCCGTTAGGCGCAGTAGCTAATCGATGCCTGCTTTCCATGCCTTGTTGGTTGTGGTGGGGATGGTGTGGTTGAATATTATGTTGCTGGTGCGGTGGCCGGTAAGGGCATGTATTTGGGGAGGCAACTGCGTATATGCCTGATGTATTTCATACAGGATTAGGGACGTCCCCTGAACAGGCCTTTGTGGACTACCTGGGTGGGGGTATCCATAGGGTTGTTGATTGTAATTATAATTCCCACCCTGTCTGCTGCGGCATTCTTTTGAAAAGTGTCCCCATCTCCCACACGACCAGCACTGTCCTGGCCCGCCACCCTGTGGTCCTTATCCTCTGACTCCCCCCCTCCCCCACACCACCTCTCTGCCCACGGGACCCTCCTCGTTGCGGTCCTCTTTGCCACTGTAGCCCCACAAAAACGTGTTGGTATCCTCCACACTGTGCTTGTCTGCCCATACCAATGCCAACCTCGCTTGTGCTGCGACGGAGGCACACCCTTCCTCTCCCACCTGTTCTGGGGGTGGTACTGCTGACACTGCTGCTACTTTTACTAGTTTATTTTGAACTATTTTCACTTCCTCTGCCTGTCTTCTCTGAAAAGTCTGTCTCGCGCTCTTTGATCCTCCTACAATGGTGCACTAAAATGCTTTGAATCTCGGGCCATCCCTTTGCCTCCACCCCAGCTATCGTATTGAGTGCTTTCTGCACCTCTTTAGGCAGTCCTCTTTTTACAATAAAGTAAAACATGGATGTGGATTGGTTCCAGACGCTGCCTGTTTCTGCTATCCACATATCTTGAACCCTAAGACTGTACCGCGCAGCATCTTCCTCGTTCCCCATTGTGCATTGCTTTATGGATTGTAAATCGGGGGTTTTCAGGAACGTCTGCCACAGTGCATCCCACACTCGTGCTCCAATCTTATTGAATGATGCCCCATCATGGGCATCGTTGCTCAGTGTCACTCCCGGGTATCCTGCTTTAACTCCGTCTCCCTACTCTTTCCCAGTCTCCTCTGTAATAGTTTTCTTTCTATTGTCAGGTGTCGCCCCAGTCCCCTTGGGGCCTCTGTTTCCTCAACCATTCTCCAGATGTCCAATGTTTCCCTTCTGTTAGGCAAGATTGTATGTAGTACCCTGTGGGAGACTGCACCAGCCCTGTCCTCCTTGCCAATAGTTAACCCAACCTTTGGTATAAGCATGTACTGCACAAGTTGGTAGAGTGCCTGAACAGCCAGGCTCATCTCAAGAGGGGTCAATGTGAGCTGTAGGGTTATTACACAGAGATTCACAGTGACAAGTATCCAAATAGACACTTACACTCAAGGTTTCCTGATTAAATAATTATTTATTAATTTAACAGTCGGTTGAATAAGCCTTCCTTTGAAGGGAGTATATCTATGTAACACAATATACTTCAAAAATACACACTGTTTCAATAAATCAGTAGATACCCATTTGGGATGGCACACGGATACTTCCTACACCCTGAGGTGACTTAAATAACTAGGACACTGTGGACATTGATATATCACTGGCAAATTTAGAGCAATACTGAGGTTAGTGTCAGAAGGAAAAGGTGAGGGAATAAAACAATGGTTAACAAATATTCTTAAGCAGCTAAGTACTTTTTGAACCCTCCAATGCTAAGTAAATGAACCCTTTCCTGGGGGGAAAAGGAAAAGCACAAAGTCAGAGGTTAGAAGAGTCTTAAAAAGTCTTGCACAATGTTTTAGAAGTCTTTGTAGAAAATGAAATCACTGTAGGGCCACAAGCTGGGAGTATTGAGGGGCAAAGCTGCAAGCAACTCTGCCAAGGCAACCAAGACAAGTCTCAACTGAGAACTAGCACGGCTACACAATAAGAGGTAAGCAACCCCTTAGTTTTACAGTACCTTTGGTTAGAAGAAAGTGGTTCCAGCTGGCTTCTGTTCCTCTGTAGGTCTACAGATCCTGTTGTTACTGGGCCTCAGTCATGGGGACAAAAGGGAGGACGTCTGGGGACTCCTGCACTACGAATTGAAGGTCAGC
Source organism: Ambystoma mexicanum (assembly GCF_040938575.1). Lineage (NCBI taxonomy): Eukaryota > Metazoa > Chordata > Amphibia > Caudata > Ambystomatidae > Ambystoma > Ambystoma mexicanum. The sequence continues at coordinate 299,113,762 of NC_090921.1, forward strand.
GGCAGCAATGGGCAAACTTCAGAACAGCGGCACTTTGCGTTTTCAGGTCCTCGCCCCTCTCGCAAATAGCACCACAGCGGTTCTCGGATACCTTGATGGACTTTCCACCCATTTGGGGTCCAGCACTCGGTTGAGGTGACTCTGGTCAGTCCTGCTTCATGGTAGTCCGGAGGTTCTTCCAGGAGCTCGGGTCTGACTTCAAAATAACACATTCGATTCTGGTGTTCCTCTCCCTGGCAATAGGTTCCTGCAGCAGCAATGGAAGTACAGCCAGCTCTGAGAGGATGTCCAGACGAGTTCACTTTGGGGTTGATTGGTCCCACCAACCCAAGGGGAGAAGTCATCCGTTGCAGGGCTTCTCTAGTCGAGGCGAATTCGGAGCTTCAGCAATGCAGCCGGGCAAACCAACGGTCCAGGAGTTGCAGCAAGCGTATCTTCCAAGTTCTTCTTTGGAGTCTTCGTCCATTGGTCGACTTTGTCTTCCAAGCCAAAAGCCTCGCTTAAATTATTATTAATTTTAATGCAGGTTTCTCCCATTCATTTGTATCCGAGCTGTCAATCGCACAGCAGGGTGGCTGTCCTACAAAGACAGCCAGCCAACCACCTTTGGGTGCATTCCTGTAACCAAGGGAATTGAGCACAGGGAGATTCGAGCACCTCGCTAGCTTCCTACCCTGCCAGACACGCTGGAGCCAGAGGCAGGCTTCACACGTGAATCCCGCCAAAGACAAAACGAACAAACCTGGTTTTAGGAGTAAATCTCAAGAAGGACTTTCCCAACTCAGTGACATTTGCCAAGCTGATTCTTGGCCGGTGCTGCATACCTTCACCAGACACTACTGCCTGGGACAGCAACATGTGGAAGATGTGCAGGTGGGACGGGCGGCCCCCAACGCCTGTTCCAATAAGGTAGGCCCCGCAGCTTCCAGTCATTTTTGCTCTGTCTCTTGCTGTTTTGTTATCATACATGTTGTTGGATGATGTTCATTGTGTTACTGGCTGTGATCTGGGGCATGGGGTTTGGTTTGCCTGTCCTGCACCTCCGGGTTGCCATACTGCAATGTAATCTATTCACAGCATGTGAATCCATGAAGGGTCCAATGCTGGGGAAGGAAGTAGTTTCTTCTCTGTAACTTCATGTCTCCAGCGTTGGTATCTTTCATGGATTCACATGCGCCCGCTGGCCGCTCCTGCAGGGAAACCTTGGTTCGGGTTTCCTCTACTTTGGAGGTTAAAATCTGAAGGGAAGCCGCGGGCTATTTATACCAGACATCCTATTGGTGTTGGCTAAAGCACCCAAAAAGACGTCTATAGGACACTCAGTGTCGAAGTTTTCCATAGGAAAACGCTATGTTAAAGTTACCAAGGTTTCCCAGCCTGACAACTGGAAATATTCACAGCATGTGAATCCATGAAAGATACCAATGCTGGAGAAATGGAGTTACAGGTAGGAAACTACTACCTTATATACATTGTAAACATGTGTATTGTTATGCTGCGCCCCGACAGCCTAGAATGTTGATGCTTGAATCTGGGGAAGACTCCAGAGTGTGGAAGGTGAAGCCAGTGCAAGAGAGGCAAAAGTGGGAAGGGGCTGTATGCCGCCAGCAGTTACTAACTTACTTTCAAACTAATAAAGTAAGCAACTTTAACTGCATTGTGAGAGCCTGTTGATCTTTGTTTCATTCCGTCCAGCCCTAGTATAGTGTGCTTTCCACCTTGGGGCTGCCCAGGAGAAGGGAGGAGTGCATCAAAATATTCGGATCCCAAGTTTGTTGAGAGAGGATTGTGGGAATGCTGTTAGTTTGTGTGGAGGTGATGTTTTGAACAAGAGAAGAGTTGTCAAGGTGGGTTAACCCCCAAGGTATTTCTGCTACAACATTTCTGCCAGTTTGTTGGTTCTTTAGTTCACGTGGTGTTTTTCATTCTTCCCTTCTTTCTTTTTTTCCTCTTCCCTTTCCCCACATCTACCTCTCCATGTATATTTTCACCACTCAAAGAAGAGAGGTGTGCTTATATATCTTATAAACATGTGTATTGTTATGCTGCTCCCTTGGCAGGCAAGAATGTTGATGCTTGAATCTGGGGAATACTCCAGAGTGTGGATGGTGAAGTCCATGCAAGAGAGGGGCTGAAGGGGGAAGGAGCTGTATGCAGCCGGCAGTTGCTAGCTTACTTTAAAACGAATAAAGTAAGCAACATTACCTGCATTGTGAGAGCCTGTTGATATTTATTTCATACACCAGGAAAAGAGGATTTGGGATGGTGTCCTAAAGCCCTATATGCGAGTTGGAGGGTGGGGGGGAGTATCCAACCACCAAAGAGACAGAGTATTATGAGGCTAGTAGTTCCATCAAGTTTTGAGGTGATGTTTACATTTTGCTGCTGGCATAAATAAAGAAAAGAGACTAACGTAATCCTTGTGTACCTGTTTTATTAAAATCATGACCTTGTTATGTAACTAGCAAAATGTGTATTTTGCTTTTTTGTTACCAAAAATTCAAGCAGAAAATTAGAACTACACTTTCACTTTTATAAAAATCCTTTTACCAACAATTTCTGATGCTTGTTAATCTGCTTAGAATCACATGCTGTGCATATGGTCCAACATCCAGTGGTAACTGCAGAGTATTGCATCTTGTCTTTCGGGGGCCGAAAGGGGGGGTCGGCATAGGCGTGTCTGTAACACTATCCCTATTGTGACGTGTATTATACCCAAAATCCCTCACGCGCCGGGGTCCCTCAGATTGTTTTTTTCCGCCCAGATAACTGGTTGCCCTATAGCGGAGCTCTTACTGGAGACATTGTTTATCTTTACCAAATTGTCGGTTATTCCCCGTTAAGTCACTTCAGGTACAAGAACATCTTCGACGAAGACTACGGGGGATTTAATGCGCCTAAGATCCGGCGGCCGGATTTTCCACATGGTCGGGCCTTCTGGCCGGCCTATACAGTAGGGAGAGTGGGTTTGGGGTGGCCATATTGTCGGTATGTCTTTCCTCCTTTCCCCTCTTTTCCCTTTTGGTCTGGTCATCCTTCCCTTTAGCTATGGAAAGGACTCCTTTTAGATTCTGCCCTAAGTGTACGGTTAGATATCCTTGGAAGGACAAACACAGGACGTGTAACGCCTGTCTCCCCCAGAGGACGACGAGAAGCGGTGTGCGGCCTGCAAACTCCTTCGACCTTAAGGAGCGCTGTGTAAAGCGGTGGGCCGCGTACGGTATGTCACGGGTGGAACCCCTTTCCCCCACCGCCACACCTGCTGAAAGTGACAGCAGTACCTTGGATGACCAAACGTCCATTGTGGATGTTATAGACCTCGAGTCGGGCATTTCTATGTCCGCCACGCCCATCCCCGACCCTTTAAGGCCCGACTCTGGTCTTGCTACAGGGACAACACCCGGCGACAGGGGCGTACAAGCGCATCACACTAAGCAAACAACCCCTACACCATTTTCGACGTCTTCGTTGAAAAAAGGTGATAGTGCCAACAGGGCCGCTGAAAACTTTGCCGGTTCCCTCGGATCGTTCAGATCCAAAGCCTTCCCTGCATCTGCAGCAGCGTCTTGCGACTGGGCAATCAAAATCAAGTAAAGGCGCTGCTCCAAAAACTTTACACATCGAAGCGTGGAAATCCGACGCTCCAACTGTCCCAAAGGCCGCGGTAGGCCCGAAAAGTACAGCTAGACCTCTACCCGAAAAACCAACCGCTGGGCCCTCTAGCGCCACGGAATGTACTACACCTGCCGATAAACCATCGGAACCTGTCTGACGCCGATTTGGTGACTATCGAAAGCAGCATCGGAAGAATTACTGCGGCGGTGGGTCTTATCCCGGGTTCCGCCTAAAGTTATGGGAAAAGCCGCGGAAAACGTTTCGACGGATTGGGATCCCGATTCTTACGATGAGTACGCAGATAGTCAAGAGCCTCTTTGCGACACCCTAAGAGACTCTTTTCGACGCCATAGGGCGGAGAACACCGGTCTTCCACCCGTAGGCCCGTTTGGGTCCACTAAATGGACTACACAGAAGTTCGAGGGATGTATGGATCGGCTAGAGAAGATTATCAGTTTTTCTGATCATCCTCCCCCGAAAAGGGCTCGGGTAGACCCTAACCTCCAAATTCAAGAAGATCAGTCTTCTACCTTTCAGCAGGACGACGTTGTCCACATGGACTCATATAGGGACATTTATAATGACGAAGAAGAAGCTTAATTCCTACAAAGTTATGAGGAAGAACAAGGGGATACTACGGACAACTGTGAAGAAACCCAGTAGGAAGGTCAAGACCCATGGACACTGCAAGATCAGGACACTGATGCTTGTGCCTGGATTCTGCTCTGTCCACCCCGGCTCGCCAGGCCTCTCCTGTAGATGACCAAATGGCATTAAACTCTTTACTTTAAAATTTCCACTCAAGAGGCTGTGCCTGAGCAGGATTTTGTAGAGGATATCCTTAAGGAGAAACCTCCATCTAGCCAGGCCATCCCCCTGCTTAATCTATTAAGAGAAGGGTAGACCCCTCATTGGTGTCACCAGCTCAAACTCGGGCTGTGAACCCAAGAGTCTAAAAATTGTTCCGCCCCTCCCCTTCCGACCCTTTATACATCAGAGGAAACGCCATCCCAGATTTATTGGTAGTGACTACTACTTGGAAAAGGGCAGGGGTACCCCTTGCCACAGGGGAATCGCCACTGGACAAGGAATCCAAGCAGCTGTATGCCCTTGGCAAATGAGTCACATCGGCGGCCACATATACTAGGCTGATTGCTAATAATACAACACTATTGGCAAGCTATGCCGACGCCCAATGGAACTTGCTCCAGGAAGGCCTCGTAGAGGTTCCTGAACCCGCCAAATCAAAATTTCTCTCCAATGTAACGGAGGGAAGACAAGTTAACCAGCATGTCATAAAAAACACTCTGGACACTGCGAAAACTGCGGGCAGGTCCCTAGCCCAAGGCACCCTACTGAAAAGACACGCTTGGCTGCGTACATCAGGATTCAAACCTGAAACCCAGGCCTCCCTCATTAATAAACCCATTGAGGAGTCTAACCTCTTCGGGAAAGTGGTGGATGAGGCTTTGGAAACAGCAAGAAGGAGCATGAGACTCTAAAGTCTCTGCAACATATTACGCAGAAACCCTCCTCCCAGAGGGGTAATAACTCTCAGCAGTCCTTTCGAGGGCAAGCCTGTGCTGGTCAAAACTACTACGGCACAGGTAGATTCAACACAGGACAAACATCTGGAAGCCCCACTTACTACCCTTTGAGGGGTCAGAAACGTGGCAAAGGCAGAGGTAGAGGCCCCAATCCCAGAGGAGCCACAGCCTCTTAAGAAATGAGCACCAAATCCAGGTCCCCTCCCATGTCACCCCGGTCGGTGGGGCGATTAACATCTTTCCTCATGGCATGGGAGGGGATAACTTCAGACCAGTGGTCATAAAGACGGTCGCCCACGGGTACTGCGTGGAATTCACCCGACCACCACAATTCAGACCGCCGTGCTCACGGCGCCTTTCGCCGGACCATCTGGAGATCCTGAATCAAGAGGTGGAAGCACTGCTGGGAAAGGACGCCATAGAAGCCGTCCCCATTCTTCAGGTAAACAAGGATATTTATTCAGTGTACTTCCTTGTACCCAAAAAGGATCTCACAATGCGACCTGCTCTAGACCTGCGCCCAGCGAACAAGTTTATAAAACCCCAGAAGTTTTGCATGGTAACACTGCAGGAGGTGATCCCATTGCTGAAACAGGGGGACTACATGGCAACATTGGACATGAAAGATGCATCCTTTCATATTTCAATGTCAGCGCACAGGAAATATCTAAGGTTCATGATCCAGGACAGGCATTACCAATTGAAGGTACTCCCGTTCGGCATCGCCTCGGCACCAAGGGTGTATACCAAAGTCCTGGCAGTGGCGGCAGCACACCTGCGCAGACTATCAGTCCCAGTTTACCCTTACCTCGATGACTGGCTCATTACGGGGGACTCGTTCGACACTTGTTTTTCGAACACCCAAAAAACAATAGATCTCCTCTTCAGTCTGGGTTTCTCAATCAATGAAAAGAAATCCAGTTTAGTCCCCAGTCAAATAAAACAATTTCTGGGAGCTCTAATTCGGACGAAGGACGGTCTCGTCTTCCCCTCCAACGAGAGGGTTCAGAACATGCTTTTTCAGATCCCTCAATATGTAGCCGGTCGGGAGGTGAAGGTGCGCAAAGCCATGCGCTTGCTAGGAATGATGGCGTCATGCATATACTTGCTTCCCCACACGCGGCTGCGCATGCGTCCCATGCAAGAGTGGCTCAACAGCCAGTGGTGTCAGGCCAGCGGACAATGGGAAGATCTGGTAGTTGTCTCGCCAGCCCTCGTTCTCTCTCTGCAGTGGTGGTCAAGAGAAAACCTCTTGAAGGGGATGACCTTCACCTCCCCTGCAGTGGAAGCCACTCTCACTACAGACTCATCTCTCACAGGGTGGGGAGCTCATCTGCTTCAACAGACAGAGCACAGAGTTTGGTCTCCTCAAGTAGCGTCCGACCATATAAACCTACTGGAGCTATTAGCGGTGTTCAAGGCTTTGAAAGCCTTTCAGGTGCAACTGCAAGGGAAGACAGTGCTGATTTTAACGGACAGTACTACAGATATGTATTTCCTAAATAAACGGGGGGGGCACTCACTCTCCAGGCCTATCCAAGCTGTCCCAAAACATTTGGATATGGGTTCCCAAACACAAGATGTTTTTGTTGTCCCAACAGGTTCCAGGGGAACTCCATCTTCTGGCAGACATACTCAGCAGAGATTTTCCTCTGCCAGAAGAATACGAATGGTGGCTACACAAAGACATTGTGTCCAACGTCTTCGCAGAATGGGGCTTCCCAGAGATCGACTTGTTCGCAACTCAAGAGAACGCCCAATGCCAAGACTACGCCTCCAGGTACCCCCAGAACCGATCCAAGGGGAACGGTCTCTGGGTAACCTGGTCAGGGAAATGTGTGTACGCTTTTCCCCCCGACTCCCCTTCTCAACAAGATAGTGCACAAGATGCACCAGGAACCAGTTACCATGATACTGGTGCCCCCCCCCGCCAACCCTGGTTCGCTCACCTGATGGAAATGTCCCTCTCCCCACCAGTGAAACTACCGTGCCCGTACAACATGTTGTCTCAGGACAGGAGGGAGACCCATGCCCACAAACTCTGAATTTAGCAGCTTGGCTCCTGAGGTCATAGAGTTTCTATCAGAAGGGTTAGAGAACTACAGACTCTTTCTGTTCTAGACCCCTTCGTTACAGTCCACAAAGATAAGGTAGTTCTGCGCACACATCCCAGATTTACGCCTAAATTAATTTCAAAGTTCCATGTGAACCAATCAATCGAACTACCCACTTTCTTCCAGAACCCTACTAACATGGCTGAAAGAAGCCTACACACACTGGATGTGCACAGGGCAGTCATGTTCTACCTGGAAAGAACTAAACCACTGAGGAAGACAAAAAACAATTCTTCGTTTCAGTGGCAGCTGGTAGAGAAGGGGATCCTGTCTCTAAATCGGCTATCTCAAGGTGGATTGTCAAATGCATCACACTATGTTACACTCTTGCTAAGAGAGAACTGCCCTTCAAGCCTAGAGCACATTCTACTCGAGGCACTGGGGCATCCATAGCATTCATTGCAAATGTTCCCCTCGAGTCCATTTGCAAAGCGGCAACCTGGAGTTCTGTACACAGGTTTACAAAACACTATTGCCTAGACACTCATTCTAGGTCTGATTCTCAGGTGGGACAAGCAGTACTAAGACATCTTTTCTCTACTGTTCCTTCTCACAACCCACCTCCAACTCTGGGTACTGCTCGCTAGTCTATGCACAGCATGTTATTCTAAGTAGATTAACAAGCATCAGAAGACATGCATTACTTACCGTAATAGCATTTCTGATTATTGTATCTGCTTAGATTCACATGCGCCTTCCCTACCTCCCCGCTCTGGCAGGAAGGAACATAGACATCTTACTACTTTCTCTCTTTATGTACTCACTCACTATAGCCTTGGGCTCCCTCATGTCAGAGAAAATACAATCGGAGGGACCTCGGCGCGTGAGGGATTTTGGGTACACTACACGTCACGATAGGGATAGTGTTACAGACACGCCTATGCCGACAGCCCCTTTCGGTCCCCAAAAGACAAGATGCAATACTCCGCGGTTACCACTGGATGTCGGACCATATGCACAGCATGTGAATCTAAGCAGATACAATCATCAGAAATGCTATTACGGTAAGTAATGCATGTTCTACGAAATCTTACCTAGACCCACAAATAGAAAAACATGAACGTTGATATACTGACTTTTTTTTGTTTACTTTTATTAACCACTTCATTTAAAGCGGTTGCAAAAATGTAGCATTGTTACAACAGTAAGATGGAGGAATGCCTTGACACATTTTTAGATCAAACCCCTTCCCACCTCCTCCGGTCTCTCTCCCTCCCACCCCCACTCCCTTTCCCGACTTCATCTGGCTTTGGCAAGGCAACATCGGTGCCCCTAACAGGTTTGCACAAACAGTTTTGTTAGTTGTCGTTTGTTTGTTTGCACCGGGAAGTTTCGCTCGTATTCCAGAATTGGTGACCAAGTGTCTGTGAACGGGTGTAGGCTACCTTCTCTAGCCGCAGTGACCTTTTCCAACACCAAAATGCCCCAGACCTTGAGCCACCACATAGGAAGCAGTGGGCCCTTGGGAGATTCCCAGGTTCGGGCAATTGTAATTTTTGCCACCAAGAGAAGCTGGGTGATCAGGCTGGCTGTCACTCCAGATCTGGGGTAAAACCCCTGGAGCGGGCTCCCCAGCAAGATCACCTTGGGGTCCATAGGGAGTTTGACCTGGGTGCTATTTTCAATCCAGCAGAGCACTTTTCCCCCAAACAGTCTGAATGAGGGGGCACTCCCACCACATATGTCCCCTGAACTCCACATTTTCTCCAGAACCTTGGGTCGAGCACGTTTTTAAAGCGATGCCGTCGTTTTGGGGAATAATAGCACCGGTATATGAGTTTAAGGGCACATTCTCTGTTAGTTACGTAATTAGATGATTAGTGGTTTCTTGTCCAAATGTCTGCCCAGAGTTGATCCTCTATGGGGTGGCCTAAGTTTGCTTCCCATTGGGCCATGTAGTTGTGGCAGGGATATGGGGTGCTGCCCTGCAGGAACCTGTATAGCTTAGAAATGTTTCCCCTGCACTGTCCCTGCAGCAGGGTGAGTTCAATGGGGTTTAGGTTGCGTTTTTGTTCTTTGCCTTATCTGAGGGTGCGCAATCCAATCCCAGATTTCAGCATAAGTGTACCTATCCACTTCCGATAGCGAGAATGTTTCCTTACAATTTATAAAGGACCGGGATGACCCATCCTAAAACAGTTGCGATAGGGTTTGTAACCCGCCTTGTGTCCATCTCCTGAAATCTGTAGGCCAAAGGTGAAGTCTGTGTGATAGAAAACTAGAGTGCAGGGGCCAACCCTCAACGGAGTCCACCTCTGTTTATCACCTGATTCTCATATGCTTGCCATCGTTTTTGTGGAGGAAAGCACACCAGGCCAGTGTCTACGTGCCAAGAGGGAGGTGTATGGGATGGAGCGAAGGGGATGCAGCATTATGGACTGTTCAATGTCTACCCATTTCGGGGGGTCATTTGGAGTGAGCTAGGCCAAATACTCTGTGATTTGTGCTGCTGCATAATATTTGTGCAGGTCTGGGACCCCCATCCCTCTGTCGGGCATTACCCATCATTACCTTCTTTGGGATCCTAGTTTTCTCTCACCGGTCAGATGAATCGGAGTAACTTTTGTCTGTGGGATCTCCTCTGGAAGTTTCGAGCAGAAATAAAGAAATCTTGGGAGAAAGTTCAGTGACCAGACCCCTCAGTGAAATCTCTTGGGACCTCCATCTGTCCCGATCTGCCTCTTTAAAAAGGTGTGGGAAGTTAGCTGTATACATTTCTCCCTGAGCGCTGGGATATGGACCCCCAGATATTCTAAAGACTTCTTGTTCCATTTAATCGGGCAGGAGGGCCGAATGGTTTCCAGATCTTCCAGAGTTAGTCCCACCCCCAGAGCAGCCGACTTGGAAACCCAATACCCTCCTAAAGGAATCCATTTCTCATAGGGATTGTTGTAAGGAAGAATTAATATTTGTTAGGGTGAGCATCACAACATCAGCGTAAAGGGACAACTTGTACTGTTTACAGCCTACCCCCGCCCCCTCAATAGTGGGATTATTGTCTATCTGCTGGGCCATGGTCTCCACTATCAAGGTCAAAATGAACGGGGTGAGTGGGCCCCCCTGTCTCGTTCCGTAGGTGAGGGGGATAGGATTAGTTTGCAACTGATTCACCCGCAGAGAGGTTTTGGCAAGCTATAGTTGACTAGGAGCATTTCACAGAAATGCAGCCCAAAGTGGAAAGCATCAAGGGTGCCGCCCTGCATAAAGACCGAGTCAACATTATCGAATGCTTTAGTTGCGTCAAGCGCCATCATTGCCAGCTTGCAGTGTTCCGAGGTCGCCATTTCTACCAAGTTTAAGGCTTGGTGGATATTGTCCCTGGTGGTTCTGCCTCAATCTTGAGTGTCCTATCCCGGCCTTAATAGTAAGATGGTTGAGGAAATCTGCATTACGTGCAGCCAGTCTGTTGAAAGGAATTAAAGATATGTGGGAGGGCGGCCTTCTCTGTTTATCGCCTCGGTTCGGATGAGCAATGATGAGTGGCCGGCATAGTCTCAATCAAATGGGTTGCTGCTAACGGTAGTTTATTGTCTTCCACGCATTGAACCGTTCCCTGAGGGTCCCGGAGGCCCACTATTCTATTTCTGCGTTGGGTTGTGGCTAATTTCCTAACCAGGAATTTGTTAGCTTTATTGGCATAGTATCCCTGTTTCGTTTTAAGAAGGCACTGAGCCGTTTCTTCTGCATAGTGCGCGTCAAATTTGTTTCCTGCGACCCGTACAGATTGGTGAGCTCTAGCGGACCAACCTGTTTTCTGTTTATCTTCTGCCTCCGCCAACTCCTCTTCCAACCGGGCTTGCTTTTCCAAGCGACAATTTCAGTGAGCTGCTCCATGGGTTATAAATTCCCCCCTTATTACAGCTTTCATGATCTCTCATGTGGTTGCCATTGAAGTGACCTACTGAGTTTTCCTGGAAATAGTTTTGAATTGCTTTCGCGATAGCATCCCCGAGTGCCATGTCATTTAAGATGGGATTATAGAGACACTATTGGGTCCCTGGAGAAGGGATAGGATTGTGGATTCGGACTCTTAGGAGGACCGGGACATGGTCTGATAGTAACCTTGTTTCTATGGCCATGTCATCAACATATGACAAGAGATGAGGGTTAGCTAAGATTAAGTCTATACGGGAGGAAGTGCGATGGACGTCAGAGAAGAAAGAGAAGTCTTTTCCCTCCAGATGTAGGACCCTCCAGGCATTGACCACCCCAGGGACTTAAATAGGTGGAGTAATCCCAGGGCAATTTTAAAGTCTCTTGGCATCGGTTGGTGTGATTTGGGTTGGTGTGATTTATCGGCTCTGGGGACTGGGACCCCATTAAAGTACCCCCTATTAACACTTGTCCCTCAAGGAAAGGGAGTAGTTTGGACTCCAGCTTTAGGAAGAAGGCCGCCCGCCCCTCATTAGGGGCATAGACAGAGATTGAGGTATACAGCTGACAAAATGGCATACCTTTGTCCCCAATATTGCCCATCCGGACTGTGTAGCATCTCTAGCTCCTCAAAGGGGATTCCTCTCTCCAGAAGGATCGCAGTGCCCCCTTTCTTTTAGATCTGCCGGAAGCTAGAAATAGTTTCGGGAAGGCTCCACTGCAGAGTCGGGCAAAATCTGGTGGGATCAAATGAGTTTCCTGCAAGAAATTAGGCATCGTACAGTGGACCTACTCTTGACAAGTGAGTTCAGACATTTAATGTTACGAATATTAGCTTTTAGATAGGGGGGTTGCGCCTATTGTAAATTTGATTCGATTTTAGAAGAGGGGTGGGTTGGGGTGAGCATCACTCGCCATTATCCTTATTATCGCAGCAGCTCCCTGCAGCAACCAGGTTTTCGACTTTATAAGCCAAAACTTGTATATCAACCAAAAAACTAAAACAGTAGAGGGCTTACTGTCCCCGAGGCCTTTGGGTGACATAGCACCCCAGGCCGCGCCTAGGCCATGTGAAACCCTGGTAAATGCCTTTGAGTATGATGTGGCTTTGAGTTGGGAGGATTCCGGCTGGGGTGCCCTGAAAGTGACTAACTATTGCAGTGGAGGTGTTCCGTGTATTCACCCCTTCGCTACTTTCGCCCCAGTGTTTCATCTCTGTTTAGAAGTGTCTTTTTTTGGCGGTGCAGGAGGTTTCGTCGAAGAGCCACCATCTCCATTCAGGGGGCCATTGCCCAAAATGCCTTTGGCTTCCTCCTTCAAGTTAATGACCTGCATTGTACCATTGAGCGTGTTACCAGTATTTGATCTTTTGGTCCTGTAGATGTGTATTTAGCAGCCTGAGAACTCTTCTTTGCACCATAGCTGTTGCCAGGTCCTAAAAGATTTTGAGTGAAGACCCCTGGTAAGATAGTTCACCTTGCGTTCGGCTTGCTGTCATGATTTCCTGATAGGCTGTAAAGAAGTGGACTTGCGTGATCACGTCTGGTGTTGTGTCCGCAGGTAGGTTACGCACCCTATGGGTACGGTCTAGGAGCAGCAATGGTTTGTCATGGTGTGGTAGGAGTGCATTGAAGAATTCACCAACATAGTCGCCCAGGGCCTGGTTAGCGATTGAGGAAGGCACTCCTTTAATCCATAGGTTATTTCTCCAGGCTCTATTCTCCATATCTTCTTGTTTGGTTGCCATGGCTTCACTTTTCCCTTCCATAGCCTGTTTTCTACACTGCAGCTCAGCCACAATTGTAGTTTGGTCCATAGACTGGTCTTCAATTTCTCCACGCCTTTATTCCACCTCCAGGCTTTTTGTGAGGATTCCTGCCTGCTCCCTTTTCCATGCTTCCAAACCTCTTTGGCTTGTTCTGCTTCAGTGAGTGAAAATTAATTGGCCCCCTCTTCGGCATGCTCAACGGGCCTCCCCAGGCCCAAGTTGCTCGGCAGCCACTCTGGGGCAGTAGTGAGCACCAAGTTATCTGGCGTATGTCTTGTGCTGCGTCCCTGGAACACCCCATTCCACAGCTCCTTGAGGTCAGATGTCAGCACAGAGAAGCCGACACCTCTCTGGGAAACCGCAATTGGACGGGCGGGACGGGTGCACAGCCAGAGCACGGTCGCCATCTTCTTGGAGGGCCTCAGGATGCGCTTGCACCGGGACTGTGTATCCAGCTACTGGGGCGGTCGCCGACAGTGCCGCACCGCCACTTTTTCTCCTCATATGATCCGATGCACAGCCAGTGCTAGGTGGGCTTTATTGAAGTGCTGGAGCTCGCATTTTACTGGTGATAGTACCAGGCCCCACACAGGCTATCACAGAAGCGTCTGCATTGCTGCCTCCTCAAGCCACGCCTCTTTGTGTTTTAATCAATAGCCCTCTGAAACGAAATGAAGATGACACAAAAATAACAGTGATTGCGTTCTTCTTTGTTTATGAAACTTATAAATTGGTAAATAGCCGACTCTACTTTGAGAAGCACTCCTACAGAATGACACTTTAGACAAAGTGTCCAGTTTTTCTAAATTGTTGCTTCATCTCGGTGCAGACTTCATTAGCAAAGAAAAAGGAAAAAGCATCAAGCTGAAAATAGTTTTTTCAAAACTAAGATAGAGTTGGGTGGGGGCATTAATTCAGGGAATACCGATATTGCACACTGGTCATTTGTTAATTATTGATATGATGAGGCTTTTATAGCACGCCTGTACACAAGTGTTGGTAGGCGCGACAAGACAATGAGGGTGAAACCGAGGGAGGACAAAACAACTATCTCGCTAGGTCTTGTGTCATTCCGATCGCGCAGGGAATTGGAAGGGGAGAAGCGCCGGGGGGGAGGTGGCAGGCGGGTGGTGGGGGCCTCAATGTTGGTAAAGTTTTCATTATGAAAACGTAAAGAGTTTTTCAACATTTTTAGAGCAGATTGTAGCTCAGTCAGGTGTAAAACGTTCAAAAATACAAGGAACTTTAAGCATGTTTTTTCAAAGATAGAATAATGAAAGTTTGTTGACAGAAGTCCCGAGAGGATGATTTCATATTGATGCTAAAGGAAACTTAAAATATATGCCAGCAACTATGATTCCTTTTCTGAATGAATAAATTGCCTTTGTGATCCTTTCCTTCTACACTGAATTTCATTTTCACCCATTAGTGCTTCACGAGCCTTCTGCCCAATGTCACTTACTTTTTATGCTTCCGTCTGTTACTGTGTCCTGCTCCCCTGCAACAGTTGGATTTTATTTAGAGGGGATTTATCTTTTGGGGACATTGAAATACATCTGCCCTTGAGAAAAGGCTTGCTAGTCTGAAGTTCAATGGTAGATACAGATTCTAGGAAAAAAACTGATTCAGCTGTTGGGAAGAACAACTCATTGAAGCACGTGAAGCAGTTTTCCGTTAAAGCTAGGTAGTTCCCATTGGCTGTCTGAGGGGAAAATGTTTGTTTTTTGGTGTGTCGTTTTTTGCTTTGGGGTTAGTGCATTTTTAGTGCCCTCACTAGGCTGCAAGTATCAGGTTTTTTGTTTCCAAGCTATCTGCCATGTTTTGTTCTGTCTCAAGGTGGCAGTGGGTTGGCTTTCGTTACTAGTACATTCTCTTGCTTTCACTTACTGATTAGTTTTGCCATTGTCTACACCTAGAAAATATTGTTTTAGTGGGTCGTTTTAGTGGATCTTTCTTATTCAAATGCACATTTTTCAGCTTGGTAGACCATAAACCAATGAAGTTGGCACAGGTTTTCAAGAAATAATTACATTTCCTTCAGGTGACTTTCAGGACAGTCGGTAATCGGGGATCTGAGTTTATGTTCAGGTTTTGGAAAGGTTGGAGAAACCTGTTAATGCATACTGAGAAATCTAGCAAGAGACTGCCCACTTCCCCAGATGTAAAGAAATTAAGCAGATTTACAAACTACGTCTGAAGCCAAATTTGGTCCAATAATGTTACACCTACATCTTTTGCAGTGTATCCTTTTTTTTTCTTCTTGTAACTGATATTCACAATATGTAGTGTTGGCAATGGTCCTTTCATTTTAGCCCCCTTACGCTGCGGGGCCCTCTGACTCTTACAAAAAAGATAATTCTTTTCTTAATCCATTATTTAGAATGTTGGCTTCTATACTGGTTTCTTTGTTTTACATTGCAGACAGCAAGCTGCGATCCTTCATAATAATGTAAACCTCACCTCCCCTGAATTCCTATAAAAGGGTTCAGCACTTGTAGGATTATCAAAATCAAAGAACAATCGATGTTTAGCTTTGCGGATTCCAAGCAGATGGTCAAAACATTGCCTATGTAAAGGCGGAAATTTAAAATGTTCAACACAAAGTGCCATGAAGTGACTGAAAGACGACTGGTACAGTCCTCAGTGAAGCTTTTGAAATTAGCTGAAAATGGTGCACCTATTATTATTTCAATACACTGATCAATACATACAGATGGGTTTTCAGTCTGGGATAAGGACCATCTGCCAAAAGTAAAGATGCTCTAGGTGTGGTAAATGCTGTATAAAGAAATTAAAAACAAGAGGAAAGCATCTCTATAATGGGCATTAGAACAAAATATGCTCACATGAAAATCTATATATCTCAGAGCAACCCCCATCGCACCCTTTAACTCTTTAGGAAATGTTACCCCAGAATAAAGTCACAGCAAAACTAAACTTGTCTACTGCTTATCTAGTATGGGAAATCCCTTTTTAATTTTCTTTTTTCTCTTCCCTTTCTGCCACAGGCATTTTTATATTTATTATCCTAAATCTAAAAGTTCCAAAATACTAAAACATTAATCCAGAGTGGATAAAATACTATGTTAACATGCAGCAATTTAACATATCTGCAAGAAAAAGCATGTTGCATATATTCAATAGGGAACAGGCACCCTTTAGTTTAAAGACTGAAAAACCTAATTCTACAACCTAAAAGCAGTGTCAAATTAAACTGGACTATTTCAGCCAAAGTCAGGAGTGCGTCAGTGAAAAGGACCTGCAAATCTGAACTGCCCTTTGCACTCGTAGGCTCTCATTCTAAACACAACTTGCACAAGGAGGGTGGGATCTGTTTATTTCAGACTCGTAGAGTCCGAGTCTTGGCCCTTCCGACTAGGATGGCCTCAGCGGCAGGGCTCTGTAGACTGAGGGTCTCCAAGTTATATTCAGACTTATATGGTTTCAGAGTGGGAGCATTGCACTAACCTGTGTAACACATATATTAATATAGCATACCACAGACTCACTGTGCCTTAATAGTGTTCTGAAATATGTGAAAACTATGTTTAAAAGTAAGTAACCATCCGGAAAGAAGGCATCTGTGACCAAGCTCATTGAATTGGATGTCTCCGGGTATCATTAGGAGTCCAATTGGTTTTCTTTGGGTTTTTTTTTAATTGAATCTCTGCATGCTGTAACTAGCATCGCCACATGCAGGGATACAATTACTTTTGCATACATATTTCCTGCATTAACAGTGGTAACAATCCTGATTTATTTTCTTTGTCTAAATACCACAAGCAGTGTTTCTGAAAATCTGTATACATTATTTTTAAGACTTTTTCAAAATCCATTTTCAACATTTTGTGTGCAGTAGCAAATTATTGAGGATCATACTGCTGTTACTGTACAATCTATTATATATAATTCAGAGAAGCATTCTTTAGTGCCATTTTCTGCATTATATTGCAAAGGGAGGCCACAACATGAACATCAGAGGTGCCATTATTTTACTCCATTTGATTATCACCATGCAGAAAGATTTTTCCTGCATTGCATTTGTGCTACAGTTCATTACGTGAAACACTTTTCTAAACTTCTTGGAACGTTTAAAAATGTTTATTTCAAACTCTTTGGTGTTGAAAACGTAGCAAAATATAAGGTAATATGACTGTATTTACCACAGGAGTGATTCCTCTGGAATATGGCATGGTCTAAATTCTGATTAGGCCATAATGCAGAATACAGTAAAAATAGAATGGTATTTGAAAATATTCCTGTTTTTATTTTACTGTTACCGCTCTCATAACGAAGTAGTATCTGAGTCAGAACACCTCACTCTAGAATAATCAGTGTCAACTCTTCTCAAAGGAAGAGTTCCAAAGTGAAACCATGTGGGCTCTGGGTTGAAGTCCACAGATTAATGCAATCTCTGCATCTGATGACTAGATTACAAATGGTGAGCTAGGCACGATATTCCTTTGAATGTCAATGGGGAAAAGTAGGGGCTGGACACTATATCCCTGTGGCTGCGAATCTGATAAAGAAGCATGTGGCATGCAAAATATGTAAAACTGTGTTGATGGTGGGGATCCTGAACGAAGAAATCCATATTCCTAGAATGAAAACACAGACACTGTATTGTTAAACCTGTCCCGGTATCTTTTTGTTTAGCTTGTTCCAAATTATGAAAACCCGTTTTTAGTGGACAACAAGCCTCTCGTTCCTCTAGGTGTTTATCCCAACCAATTCCATACTTCAATGAAATCATTTGAAATGCATACCTTGTTGCGTGTTTTGTCGACCCACCAAAATTGTCAGTGCAAACTACCAACTGCCTGTTGGGACGACTCGGTTGAACTTATTCTTGTGTTTTAAAGCAGCTCTAGAGTTGTGGATCAACGAAATCACTGTGTAAAAAAATTGTCTGTAAAAATGCATTGGTCATAGGTTGAAATACCTCTTCACATACATGTTTTAGAACATAGAGCAGGTTTGCCCATGTCCCTGTTCTGCCCGTTGTAATGGGAAGAGTGCTGTGTATCCTTTCTTTGATTATAGTGTATCCTGTCTTTACCAAGCAGTACAACCTTGATATGGATATGGATATATGGATATGAAGGGTACATTCCCAGTTGTCAGGGCTGCTTAGAATTATTTTTCTTTTTGTTTTTTTTTCTTTTTTTCTTTTTATTTATTTGTATGAATCAAAAGAAATTGATTTTTACAAAAACATTTCAAAACCTTTTTACAGTTGCGCAAATGTTCTTTAATATGAGGTAAATGCAAATTTAAAATTCGGTTTAGCTGGTTTTTTCAGCCTTTTTGCGGCCTTTTCGGACTGCTAAACTCGGTAGAAGTGTAGGAAGGAGCTGTGAGTATCCTGGTCAAAGACTTGACTCTTTATATTTCTGGTACAACTTGGAATTAGGTCAGGGTATCCAACGTGGACATTACTTGTTGGAGAATTTTTGATGTGGCCATAAGCCATGTAGGTTTGTCTCCACTGATCATTCTCGACCACCAGCAAGATTCACTGTCCAGCGTGGGGTCGGACGAGAAATGCTGCATGTATGCTGACCTGATTGATTTCGTTTCTGGGCAGCCTAGTAGGAGATGGCGAACTGACTCTTTTTCGTTTGTGTTTCGCAGAGTCTACAATGGGCTGTGTTTGAGAGATCTCTGATGGCTTTGATTTCATTTGTTGGTAGGAGATTAAGTCTCGCTCTTATAAGGCAATTTCTGGCTTGCCTATTTGGGAATTGTTTAATATATCCCTGAAGTTCATTTAATTTCTTTATGTTCGAAGGCAAGTGGAGCGTTGGCTTGTTTTCCGTGGCTTTTGCCAGGGTCGAGATCCAATCTTGTTCCTTGATTTTTTTTCAGGACCTTTGTCGGGTTTCGGACCAGTTCATCCACATCGCTCTCAATAGAATTCAGAAGTATAGAAATGTATAGCCTCCAAGATTGTAATGTCTTGTTTGTTTCGACTGCCAGTTCTGATTTTATTACTCTGTACGGCAGTGGACTCGTAGGAAGCAACATTTTTCTGTATAACCTCAGCGAATTACAGTTTAAAGTCCCTCGTAAAGATAAGAGACTTCTCTTCGAATTGACGCAACAGGAGTTGAAGAAGGGAGGCAGAGGACTGTTCTCCAGTGGTATGCTTCTAGTTTCGGCCAAATTTCTCTCAGAAGTAGTAACATTGCCTCTGAACCATAAGTTATTGAAGGAACTACTTTCAATTTGTAGAAGTCAATTTCTGGTATTGTTGAGAAGCGACCGTGCTTTTGGTCAATTGCTTTCCTTGCGCTGGCAATTTTCTGATTTTTGATCTTATGTGTTCTTGCATAGCTGATTCTTTTTTGGAGTTGTCCAATATGATGCCCAGGTATTTGAAGCGTTTTACTTTTTCAGTCTTGGCCGATTGGAAGAAACATTTTGTCTTTTCTGATTTCTTTATTGATTTTTCAAGAATGACTATTTTGGTTTTTTCTTTGTTTACTTCCAAGTTGTTGGTGGTTGCGTATACCAAGAGGTTATCAAGTTGGCGCTGTAATCCTATGGGCGTCTGGTCAATTAGAATAAGATCAGCAGCATAGAGTAGCCTGCTGATTTTGTGTTGGCCAGCTTCGGTGGAAATGATCTGACAGAGGTTTCAGCTGTTTGGAAGTCTCCAATATAGGCAAGGAAAAGTGAGGGGGCCAACGGGCACCCATGTTTGACTCCCCTTTGGATCACAATAGTTGATGATAGGGACCCTTTACAGTTTAATCTGACTCGCACAGTTGTATTGGTATGGAGTGTTCTACTTAGAATTATTTATTCCGGAGTAGATAAATCTTCACCCACTTTTCTTGGTAAATACTGGTACAACCTTCATTCAAAGCATGGGAAACTGACAGATCAATGCTGGAGAATTAAACTTCTTACCAGTAACCACGATTCTGTAGCTTTGGTATCTTTCATTAATCACATTTGAGCTACCCATGTCTCTGGCGAGGTTATGTATTGTTGAATAATTACATGATTTGTTAATCTTGTATTTTCTCTGGTTCAGAGCTAACAACACGCATGTATTGTCTGCTGTGGCAAACCTATTCCCCGAATGAGTGGATGTGCTACTAAATAAAACTGTTAAATATTAAAGTGCACTTAGGGTTCCTGACGCCTGGGAATATTCAAAGCTTGTGATCTATTGAAGATCCTAATGCTGGAGATCTGTATTTCCAGACAATTAACCGTAAGTGACAACGTAAAGTCCCTGACGTTTGTAAGTGCCTTCTGCTCACCCTGTGTAACCCCAGGCTGGTAAAGTTTACAGCTAGACAAGCATCAAGTTTAATAGCTCATATGCTTTGGGTTAATTTGTTATATGGTATGTGCGTGTTTTAACAAGCAGTCCTGCGTATCCTTATACACTTTGTTCCCATTTTTTGTGCAGGTCACTTCCCAAATAAAGCCTTGCCCTCAGCCGGCACCCTTCCCTGGATTCAAGGCATCATCTGTAACGTGAACAACCCATGTTTCCGCTACCCAACGCCAGGGGAGACACCTGGCACAGTGGGCAATTTTAAAGATTCCATGTGAGTTTTGGCATTGTTCTGTGTGTGGTATAGTGGAGGAAGGTATGAGAGGATTGTGCAATTAGAAGGGACAAAACCTTTGAAGTCTCGCAGCTGGGACAATGTGCATGTTTCTACACTGTAATTCTGTTGTCATTGCAATATGGTTTTATATCACTTTTGTACTTGGGCCTCACATTCTACATGCTGTTATGGTATTCATTCGTATTTTAAGATCTCCCTGGTGTCGCTAGGCTCCACTTCCTGTATGCTCCTTTTTTGTCGCTGATACTTTATTATTTGCTTAACTGTCATTTTACTTGTGTTATCTTGTACGATGAGATGCCGTTATTGTGCCCACATTAATGTTCTTTATGTTGAATGGTCACCACTCTTACTTGCACCCTTTTGTATACAGGGTTTTAGCTGTATTCCCTTAATTGTCTTACTATTTATTTTGCTATTGCTGCTGTACCTAGGTTCTCCTTTTGATTGCAGCAATGGCTTCATTGCCCACATTCGCAGATTTTTAGGATTAGTTAGCAGGGTTTTAAAAAAATTATTCTGAGTGCATCTCAGTTGGTGCATTTGAGCTGAGGTATGTTGTAAACAAACTCACGCTGCGTGGGTCATCGCTAGAGATTGTTGGCTTAGGTATGCCAGAGGTCTGGTGGTTACCCGTTCAGCTCCCAGGGCTCAACAACCCTCCCCCAGTAACAAACCGAGGACTCGGCTAAGGCCAACTTAGAACTGTCGTTTATTACACAAACCGACGGGGATCATACAGGAAATTCGGAAATTCCCAGAATCTCCGCTCCCAAGCCTGTTTCTGGCCATTTTGTTGCCCCCTTGTGTCACAATATGGGCCCTTCCCCGAAAAACCTATCAGTCCTTCTGGTTGGGTGATTGGAGTGGTATCCCTTATAGATAGCACCTATAGATTGTGGTTGATTAGCCCTTACATGTCAGGTGGCTGGTGTGAGGAACTCATGCTGGCAACAGTAAAGGAGGACACAAGTGATTACAGTTCAATAGTATTTATTAAACTGTATGCATGTTGGAAAAACACCTAATCTAAAACTAAATCTGTGATGGGAGCAAGCGTAGACCATCAAATGAAAATAAGGCAGTCCTAGTGGCGTTGTGTCAAAATAAAAGGGCCTGTACTAAGAAACATATTGCCAAACATTACAACTAATACAAAAAGGGTGTGGGATAGTTTTCAAGAAAAGAAAAAAGTGTTCACAAATAATATGGTAGGATGCAGTAGCTTGGGTCTCCCTTCCCCATGTTTTAAGCATGGTGTAAGGTGGGATCTTGGAGCATAGCACACACTCAAGCTTTCCCAGCACAAGTCGACAGGTCTGTTCCAGTTTATCAGGAGCCTTGATGGCGAAGTCTCTTCTACTTTCAAAGTCTCTTGCCTTCGAGGGTCTGGCGTATTCAAATAACAAAACAAAAGTTCCTTCAACAAAATGAACGTTTATTTCCTGGTTTTACTTAGGGTGAGGATTCTTCATCCCTTGGTCGCCCTCCTCCGGACGCTTACCCCTGTTTCTCGTGGTGTTAGGCGATAGCTTTTCAATTTGGATTTTATTGGTTTTAATACATACAAGTAACGGGAAACATGTAAACCTTCGTTGTCATTTTGATATCACCTTGTTTCAATAAAACGTTTCAACAAAACTATAAACTGTCAATATTAACCTTTCCCTCCCCAAGTTCGTTACTGTGTCCCTTTCCCTCCCCACTACCCCCCTAGACAGTTGGTTATATCTGTGCAGATTGTTGGCTGAGGTACATAGTTCATTTTGGTTGGGGCTGTGATCTTTCTTTGTTTTGTGTCTTTCCGTGATTTACAGCTGTTTCCAGTATCTGAGGTGGATGGGTGGTGTACAGGCGTTCCTCCATTAAGTGGATAGGTTGAATCTCGGGGTCTTTGGTTCACTGTTATCTTGGGTTTGGGACATGGAGGGCGGCAAAGTCACACCATAATTCTTCATTGCGTGCAGCTTTTCCATGAAGCGTTGCTGTAATTTTCTCCATCGTATATATGTTTATTGCAATATTTATCCATTCCTTTTTCGTTGGGAGGCGTGGAGATGTCTATTTGATGACTAGACCTGCTCTCGCTGCCAGTAATAGCGGTGATGCTAGTCCTTTTGTCCTGACCAGCTCCTCCCCATCTTCTAGTCTGAATAGGGTCAGAAGGGGTGTTGCAGTCCTCTCGACTCCGTCTATCTGTTTGACCCATCCCAGCACCTCATTCCAATATATGCGTACTTTGGGGCACTCTCAACACATGTGCCAATAGTCGACATCCATTCTACATCCTCTCCAGCATTTTGGGCTGTTTGTCTGATACATTTAGGAAAGTCTGTGCGGGTCATATTGCCATCTATGAAGTAGCTTTATTGCGTGGACCTTGTATTGCCGGCGATTGATATTTGGGATGGTGTTTTACATATCATATCCGACGTTTGTTGCTCGAATTTTCTTTTAAAGTCTTTTTCCCACTTGTCTCTGAGGTTTGAGGTGGAGTCTTGATTTTTGTTGATCAGGGCCCTGTACATGCATGATATCAGACCTTTGTTCGAGGTGGTTGTGTCAAGGATTTTCTCAAATGTGGTTAGTTCTCTGCGTATTTTGGAGTGCCATTCCCATTTGGATAGAACACCTTTTAGACGCAGGTAATGGAATACCGGTATTGGGTGCAGTTTGATGGCTTCCTCTAGTTCGGATATTGCTATGAATTTGTCTTCCCTTCATAGTTGTCCAACTCTTTCAACGCCTGCGTCAAACCAGGTTTGGTAACTGGCGTTCTCTGGGATTTCCTCCCTGATTCCTGGAGCCCACAGGTGGCTCAGAGGGACGGCCAGGTTGTTATGCCTGTCATTGCTTTGCCCTCTTTCCATATTTCCCATAACGTCCCCAGGATGGGGTGTTCGCGCAGTTTCCGCGTTAACTTTGGCCGTGGGACCCACAGCCATTCCGAGAGTGTCGCCGGGGTCTGGTTGTCATTGTCCAGTTGTATCCATTGTAAGTCCTTTCTGTCTATTACGTGGGGGACGAGGACTCGTAGCTGGACCACCTGGTAGTATCGCTCTGTCTGGGAGGCCGACTCCACCTAGTTCTTTGGGTAGTATGAGAGTTTCGTATGGTATTCGAGGCTTTTTACTTGCCCACAGGAATCTGATTAATGCGTTTTTCACTTGTTTGAAGAAGTCTTCCGGGATATTTATTGGGAGGACTTGGAATGGGTACAGGAAGTGTGGGAGACTAACAATCTTGATGGCGTTGAGTCGGCCTATCCATGAGATCGTGAGGGATTGCCATCTCGCTAAGTCTGCCTGGAGTGTGGATTAGAGATGCGGGAAGTTGGCTTCATATAGATCGGCTATGTTTATCATGCGATTGATGCCCCAGTAGCAGAGCGTCGGCCCTCAAATAGTGAGGTCTAATTGGGCGAATTCCGATAACTGATGTGGGGTGTGCTCTTGTAGCGGAAAGAAGATGGACTTCGTTCTATTGATTTTGAAGCCCGATAGCGAGCCATATTCTTCAATGAGTTGTATGGTGCGTGGTATTGATGTCAAGGGTTTCTGGACGTGGAGTAGGATATCATCTGCATACAGGGCCAGTTTGTATTCCCTTCCCTGTACACATAAGCCCTCCACTCTTTCGTCTGCTCTAAGCGTCTGTGCTAGGGGTTCCAGGGACAGTGCGAACAGTATTGCCGAGAGCGGGCATCCTTGCCTCGTACCTCTTGTCAGTGGGAACCATCGGGGGAGTACTGTGAGTTCACTGTTACAAATGCTCGGGGCGAGGTGTATACTGCTTTTATTCCTCTCTGGAGAATCGGGCCAAGTCCTATTTTCTTTAGTGTTGCTTCCAGGAAGGGCCATTCGACTCTGTCGAGGATCGCCCGTCCTTCTTACTTGGCCTGCTGTGGAGTGCGTAATCTCCCCGGGGTTTCCCCTGCACACGTGTGTCCTAGTTTGGGCCGCAACTTCGGCTGGTGTTTGCGTGCCTTTCCCTTCTCCGATTTTGGTCGGGATTTCTTCTGTGGGTGGGAGCAGGCTTCACACAGCTTTCCGGTCATTCCTATTCCCGGGGGGGGGGTCCCGAAGCAGGGGCTTAATTCACTTCACGAACCCACGGGTGCAGAGCTTACACGGTGATGATGTTCATCCGTGCGCCCCCTGGTGGCCAACCAGGAGATAGCTTTTCAACCCCTGGATCTCCCTCTTCCGGGCTTGAATCCTAAAACAGTTCCCATCGTTATCAAGGCCTTTGGCGGTTGTGGTTTCCTGGTCCCAAGGACCTGATGCGGTTACCAAGTAAAATAATAAACACAAAGTTCTGTTCTACGGATTTTTCGGGTGACAGCTTCACCCCTGTGTCCCTCTTCTGGGCGCAGATTGCTCTTTGCTTTCAGCCTCCCTCCACCGGGTTCACTATGACTTTCCTGTCACTTTCGCAAATCTTTGTCTTTTTAAACAGTTCTAGTGGACATTCCTCGGCCGGGTTCCCTCTTGTCAACACACAGTTTCTAGGGGCTTTAGACTTTGCCCCATTCTCCTCAGCATCGCTCTTCCGGGTTCACCCTTGCCAACTTCACATTTACGTTCAACATTCACAGTATTCACTTCCTTTGCTTTCTCATGTGGCGGGATTAACATCCCTTGCTTTCTTTACAGTTCTTAAGTCAAAGGCTTTGGACTGTATGGGGATCTTGCGTGACCTCCTGTATTACCACTTTGACATATCTTGGCGGCTCTCCTGTGGCCTTCTGGTATCTGTAGTTTCACTCAAACGGGGATCGACTAGAGTTTCTCGGAGCAACGCCCACATGGCGCCGGTCCCCTTCTGCAGCTGGTCTCCCCTTTACAATCTGCAAGTTTAATTCACCACAGCCCGGTTCTCATTGGTTCCTGCTTCGACTCACCGGCTGTGATGAACCGATTGGCTTTCCTCTTAGCTGGAGTCAAGGTCGGTACCACAGAAGCATGAGTCTCCCTCGCTCCGGCTTATCAGCGTCAATATGCTCTGTGTAATGTTGACATCTCCTGCAGCACACTTGGGCTATTGTCCTCAGTCTTAAGATTCCTTCAGCGGAGGGTTCACAGGGTTTTGTCGAAGGGCAAGGTCGTCTCTCTCCTCGCCGGCCTCTCGATATTTTCTGCCTTTCTCCTCCTCTTGAACTGCCGAGTCTGGATAGCTGTGTCGTCATGCGGTCTACCTTGCTCGTACTGTGCTCTCTTGCTCCACCTTTTATCCCTATGGGGAAAGGGAAAGGGCCGTCGGGTGTGTGTGATTCTCGTCAATTGCCTGACTTTTGCCTGACTTTGCCTGACCCTTGTATTGGGATATGTCGGGTAAATGGCTCTGGTGTTAGTCCATTGTGCAAAAGTGTTCGTGTTGGGAAAGGGGGAGGGGGCAGTGTTTTTGAATGCCCTACGGAAGACGATGGGGAAAAGGTGTTGAAGGAAGGAAGTGGGATGCCGCATCTCACCCACCAGTGCCCCACTCCCCGATGACCCCCCTCCCCCCCCCCACCTCCCATACAGGTGATCCTCCCTCACTGGTCCACCCCCAGGAACTAGATCCAATAGCGATGGCTGTCTCCTAGGCACCTGGGTGACGATAGTCCCTGGGGATCTTAGTGCGACACCTTCAGGTTTCTCACACTGGCCTGCCACTTCCCCAAGAAACTATTACATTGTTGCAGGGACACAGGATTACCATTGGCCCTTGCCCGCTGCCATCCACCCCTGGGTTTCTGTTCCCTGATTGGCTGGAACTGGTCTCCCCACACTTGGGACCTAGTTCTGTTCTCGGCGCTCTGTGTACCTCTTCAAGGTGATGAGAATAACTGCGTTCCTAATGTAACTGTTGGCAGTACCACTTTGGCATGTGAGAGTGCCCGCAACGTTGTTAACGTTTCCATGTTTTAATTCATGTCTGTGTTGCTGAGAACCGCTCGACTTCCCACCGCAGGTGAATAACCATTGTCTAGCTCTGCTGCATCACGTGGTTAAGGACCACGAAATCGAGCTCTTCTGGTCTACAATTTATGAGGATGTATTCAGTTTTTCTGCAGATGGCACTTTGTCATTTTAGGTTTGGAATGTGTTGCTTGTCTCTGTCCCTGGATGTGAGCCCTGGCCTGCTGTTCTGTGCAGCCTGGTTTTGCATTACCTCGTCTCTCGTCCTGCGACTTGTGGCCTTATGTGATCCTCATTATACTTATACTATGATGTCTACATCTCTATACCGTGCTATGTTTCCCATAGGTTATTCGTATTTCTTCCTTCCTGGCTCTTAATATGATCCTGTAGTTCCATAGGGTTAGTTGCTGTAAGCATCTGCAAGCTTGCTCTGCATTTCTTTGTTCGCCTTGCATTCAGTGTTTCTGCACTTGGCTAGTGAGAAAAATAATAAAAGCTTTTGACAGCATGTATATGTATCTGTCCTCTATCTACAGAACTGAGTAAAATGTTATTCGTGTATTCTCTTGTATGTTTGTATAACTTTGTGGATGGCTGGTGACTAACATTGCAATGTCGCTAATGACGTCGGCGCATTGGTTTATCGGCATTAGTCAATGTCCTCCATCGAGGCATTTGGGTCCATGACCATGTTTGAGCGTCTGTATCCATAAAGGCATTGACTGGATAAGTTTTGAATGGCTGTCTAAGACAATATCTCTCCACATATGTAGATGTCCCGGTCACTGCTGGGGGCTGTACGAATAGCGAGTGGCTTTCTGCGTTTTTTACTCTTTGGGCCGTCATGTTCATGGGGGTGAGGAGGGGCATTCCAGGGACCCTCTCTTCAAGATGTTCCTCAACGATCCGCACACATTCTTTTAAAAAAACAGATTCTCTTGATTAAATTATTCTTAGCATACAGCTCAACAAATGTATCAACTCGACAGTAACTTTCCCCCCCCCTTCCAACTCGCCCTACCTCCGCACTTATCGTGTTTCATGGGACATGTCGAGCACTAAAACTCCACAGTCCTTCAGGGTACACTGGGTGAGTCCGCCACTTTTAACTGTACAGTTTCGATTTTAACACATTTTCACTTTTTGGCTCCCCGAATTTTCCAAACTCTTTAGGTTCTTCCAGTCATCTTCACATTTAGATCTATCTCCCTTGGCTCCCAAAACATCTCACCGACCCCATGACCACCTCCCCTTTCAGGGCTAAAAGTCTCCCCTGCCAATTCCTCTGCCTAATCTCTCAACGCCTTCCTTGTACACACTGCTTCGCTTCTCTTCCTCCTCCCATTTTGCAATCAAGGACCCCCATTCCGCATGATATGTCCCCCCAGTAGTCATCTTCTCTTCTTTGGGTCTCCAGATTTGCTACCGTCTCCGGTATGGGTCTTCCAATCTGCCTCTATTCCCCAAGCCTTTCTATCTGTCACTCCGGTACGGGTTTTCCAATATGCATTTTCTTCTTCTCTTCACTAGCAGCCTCATTCTCCTTTGACAATTTTCCAGCTCCCCAACTCTGTCCCCAACAGATGGCACTGCTGTCCTGGTTTCTATCCTTTAGGTGGGGCTGATGCTGAATAGATCGTATTTCACCGATTGTACAGGTCATCTGATTCATCTGAGCATGTTCAGTGGTTGGGAGTCTTTGTAGTCCTTACCCTTGGGAAGAAGCCTATGCCAGCTGCCATTTTGAATCTTTTAATGTTTGTTGGATGTTGGTGTTGGGTTTAAGGTTAAAAGGTCCCTCCCCACTGGAGATCGTTTTTGATGTTATTTCCAGCAGCTAAGGCCTAGTTTGGTGCCATCCTTGTGATGAGGGAGAAGGCAGAAAAGCCATTTCTTCAAATGTACATATTAAGTTTTTTCTTTCCCACTGGTTTTGAAAATGGGGGGTGGGAGTTAAAACCACTCTTCTGACGGCGGCCGTGAAGAATTCACAAGTTCTCCTTTTAGTATGGGAATGAAGGAATGTCTTCTCTGTATATTAAACCACTGTAGAGGAAAGCACTATGTTCCTCTGTGACTCCACAGACCTGATGGTTAAGGGTTGCCTGTTCTCCATGACTGTCCACTCCTGGATGATTAAATTGTCACTGGGGGTGTTCAGGTCCACCCTGTAGTTTTTCCTCACTAGAATATACAAGTATGGGATCAATTCAAGGTCTTCCTTCTGTGAAAGAGGGGGATTATGGGATATGCAATAATTTCCAATTAGGTCTGCCAGCCCGCTTTGGGATTTGTAGTTCAGCTTGTTTATTGGGGACCTGACTAGGGTCTCCCCAGACTTCTCCTCTTCCATAATCTGCTGATGACTCCCGCTGATTATGTCCAGGTTTTCCCTCGGACGGAGGGAAATTCTGAGTTATAGTACTTATACATTGGTTGCCCAACTGATCTTGGCTTATGATCATATTTTTCCACATCGTAGCTTGCTTCTGAAACCTTGCAATCTCATTCCTAGGGTTCATGCTGCAAAGAACCTGCATCCCAGTTCAAAAGGAATCTTATTTCTCACTTGCGTACAATGTGTTACACAGTCTCTCTCTGTTTCGGTCATGCTCATATTGAGTACTGATCTTTGTTCCCCTGTGCATAGAAGGTAGTGTGTGTGTGCACACCTCATGTATGAAACGGGTTCTAAAAGTGGTAATCAATTTAATACGTGAAATTTGGGTTCAGAGGAGGTAACTCAACCTTGACAGGAGGTTGGAAGCACAATAGCAACTGAAAAGTATCCAACAGTATCGAATACTCCCGTCCCCTGCACACCTTAATGCTGATGAAAATCGGCCAAGATTTAGTATGCAATTTCATCTATGCATATAAAATATAAGACTTTAGGTAGTTTCTCTATGAAGTAACAATAATTCAATTCAATAGCAATCCAGTGAATAGTTTTATTTATGTTTCGTGTCATCAGTGCAACGCGTTTCGTGATACAGTTTACCTTCATCAGGTGCAGTTCACAAGTCTAGAATAGAATATAACAGTCTGTCAGTATAATGTGTAGCTATACTCTTTGAATATACAAAAACAGAAATATGTAAATTGGTAATTTTTACAAAAACGTATACATTGTTTGGGACACTAAAAGTCCAGTTAACCTTATGTCATACCCTGTCTTAAACATATCATACCCTGTCTTAAACATATTGCAATTCACTTAAGACAGTGATATCTCCACAAGATAAAATGATAGGACCACTTTCATGTGTAAGGGTAAATAATATATGTGCACTGACAGTCCTATTTTAAAGGACAGAATCCCATGGTCAAAACAATGTACCGTGTGTTACGCTAGTAGCATGAGATGTGCTGCATGCGCTTGACAATGATGTGAATGTTAGTGATGCATGAACCCAAAATCGAAACTGGGTAGTAAGCAAAGAAAAGAAGACCACCTTAAATGATCAATAACAATATTCAATGTGAAGCAGTATTCGCTTTGAGGTAATTCACGAGTGAATTTAGGTTTTGGTCATGGAGAAAATTACTGTAATTGATCAGAAATAACCAAAAGCCATTAGGAAAAGAATGTCTATGGGAAAATTTCCATGGTATGTTAGAAGGAAGGATATAACTGTCTTAACTAAATGCTCACATTGACAAACGGACCATGTAAGAAGGAAGTGTACTTGCCGGCCAGTAAAGAAATCCGAAAACATATTGATCTTCTCAATCTTCTACTTTAATGTTTGTGCGTGGCATTCATGAGAGTCGGGGAAAAGCGAAATGATCTTCCCCACGTCATTTGAGCAATAGTCCTTTGAAGCGGGTCCACACTAATAAACGAGGATCCCGTGTCTAGTTGCATTTATATAAATTTACTTTAGAAACAGTACTGAACATAATAGTAGGACTAGGTTTTTATTACTGGTGTTGCCATGGCAGTGGCATGTATTATAGACGATGGGCTATCCCATGATATTTGGAGATCAGGAGGGCTATTACTAAGACAACTTGTAAGCCTTGTACGGCAGTGAGGTTGACACTAGTCTATATTAGTGGAGCAATTGGGTAATGAGTAGATGAATAGTGACTGACATCAATACAGAAGCCAAGTCTGATGTAAAGTAGGGTCTGCGTTATAGCTGATAGTAAGATGGCTGCTATGAAGGTAAAGTAACAAAACTACACGATCGAAAAGGGAAGTGTAGTCCCGTGATAATGTCAAAATGGGAAACTCGGATGGAGATTTGTTGTAGATGCACCTGTTTGTTCAGGTCTTGTCATCCTCTGATGCTTGCGGCTGCGACAAATGGTTAGCGACACAGGCTAGCCTTCACAAATTACCATAAGCAGAGCATGGGCTATACTTTCAATCTTTTCCAGGTGGAGAGCATGGCAAATCTTCACAAATAGTGTGAATTGCTAAAGCTTCACAATTGATACAAGTACCATGAATGGCCAACCCTAACAGTTCATCCAAGCACGATACCCGTCCACCCCTCACGTCCTCACAGTGCGATTCAGGGAAACTCCCTGAGTTTGTTCAGGTGCATTGCATCAGAAAACCCCACCTGCACTTCAGGCACGAGAAATGCATTGCCAAACACTGCAATCAGTGCATCAAGGCTGTTTGCTATTTGCTTGTTACGCTTATACATAACAGGTGCAGTGACTAATCAGTCTTGTGAGATTTCATGGTGTGAAACTGGGAGAGTGCGAGAGACGGCTGTCTTATTGATGCAGTTTGAGTGGTACGGGCTGTCATGAGACTTGGTTGGTGTGGACTAATGCTGATTTCTATAAGACACTATACGAAGAGACATCAGAAACCCAGGAGTCAGAAATAGAAGAAGCCTTAGCGTTGATAGATCTTCCACAGTTAGATGCATAAGAGGCAGACCAGCTCGAAGTCCCCATAACCAAAGAAGTGTTGGAACACACCATAAGAAGGTTGCCATCAGGGAAGGCTCCAGGGGCAGATGGTTTGCCAAGTGAGTTCTACAAAGAATTCATAGCGGAGATCACGCCCTCATTGTTGGCAATACTCAATGAAGCACTAGATAAAGGCATATTGTCACTGTCATTAAGATAATCAATTATTGTTCCATTATTGAAGCCTAACAAACCTGATACCGATTGCGGCTCTTACAGACCACTCTTGCTGCTCAACCAAGAAGGAAAGATTCTTACGGCTCTGATGGCTAACAGGTTGAAACCAGTAATTCACATACTCGGACATCCAGATCAGTCAGGTTACATCCCAAATAGGAATATCACATGTAATCTAAGACGTCTGCACCATGGCATAGAATAAACCCAGGACAGCACCCAGCTTATTTATTTTATTTATTTATTTTATTTTTATTTATTTTATTACATTTGTTACCCGCCCAGACCCATAGGTATCATGGCGAAGTTACAGATCGCTTGAAAATGAATAAATTAAAGGAATAACATTTAACAATAACAATTGGCAAACAAAAATACAAAAAGCATTTGAGAGAATATATCTACATGACATTAGAGAAATACAGGGCATAGTGTATTTTCAAACAGCGGGATGCTCTTGATTAGAGATCCACGTTTTCACTAATTCTTTTAAACCAGTGAGGGTTGTCTCATTTTTAATATGGAGTGACAGTGCGTTCCAGTTTTTGGGGGCTAAATATTGAAAGCTAGCGCCTCCAGCTCTGATCTTTTTGACGTGGGGGACTGAGAGTAGTGAGAGGTTGTTGGATCTTAAAGTTCTGGTAATCAGCTTTTTAGTTATTACGTGGTTAAGGTATATAGGTGCATTACCATGTAGCCATTTGAATGTGATGCATAATGTTTTGAATAAGATTCTGTCTTTGATGGATAGCCAATGGTGCTCTCTTCTAGAGTTAAACATGCGTTCAGATTTTCTTATTCCCAGAGCAGCCCTGATGGCTTTATTTTGGATTAATTGCAGTTTCTTGAGGTTAGTGGCTGTGGTGCCTAGGAATAGTATATTGCAGTAGTCGAGTCTGGATAGTATCAAGGCCCTGGCTAAGGTGATGCAGTTAGCAGGGGTCAGGAATTGGCGGCTTAGTGAGATCAGCTTAGACGTGTATGAGTTGGTGGAGGAGGAGAGAGAGAGCTAATGTGTTTGTTCAAAGATAGATTGGAATCTAAGTACCTTCATAGTGTTTTAACATGTTTGAGGACAGGGATGATAGTTCCGTCTATGTTGATGGTGGCATAGTCAGGCTGGAGGCTGTTGATTTTGGCTTGTGGGCCTACGATGAGGATCTCTGTCTTTTCATCATTGAGACAGAGGCTATTTAGGGCCATCCAGTTTTGGATTATGGAATACATTTTATTTATAGTGGCAGTGTCTTGTGTGTAGTTTCCTGAGAGAGTGATGAGGATCTGGGTGTCATCTGCAAAGTTTGTGTAAATGACACCCATATCATCCAAGGCTGAGAAAAGGAGCTTCGTGTATGCGTTAGGGTGGAGGATAGGCAGGATCCTTGTGGAACACCTATGGGGACTGGTATGGGGTCTGCGGCTTCTTTACTTATGGACACTCTAGAGGTTCGTTCAGCCAGGAAAGATTTGATCCAAGAAGTGGCGTCCTTAGAAAAATTAAAATCTTTTGTTAGGGTGGAGCAGAGTTTGTTATGGTCGACAAGGTCGAATGCTGCGGAAAGGTCTAAAAGAAGGAGGATGCAGAGCTTTCCTGAGTCTCTGATGGAGTCCATTTGGATTTTGAGGTCCAGGAGAGCTGTTTCGGTACTGTGGTTGGGGCGGAAGCCAGATTGTCTGGTGCTGAGGAGCTGGTTTTGTTCCAAGTGTGCTTAGACTTGATTGTAAGCTATTTGGCCAGGAATTTTTAGAGGAATGGGACCGTTGTTATAGGTCTGTAGTTGGTGGGCAGTGTGGGATCAATGTTAGGTTTTTTTAATAAAGGGGTAACCCAGGCTTCTTTGATGCTAGCTCGCACTATGTTTTTGGCAAAGGAGGCATTTACAAATTTCGTTATGATGGGTGTCAGTGCGTGGACACAGGATTTTACTACTTTTGCTGGGACAGCGTCTCCCTTGCAGTTGGATGCTTTAATTTTGGAGATTGGTGTTGAACACTAAGGCTTGTGATACAGGTGTGAATTGGAAGCCGGTGGGGGTGGGGGGTTGGGTGTCATTGTCATATTTATCTGCTATAGCTTGGTTTTTGGTTTCGATTTTATTTTGAAGGAGGTTGATCTTTGCGTTAAGTGCGTCTTGGATTGTGGTGCACCATTCTTTACTAGTATTAGTGCCGTTGGTGATGGGTGTTGGATTTTCCAATTCTCTTAGTATAGTGAAGAGTTCTTTGGAATCGGATGCAGCATTGGTGATCCGAGTGTTGAGGGCATTTGTGTGTGACTATGGCTTTTTTGTAATTTTTATTTTCTTCTTGGAAGGCTGATTCGTTTTCTGGTAAGGGTAGTTTTCTAAAAGTATTTTCAAGGGCCCGTTTGGTTCTTCTGAGAGAGATTAGTTCCTCGCTGAACCAGAAGCATGAGCGTTTTTCTGAACGCTTGGTTTTGGTGATGAGTGGGGCTACAACATTGATAGTAGATGTGAGGCAATTATGATAGGCGTCTGCTAGCAAGTTGGGGCTGTCGTTGGTGAATGAATGTTCTTCTAATGCTTTGAGAAACAGTGATTCAAGCGTTTCGGGAGTGAGTTTGCGGAGGTTTCTGGTTTCAAAGGAGTTAGGAATCCCCTCCTTAGCCACAGGAGCAAAGGAGTTGATGGTGAACGAGATATTGTGATGGTATGACCAGTCTAGGGTGAAATGGCATCAATAGTGGTGTCCGTGTTGAGTGAAAGGATCCAATCCAGGGTACTTCCTTTGGAGTGTGTGGGGGCGTTCATTAACTGGGTGAGGCTCATATCCTTCATGGCTGAATGTAAGGCTTCTGCTTTGGGATCCTGACTGTTGTTAAATCCCAAATTAAAGTCTCCCAAAAGTATGCATTTGGTTTTGGGTTTAATGATGAGTGCCAATAGTAGTGGGATGTCAGTCTCTGTCTGATTGTTGGAATTGGGGGCTCTGTAAGTGACTATTATATTGATAGTTGTTTTCCCATCTATGTGTAGTTTGGCTGGTAGGATTTCATGTCCGTTTAGACTTTCAATTTGACAGGATCTTCAATTAAGTTTAGTTTTTGCAATGATGGCTACTCCACCTCCATGTGAGTGGGTTCTATCTGTTCTGAGGATGGTGTAGTCTGGGGGGATAGCAATGGTGAGATGGCGGCCTGAGGCAGGGTGGAGCCATGATTCAGTAATGACTAGGATATCCAGTTTCGATTCTAGTATGATATTGTGTATTTCAATAGCATGGACTCCTAAGGAGCGAGCGTTTGAGTGTGGAGGGAGGTTTAGGAATGTTGGTTTCTTCTGGTGTGTGGTTACTCGTTTAAAGGTAGAGCAGGATTTGGTGTTGGATTGGGGCATAGGCGGGCGGCCCCTTGGCGGTTCTTTTGTGGTACAAGTAGTGATTAGAACATCAAGAGTGGTATGATACTTGGCATGGTACTGGGTGCGAGCTCTTAGACGTTGCCGTCTGTCATTGCCTGAGATAGGTAGTGATTGGAGATCTACTGCATGACTGTGCTTCTGTGAGTGTTTATGGTAAGTGGTGGTAGAGGCTTCAAGATGGGTTCCTCAAGTGTTTGTCATAGGTTTAATGAAGGAAATGTCATGTGTTTCAGGTGTGAAAGGTGATAGTGTGGGCATGAAGGGTGTAGGGCATGGGATCGGGTGGTGCCTGGGACAGGCTGTTCTAGAGAGCCCATTTTCGTGTAAATTGTAGTGGCTACCTATGCAGGGAGTGTGGCCCGGTACAAAGTGGTATGGGAACATAGCGATAGCAAACAAAATTAATATGGTTAAGAGCGACTAGGTCGCTGAGTAGTTGCAGGTTTAAGAGATGCCCGAGGGTGATCGCTTAGGTCGATATGTAGGGAGTAGCAGTGGTTACGCTATGAGCAGACAAAGCTGTTATGAATCAAGGCACAGCATACAGTTTCCCGTCATTTGTCTAGTCTCCTATACCGGACTCTAGTAATAATTCGATATACATGAATTGCAAGTTAGGGCCACAGCAGCACTGCTAATACATCTATTTGCAATGATTTATGTGAGAACGTGCTTAGCAGTTCAACCAGTAATAGTACTACGAGTAGGTGAGCGAATTCAAAGTAGGGTGATACGTGGATCCCTAGTAGACAGGCTAGAAGCATGTATAATGGACTAGAACGTTAGATTGAGTCGATGTGAGATATAGACTAGCGTGAAGCAAGGCAATACAGGTAATACATGATAGAACATATGGCAGTGCCAATAGTTAGAAAGATAAAGGCGTCCGTACTCGTTGCTGGTTGCCTACTATGAGCAATGCAGTTCTAGGTTGCATGATATGCACGGGCTGTAGGTGCTGGTTAGTGGCTAACACCCAGAGTGGTATACAATAGTGTTACAGGTGGGAGTATCAGCAGTCATGCGGTGTGAGGCACAAAGATACAATAATGGGGTTATAGTCCTGAGAGGCTAGACCAACACATTATGTAGACTAGAACAAAGCGTTGTGGGGCAGATTACAGGAGGTCTGATGAGGTTATGCGATAGACTGGATATTCGCGGTGTGTTTACATTTGGGAGCCAAGCCAATGGCGTGTCGATGATACAGTCTCTCAATGCACGTTTCGATGGAGGAGCCAGCGTTTACCGGGTGTACATAGGGAGGCAAAGTCAACATATAAATGGTACTTAGCTGGGAGATTAAACTTGTAAGGTCCCTGGCGCACGTCCAGCTACAGTCAGGCTCAAGTCGGGAGTCTTTCTTGGATGCCTTCGTTGGGCCCGGCTAACGCCTTCAGGTGCCCCACGTTAGGCTAAGGGAGGGTGTCTGCCCATCATGAGGCAGATTCACGGGTAAATCAGGAAGTGATGCAAATTCATTGTCGACAAGATTTCAGCTCGGCAGCGGTGGCAGTGACCTCGCTAGATGCAGTCGGGGCATTTGACTCGGTCAGGTGGCCTTGCCTACTAGCGGTATTTAAAGGTTTTGATATAGGCCCACATATATTGAATGAGTAATGGCGAGAGTCAAGACAGGCTCCACTATGTCCGACCAATGGAGGTTAAGCAAAGGCACAAGGCAGGACTGCCCCTGGTCCCCTATGTTATTTATATTGGCCTTGGAGCCACTGGCGGTATATCTACGGAAAGAATACCAGGAACCCGGCATCAGAATACTGGGCAGCATGCACTTGATCTCCCTGTTTTCAGATGATATGCTTCTCTATCTATAACAGCCGGAGACCAATTTCTCCAGCATGGGGTCTGGCATGGATTCACATGCTCATGAATATTACCCGTCGTCAGGCTGGGAATCCTCGGTAAAGAAAAAAATCAGGATCAGTTTCGTTTCTGATTTGTCTTTCTTAGTAGTAACCAATCACTGGTCTCTGGGTCATACTGCCCCCAGCCAATGACTGCCCTCTCCCTAAGCCCCGCCCCTGGCAGCCATCCTCAGATTTTTACCGCACGTTCAAGTGTTGAGAGTCCTCGTGCTATAGCTCTCGAGCTTTTACTGCGTTTTGCGCTTTTTCAAAGAGATTTATCTAATTTTTTCGGTTTAATCGAGCCTCAAGCTCCACCGTTTCTACTTCCGATCAACGGGGACCCGTTTCGGATTTATCTACGCCCCTCAAGGGTGAAGTTTTCATCGAGTTATGCTTCTTGGAGGATTCCAGAAGTTTCTGAGGCCGTGGACGAGAAGAACATGGCCCAGGAGAAGGGAAGCTCGACTCCTGGCAAACTGTTCAGGATCTGCCATGGATGCAACCTACAAAATGTGTTCAAGGAGGATGGGCATTCGAAATGCCTTTACTGCCTCCACGAGGACAAAACGCACATGGAGAAGGACTGTGCGTTTTGCTTTAACATGACGGATCGGACGATGAGGGATCGCCGGACCCGTCTCTCCAACTGGCTGGAAGGCAAGAGCCCAGCAGGTGAGAAGAAGAAGAAGAAGAAGAAGTCCGAGCGTTCTTCTAAGTCTTGTGAGGGCGCCCAGGCGATGGGGGCCCAACAGAAGGCAAAGCGCTGCGAGTCCGCGGGCACCGGGAATGCCGAACGGTCAGGCTCCTCGGCTGCCAGGCAGGGCGCACCTTCACCGACGCCATCAACCGCAAGCCAACGCTCTGGCTCGGGGAAGAGGAAATCCGAGAACCTGGCTAAGCTTCTGGAGAGGCCCCGTTCGATCTGGGAGGAACCTGCCTAGGGGGAGCGAGGCGGTGACCCTCCCCCTAAGGTGAAGGCCTCAAGCGCGCCCAAAGCGGCAAAGGCCTTGATCCACCCGGCTAAGGCCTCTATCGAGGGAGTCGCTGCGGCCCTGGTGTAGCCTGTGGAGGTTATCCCAGTGGAGGCGACCTCGGGGCCTAGAGTTTCCCCTGCCTCCGTGGAGGGAATCCTCTTTTAAGCCCATCGAGAAGACCCCTGTGGGGGGGGGCAGTAACCGTTACGGACACAACCTCCGAGGAGGAACTGGCCGAGAACTTGGAAGAGGCCCAACCCCACGGGAGGAATCTCGAGGTGGGGGATGACGAGAGCGAGGGTGGCAACGACGACGAGGTTCCCGTGGAGGAACAACGGTCGCTCCCGGCACGCCCTTCGCAACCCGAGCCTCAGGACAACTCGATGGCCATTTGGACAGCAATCCAGGCCTTATGCACGGAGATAAGGACGAGTCTGCCCCTACACCCGACGGACGACACAGCTGTACCGGGTCCGTCGGGAAGCCCTCCGAACAAGAGGAGGAGAATTCATCCAGTGCCCCTTCAGCCCACACGGCCTTCTCAGCCTTTGTCGCCTTCCCCGATCCTGAGGGACGACACGGGAACGGACACGGCCACGACGGGGATAGATGACGACGGCGGTGACGATGGGACTGGCCTCCCGTCTCCGATTCCTCGGGCGTCCCTCCCCGACGAGATTGGCTCCTTCCACGCCATGATTACCAGGGAATCCGAGCTTTTTCAACTCTGCCCTGAGGAGAAGAAGAAGGAAGGCTACCTCTACCAACGGCGTGAGGCCAAGAGGAAGTCGGTCCTCGCGGTGCCATTGCTGGATGACATCTGGGACGAGGGACTTGCCCTCCTCAAGAACCCATCCACGACAGCTGCCAAGAGGGACCGGTACGAGAAGAAGTACCGGGTCCCCGATGCCACCGCGTTGTAGCTTAGGGCGCAGCCGACCCCGGATTCGGACGTCTCAGCAGCGGCCAAGAAGAAAGCGGGCATTGGCTTCATCCTCAACTTCCCCACCGGACGGC
Source organism: Ambystoma mexicanum (assembly GCF_040938575.1). Taxonomy (NCBI): domain Eukaryota; kingdom Metazoa; phylum Chordata; class Amphibia; order Caudata; family Ambystomatidae; genus Ambystoma; species Ambystoma mexicanum. The sequence continues at coordinate 299,152,528 of NC_090921.1, forward strand.
GAGGGAAAGAAGCTCGACGCCGTGGGACAAGTCATCTCGTCGGCGGCGACGATGATTAAGGCGGCCAACGCCCTAGCGATTGTGGCCCGCTACGACAGGGAATTGTGGTACAAGATCGCCCCCCTGTTGGACTTCCGGACGACAAGAGGGCAGAGGCCCTGGCGATCCTACAGGAGGGTGAGGTGGCGTCGGACCACGCCATAACTGTGGCCACGGACATGGCCGACACCGGTTTCTGCCAGTTGGGCAACAGCATTTGCCTTCGACGGCGGGGTTGGCTCAAAGCGACGGATTTCCGCCAGGACGTGCAAGCCAAGGTCTTGGACATGCCCTTCGACGGGAACAATCTGTTTGGAAAGACTGTGGATGAGTTGCTGCAGGCCATCAAGACCAACACGGAGATGGCTCATGCTTTGGGAGTTCTTCAGCAACGGCAGCTGCCCTTTCGGAACTCCGGAGGCAAGTAAGGTGCCTCCGAAGGATTCGGCGGTGGCTCCTCGACCTACCATCAGGTGGCCCGCTCCTCGTTGCAAGAAGCCTACAGGGGACGAGGCAAGTCTGGTGGATCTAAACGTCGTCGCCAGGGAGGCCAGGGCGGCAAGGCTGCTTCCATGCAAGACTGAACCGGCCGTCGCGTTGGGCCCCCACCGAAGCACCCCAGTGGGAGGCCGGCTGACAAAGTTTGTCAGCGTGTGGAAGTCCATCTCCACCGACCTTTGGGTGCTGGATGCCCTGGCCCACGGGCACACTCTGGAATTTCTAAAAAAGTGCCCCCGAATTCCTCCCGTGGCCAGGAAGGAAAACCACATCCCTCAACTACTGTTAGAGGTAAGGGCGATGCACAAGAAAGGAGCCATCGAGCTCGTCCCAAAGAGGCTCTGGGGCTCCGCAGTGTACTCCAAGATACTTCCTCGTCAGAAAGAAGACAGGAGGTTAGCGTCCCATCCTGGACTTGCGTCGGCTAAACAAACACATCAAGGCACAGAAGATCCGGATGGTCACCGAACGTTTCTCAGGTTCGTAGTCCAAGGGCAGCACTACCAGTTCAAAGCCCTCCCATTCGGATTGAAGTCGGCGCCCAGGGTGTTCACCAAGTGCCTAGCACCAGTGGCGGCGCGGCTGCGCCTGCAGTGGATCCACGTCTACCCCTACCTGGACGACTGGCTCATGCGAGCAGGGACAAGGGAACTCGGCGTAGAACACACAGCAAAGACCGTCCGGCTGCTCACGGAACTGGGATTCTCCAACAACTTCCCCAAATCCCACCTGTTCCCGTCGCAGGTCGCGCTGTTTCTGGGAGCCAAGCTCGATACAGTAGCGCATTTGGCCTCGCCGTCGGAGGAAAGAACGCAGGCCATCCTGGGCAAGGTGCAGCGTCTGCTGGCCACGGACGTGGCCAGAGTGAGGTCCATGAAGTCCCTTCTCGGGATGATGTCCTCTTGCATCTATCTGGTGTGCCTGTGCAGGCTTCGGATGCGTCCTCTGCAGGAGTTCCTCGACGCCCGTTGGACGCAAGCGACAGACAGCTTCGAGGGCAAGATCTCGCTCAACGAAGCATTCCGCCATGCAATTCGATGGTGGGGCACCCGTGCGCATCTCGCCGCGGGCATGGACTTTCAGACCCCAGCATACCAGGTGACGGTGATGACGGATGCCTCCCTGGAGGGGTGGGGAGCGCACACCGGAGATCTTCACGCGAGAGGCCTGTGGCTCCCGGAGGAGAGGCCGCTCCACATCAACATACTGGAGCTCCGAGCAGTGTTCTGGGCCATCAAGTCATTCCTCCCGTCCCTCAAGGGCAAGGTGGTGAGGATCTTCACCGACAACACCACCGATGTTCTACATCCGGAAGCAGGGAGGAACCAGATCCCCAGCCCTGTCCAAGGAAGCCCAGGATATGTGGCACTGGGCCGTTGCCCAGGGGATGTTCCTGGTGCCTTTTCATCTAGCAGGGATAAAAAACACCATCGCCGACTCACTCAGCAGGGAGCTGCGCTCGTGCCACGAGTAGGAACTACGCCAGGATCAAGTGGATCATCTCTTCTGGTGATGGGGCAAACCCCAAATCGACCTGTTTGCGACGGCGACGAACTCCAGTGTCAGAGGTTCGCCAGCAGGTTCCCCCAGCCGAGGAGCATGGGCGATGCTTTCTCGTTCCCCTGAGCGGCCTGTTCCTGTATGCGTTCCCGCCGTTGCTGCTCAGGCTCATCAACCAACTCAAGAGGTCCCGGTGCAGGATGATCCTCGTCGCACCGAAGTGGCCGAGACAGATATCGTTCCCGGACCTTCTGGACTTGTCGGCGTCCCCGCCAGTCAAACTGTCGAAGGACGCAGATTTTCAGCGACTCTGGATGGACGGAACTTGCAGGCCTGGCTCCTGCAGCACTAGAGTTTGGAGGGTATGATATCCCTGCTGACTGCAGAGAGGTTCTTGCAAAGGCCAGGGCGTCCTCAACTCTCAAGTGCTACGGACACAAGTGGAGGAGGTTCTCTGTCTGGTGCTGTGCACAGAAGAATAACCCTCTACGGATTACAGCCCCCCAAGTGCCATCGTACTTACTGTCGCTGGCCAAAGCTGGACTAGCTCAGGCTTCCATCACTATACATCTGGCAGCAATTTCCCGATACACCAGAACTGCATTACGGTCGTCCCTGTGGTCTCATTGCCTGGTGAAGGAGTTTATGAAAGGACTGTTCCGATCGTTCCCGCCGGTAAAGGCTCCAGCCCCGGCGTGGGTGCTCAAGGTGGTGCTGACCAGGCTCATGGGCCCGCCATTCGAACCTTTGCATTCGGCTTTGTTGAAGTTCCTGTCGTGGAAGATGGCGTTCCTTGTGGCCATCACCTCTGCACGACGCGTGGGAGAGATTCAGGACCTTTCCTGCAAGCCTCCATACTTGACTTTCCACGAGACGAGGGTGGTGCTGAGGACGCACCCCTCCTTCATGCCCAAGGTGCAGTCGGACTTCCATCCCAACGAGCCCTTGGTGTTACCAGTTTTTTTCCCATCGCCTTCGTCGCCGGCCGAGAGGACTTTGCACTCGCTGGATGTAGCAAGAGCGCTGAAGTTCTACTTGGACCGAACGAAGAGTTTTCGGAAGACATCACAGCTATTTGTGAACTTTGGACCTGTGAACCAAGGGAAGGCTCTCTCGAAGGCTTCCATTTCCAGATGGCTCTCCGGCTGCATCATGCACTGTCATCGGTTGGCAAACCGACCATTGCCCGGCCGTCCGAGGGCCCATTCGACCAGTGCGATCGCTGCTACCACGGCGTTCTTGTCTGGTGTGCCCCTGCTGGACATCTGCAGGGCTGCTACGTGGAGGTCGACTCACACCTTCACGAGATTCTACTGCATCGACCGGGATTCCAGGGAGGAGTCCAGAGTCGGCCAGGCAGTGCTGCGCAACCTGTTCGCTTAAGGTGAGCCTGGTGAGGAGGTAAGAGATGCTTAATGTTGAGTTTTATGTAATGCTTAATGTTGAGCCATGCCACCTCGCGTGGTTGTGCATGTGTGTACTGCTATGTATTATATTCATGAGCATGTGAATACATGCCAGACCCCATGCTGGAGAAGGAACAAGTTACTTACCTGTATCTGTTGTTCTCCAGCATGGGTCTGGCATGGATTCACATGCAAACCTTTCCTCCTCCCCCTCTGCGGCTCTTCACTTGGTCATACTGCCACTTTACGTGTTACCAAATCTGAGGATGGCTGCCAGGGGCAGGGCTTAGGGAGAGGGCAGTCATTGGCTGGGGCAGAGACCAGTGATTGGTTACTACTAAGAAAGACAGATCAGAAACGAAACTGATACTGATTTTTTCCTTACCGAGGATTCCCAGCCTGACGACTGGGAATATTCATGAGCATGTGAATCCATGCCAGACCCATGCTGGATAACAACAGTTACAGGTAAGTAGCTTGTTCCTAAGAATACATAGTAGATGTGTTTGAGTGCTATGCGGACCTTTCTGGGAATACAATAAATGCAAAGAAGTCAAGCTTGTTCCCCCTTGCAGGGTGCAGGGGAAGGACTGAGGGCGGGTTACATTCAGATACCTTGGAGTAGACATTTTCCACAACCCTAAAATTGAACATGCGCAGAACACATTAAAGGCGGTGAATAAAATAGAGAACTCCATGACATTTTGTGCCAAGCTGCCACTTCCCATTAATGGGAAGAGCTGTGTTGTTGAAAATGGTAGTACTTCTGAGGTTGCTTAACTATTTTACGAATGTTCCATTTAATATTCCCAAAGCCTTCTTTAAGACACTGAACACTATTTGCCGGAGGTTCCTGTGGCACAACTCGAGGTGTAGGATGTTGCGGACAAATTAGAGACCATACAAATAGGGAGTGATAAAAGAGCCAGACTTTGTGGCGTGCCAACTACAGTTTGTAACGTACTGGCTGTCAGATGAACAGACCCAAGACACGGGGTTACTACAACCGGCATGCACCCCTTTCTTTTTTTAAAAGAGATGGTGTGGACCACAGTCCCAAGCCCCCACTGTTGCTGAAGCGCTAGGCATGATGATGTGGCAAAGAGCAGGCCGTTTTCTGGGTAAAGAAACGCCCTACTCACCCCAGATGGGAGATATACTGAGAGGGACGACCGAATACCTTTAGCGAGGTTGTTAAGGAATCAGGAGTGCGAGAAGTGCAACACATAACTTATGCTTTACTTTGCCATAGAATACAATTGAAATGGCCACGTTTGGAGGGAATATGTGTAGAAGATGAAATGATCGAAACTCACTATATCTCTGAAGGTGGACACTCAGTATCGCGATTATATGAGATAATGACGGCGAGTCCGGATAACAATCTAATACAGACTCTGCAATGTTGGGAAGTAGATTTGCAAGAGCAGCTGTCGGATGCTGCCTGGAGTAGGACTATGGGGTACCACAAGAAAGTGTCCAGAAATGCGAAACTACAGCTGATCCAGTTATGTCACTCATAGAGCATACTTAACTCTGAAGAAAATTGCAAAATTTGGTAACTTAACAGAACAAGCTTGTCCAAAATATTGCCTGATCAACGCAGACCTGATGCATATGTTTTGGGCCTGCGTGGAAATACGCCATTATTGGGAGGAAGTGGCCCGGACCCTCACTAAGGTTGGCTTGTCGTCAGACTCCGTCTCCCCCAAGGCGTGCTTGCTAGGAATTATTCCTAAAATGAAGCAGGCCAGACATGTGAATAAACTGAGAGATCTAGCATACATCCCAGCGAAGCGCAGGAAAGCAATGGGGAGGAAAGCTCGTCGTGGCCCAGTGATAGATGTGTGGTTGAGGGACCTCCAGAAATGGGCACTAGCAGAAACTGCTGCGTGGCAAGAAGCATCCCGTCGGGGCCAAGAGAAGCAAAACATAGATTTGGTGGCCTGGAAAGAGTTGATACAGGAATTAACTCCCCCTGCACGTGATGATACCCAAACTCTGGCACATACACCTTCACAATCTGCGGGATAGAGTTACGGAGAGAAGTTCAAGTAATTTAATATATACCATAGGTAGACATAGCAAGTGGAATAGGCTAGGAGGAGGGAGGCAAGGAGGTGAGGGGGCGAATTTTGAACAGGCGAACGATATGCTGTACCATTGGAAATGCTTCACAAAGTTTGCATGTTGTTTTGTTTGAAAAATTAATAAATGGATTTAAAAAAAGGATCTGAGGACTGGGCTTCAATGTTCCATATCAAAGGAAGTTGTATACCATGATTTCGCATGTTTCTTATGATGTTTGAATTGATGACTTTTATATATTTATTTGTTTAAAAAAGACATTTGCCATAGTTAATTTTCCAGTTTACATACAAAATACCAAATAATCGGTATTTTAATTATTAAATGCAATAGTGCGACTTCAGAATTTGTTCTTTTTAAAATAACTTCTTAAAAGATTACACGCGATGTTTTGATTTGTAATGTCTGTGACTAACTCATTCTTGTGTGTTTTTGATTTATGATTCATCCCATATGGAACGTACATGTAATTTTAAAGCTTTTTACATCGATTACATTTTACTGACCAGTGTACATGCAGTGGTGTATTCAGAAAAGACCAATACCTTTTGTTGGTCATATCAGAAGAAAGAAAAAGAGCCACAATAACTATATGGCACACTCTTCCTTTAACTTGTTTGCGAAAGAAAAATAGAATATTCTGACTTCAATTATTATTAACCAGTGAAAGTTAGGGTTACTACCTATACAAAGTAATAGAAAGAACTATGTTAAGTTTACTATGAACAATTAGCGTAAATTCAACAGTGCCTCACTCCACACCACTACTTCAAAACACTTATTTATCTATGGCTTAATTCTTGTGTTTAAAGTGCGTATATCGCATTGCACTTAACGAATACTCGATTTGGGACTCCCATCGATAAGTATAGTGGCTGTGTTGCCAGGTAATGTGCCACTCTCAAACAGATTTCTCTGAATCTGACATGAGCACACAGTTAATAACAGTAAACCAACAGACGGTGAACTTTTTGTCCTGCAATTGAACAGGAAATGTGTACATGTGGATGTTTATGGCTAAGTATATTTGTTTGTATAGCACATTGCAATTTATGAAGCCACATACCCTAGGAGTGTGTGACTGTTCTACAATTTGAAGCCACGTTCATATGTCCATATTTCACACTACACATTACAACTCCAGTGCGCATGGTAAAAATATAAATACCATTTGTTTACGTGTTAATATCTTGTTCTATGCTGATGCAATGTTCACAATTTTAGAAGAGTACAAAACTTCATGTTGCTTTGTAGTGTGTAAAAAAACGAAAAATAACAAAAATAATACATTTAAAAAATCCAAGTGGACCATTTGGAGAAATCCTATTCAAAACAATAATTTTCCCTGTGGAGATCTTCATTCAAAGTGTACAAATGTATTTTCTTCAACCTCATAACTTTTCAAATATTACATGGATTGCACACAGATTTGGCATTCCTAATCAGATGGGTCATGCCAAATTGTATCCATCCATGGGTTAAAGTATAGGGGAAAGCATTTTCATAAGTAATGAGCAATGTAACCTATACTGCAGCGAATGTGGCAGATAATATTACATTCTCCAGCATTGGATATTTCATGTATGCACATACTCTTGAATATTCCCAGTCAGACTGGGAATACTCAGTAACTAATAAGCATTTTTCTTTAAACTTTATAATCATTGAG